>NC_137467.1:63938214-64538214 GCF_964235325.1 Thermobia domestica
TCTTAGCTATTTTTGGAGATATTTTAATGGATTCTCCACTAACAAGATGTGCTAATACATTAAGTTCCTGATAGCAAATGTGTGTCTTCTTGAGTGATGCTCGAAAATCGTGTTTCCTAAGCTTCTGGAATAATAATTCTAAATCCTGCAAGTGCTGTGGAAAATTATACGAACTAGTAACAAGATCGTCGGGAAAATTTGTAATTCTATCTAGTGGTCCCTCCAAAATCATTCTCGTGGCCACACTGAGACTTTGGGAACTTGTTTTGGCCCCCATTGTGCATCTCAAAAAATTCGTATGATTTTCTATTATAATTGAGCTCGAAAGTCATATATTTACGACTCTTAGAATGCAACAAAATTTGGGAGTATGAATTCGAAAGATCGGCAGTAATTATGAAAGCTTTCCCCTCCATAGAGTTTAGAACGTCCTCTGTTGCTTGAAATGGCACCGACAAATACTTGGTGTAACTGTTACATTTCTGCAGATTCAGAACTATTCGAAATTCCTTCGTATTAGGCTTCTTGAGCACAAGAAGTGGAGAAGAGAATTCATTATTGTCAATAGGCCTGATTATGTTTGCCTTGATAAGGTCTTCAATCTGCTTATCTACTTGACTCCTAATATTTAATGGAATAGGTGGGGAGCGGTCGTGGAGTACGGCAGACTTAGAAATTTTGATTTTATGAACGTATCCCCTAAAATATCCAATATTATCAGGTACATATGTAAAAACGTCTCTATATTTAAATAACAAGTCATAAACTGCTTGCTTTTGTTTTCTGTCCAGGTCGGAATTGACGTCAAAGAGCTCTTTATTGAAAAGTGTTTTTGTGTACTTTAAACGTTCTTCCGTTAGTTCTTTTGTTTTAAATTGATATGCTTTTTCAAAAAAATCTGTTTTTTCTAGGGCGTTGAAAGAGATTTCGTGCCCTTTCTCAAGAGCCGCCACTGGTGTGTTCCTCTTTATAGTTACGCTTTTGCTATTTAAATTTGAAATTAAAATTATCATTTTGCTTTTTTCTATCTTTTGATCGAGGGCATTTAAACTATATTTCTCGCGTAATCCAGGAAGCAATGATACATATAGAAATTCTCTGTCTGTTTTTTTTCTTTCCTGCTACTTGTACATATGTATGCGATCTTGGAGGGTAAGTTATTTTTTTAGTCAGGTATACACAATTGTGGTCCGTCTGCGATACTATGTGAGTCGTTAATACTGACAATGTATTCACTGTACTTTGAACTGGTAACTGCGGTTTCCTCGGTCGTTTAAAAAACGAGATTGTATTCTTGTTTAAATCAATAGTGGAATGCGAACGTTGGAGAAAATCGATTCCTATTATTATATGCATTGTCTTGTCAATTACTCTAAAGTAATGAGTGAATGTTGGTCTGACCTATTTTAAATTTTATTAATGCTATTTGGTTTAAATAAATGTTATTTTCTGAAATTTCTTATATTATTGTCTCGAAATGGAATTATATTTGTCCCAGTGGGAACGATTTTGCTAGCCATAGGGAAACTGTACTTCCTGTATCAATTATCGCATTTGAAGGCCTGATTTAGTTTTAATTGTTAAATGTGACCTGTTAATTTCGTCCTCTAATGCAATATTTTCCCGCCTTTCTGCCTTTCTGCTTGTTCGTTTCTTACAGGAATTTCATAGTTTTTGCCAGTTTCTTTTAGGTCTCATCGTTCCGTGTGATGGTAACTTTCGGCCCCCTTGTCAAGGAGCTGCCTTATGCATTTTTTGACGTTTGTAGCAATTAGATGCCCCGTGCCCCCGCTACCGGCTTATTGCGCACGCCAAAATTTGATCTTCCGTGGGAGCAGCTTGTTGATTATTCCGGGCTTGTCCCTGTTTTTTCTTCCCATTATTATTGTTTCTCCTTCCGTTTCCCTGGTTCCTATTCCTCGGATCGCTTTCGTAATTCGTCTGGGCTATCACCAGCGACAATTCTGCCATTTTATTGGCCAAGGTAGAGAGGTCACTTTGTGGAGGATTTTGTTCTTGGTGGGCAATGGTCTTAGCTTCCTGGCTTGAGGTTGAAATTTCTTGAGGGTTGGGTTGAGGAATTGCCATGGAAGGATTATTTTGTTGTCGATATCCATGTACATTGGTGTTCATTATGCAGTTTAGGTATATTATTCTGGCCATATAACATATGTAATATTTGTGATAGCTCTGCGTGTTCTCTTTTCCTTAAAAGGTCATTAGCTGCTTCCAGTGTATTTAATTTATTTTGTAGCGCTTCTACCGTTGCAATCCTTTTTAATGCTATCTTCTTAAGGAAATCCCTCTGCAAACCCAAAGATAAATGGTAGATCTTTTATTCTTCAGTCGCTACCGGTAATAATTGCCTTATTGCTCGAAGTTTATGTAAGAAGTATGAGTCTATTGGCAGGCCCATTCCCTATTGTACCTCGAACAATTTCTGTTCTGCTTTATACGATGGGACTTTTGGCCTACATAAACCTACTAACTTAGATTTTAGATTTTCATAAGTCATTGTATCAAATTGATTTTGATTTTTAAGCTGTAATACGAGATCTAGTGCCGTGTCTTTTAAATATATTGGTAAAATTTCCTTTTTTAGCTGGTGACCATGCCTGCATTGCTGTCATACGGTCGAATAGCATAAAAACCTGTTCGAGTCCTCGGGCACGTGTCCCGCATACTTCGTTAAATGTGGCATATTAAAGGATAAATTCGATGCACCTTCCGTCATATTTGTATTATTCTCTCCTGATCTGTACGTCCGTTTACCTGACCTACTTTCCGGCATAAATCGCACTCAGGAATGGTAAGAAGAGAGGGAGGGAGGGAGGGATTATGTCAAATATAGTTGAATTATGATACTAACCTTGTCAGTGTTTAGATAAAAATTTAAGAAAAAGATAGCCCCGTACAAAACTTCAGCGCCTCCACCATGTAATGTTTGGTAGAGCCAAATGATAGACGGGGTTTATTTTCCCCTTCACCAAGTTTTATTACAAAATATAATATAATAAATACAAGTGTCTAATTCAAAGTCTCTTTCTCAATGACCAAGTGAAGGAATACTAAATGTTTTGCCTGGTGCCCCTTCCACTCATGGCAGTTTCCAGAACACTATTGCAGGTTGTAGGTTAGACTTGGATTGTAAGTTTAAGATGGATCCCTAGCCCAGTGCGACATAGGGTAAGGAAGAGGTGCTCCTAGTCCACAGCGACATAGGAAGGTAAGGTTAGGTGACCAGTTGGTCTACTGATGCTGGGTCCCTCGGTGGTCCTCATTTTATTTGTCCTCCTCGGGTCCTTCCGTGAGGTCCGTCTGTTTTCGGTGTTCCTCGGTGTCTTTCGGGTTGGCCTGTTGTCTGCTAGGTTGTTTGCAATTATTAGCACGTGTTGAGCTGACATGTGCGTCTGTTGTGATGTGGGGATCCTTGCAATATATATATAAAGTGTACCAGGAGGAGGGGGAAATATTTTTTTAAATGCAAGTATGGGTGGCACTAAGCAAAAAAGTTCATATGAACATAGGTCCTAATCTTAACAGCTTGAGAGCTACAGGTTTAGAATCATTCTCGACTTCATGTTGCATATTGGTCACCCTGTATTTACTCTATTGAAGTGAAATATAATTAATTTTAAAGGTGATGGGATGGCTTTTTGAACTTTATGCAACATATGCAACATATGGAAGGGAATCTACTGAGGGAAATTTCGGAAAGATAAGGTTATTTAAAGAAATTGGACGGCAACACTGATTCTCAAATATGCCTCAGTAACTTTTCTTCCAAGTACGCAACTGCTACATATTGCATACCGATGGAAAGGCCATATCACCATCTTTCAAATCCGCCAGTCTTGTCTCTGTAGAATAGCCACAACGTGAGCAATATGCAATATAATGTCTAAAATGGTTTACAACCTGTAGCTCTGAAACCGTTGAGATTAAAACTCATGTTCATATGAACTTTTTAGCTTAGAATCACCCATACTACCATTTTCTGAAATTTTGACCCTTTCTCCTTTGACACCCTATATATATATATATATGTCTGTCTCTGTGTGTGTGTGTGTTCTGAAGATGTGAGGGGAATTGAAGACTTTGGGGAAACTTCCGTCAAGTCCAAAATGAAAAAATGTAAAGGAAGTAACCTCACAAACGTTACTCATCCGATTTTCTTAAAATTGTGCAAGTATATACTAGACTGAAAATAAATTGACACGTATTTTTTGTTTCTTTCGGGAAAAAAGTTAAAGGGTGAAACAGCCCCTTTGTTAAAAGGTCGACATTAAAAAAAGAAAACTCTGCCGATGAAAAGATGACTTCAAACTGGGAGATACTGGTTCTGAGAGAAGAGGGTTGCAGCAGGCAATTGCCCTCTTGAAAATGACAAATTTGCCGAGATTAGCGTATTCCATCACTTCAAAAGTAGGGTAACGTAGAGACGACCTAAAACACTTAACAATCGTTCTGTATGTGTACGTAAAAAGAGTTATAAAAATTCTGTAGTACAATTTATGAATATTCTTTTTAAATATAGAAAGTTATTTTCACATAGACCACGATGTTGTAAAGATTTCGTGTATGATATTGAGGTTGATACAGAAAGCCCAATAGTAAGAAAGCCGTACATTATACCTTACAGATTTAGGGGAAAATGTAAGAAAACAGATCACAGAAATGCTGCAAGACGGAATAATAAGTCCTGCAGAAAGTGTTCATTTATACCCGCTACATGTGGTACCCAAACAGAATGGCAAACGTCTGAGAATACCGTTGGATTTGAGAAAATTAAGTACACATATAAAATTACAAGTAAGGTATCCCCCAGTTGAGAATATCCTTAGTTCCTTACAAGGAAATTCAGTGTTTAGATACCTGGATCTTGTAATAGCGTATAATCAGATCTTGTTGTTAGAAAGTTCAAGGCCCCATACAACTTTCTCATTTGAAGGGCAATTGTACGAATATCATCGAGTAGTTTTTTGATTAATTATGGTAATGCTGCCTTAGCATCTTCTTTAAATAAAGTAATAGGACACAATCTTCGTGCAAATGTGACTTTCTATGCCGATGCTATTTTAATCATGGGGTAAACTCCTAAAGATTATTTAGAAAACTTGGATGAAGTTCCGGAGCGTTTGGAGCAAACAGGCTTAACAGTAAATATAGAAAAATCTAAATTTTTCAGGGAATCCATTGAATTCTTAGGTTATTTTATAGATGCTCAAGGAATGTGTTTCAGTGAAACCAAAATAAGGCTATAAAAGATCTACCCGTTCCTACTAATTTAAAAGAAACCCGTCAAATATTGGAATTTTTTAATTGGTTCCGAAAATCAATACCTCGATTTGCAGAAATAGCCCAACCTGTATCTTCAATAACTAAGCAGGGAATCCCATGGTAATGGGCTATCTTACAAGAACATAATTTTAGCAAATTAAAAATGTGTATTATGGAAAACCTTCGTCTAAATCATCCTCCATAAGAACGTCCTTTTTATGTGCAATGTGATGGTTCGTTATCCGGAATTTCTGGTATATTATGGCAACCTAAACCTACAACAGATGAGCGAGCTGTTATTCACTGTGTTAGTCGAACATTGAAGAACACAGAGAATGGATATACGACTACTGAAATCGAATTACTTGCTGTACGCTTCGCATTTCAGAAATTCGCTCCGTACGTCAGTGGATGCCATTCTACAGTTATAACGGGTCATAATTCGTTACATTTCAAGAAAATACACAGATA
Organism: Thermobia domestica; assembly: GCF_964235325.1. Taxonomy (NCBI): domain Eukaryota; kingdom Metazoa; phylum Arthropoda; class Insecta; order Zygentoma; family Lepismatidae; genus Thermobia; species Thermobia domestica. The sequence continues at coordinate 63,943,966 of NC_137467.1, forward strand.
TAATAGCCGTTTATTAATATGATCCTTAGAGCTTCGAACTTCTGATTTTGAGGTACAACACATCAAAGGTGTCGACAATGGTCCAGTGGATACATTATAGAGACTGTTTCCAGATTATAATCATCGAATATTATCAATAAATTCCTTCAAAATTTTACGAGAGTTACTAAATTACATGCCATGCCATATCTGTCAAAGGAAAGATAGATCTACATAAACTATTCGCAAAACGTAAGAACGTCAAAAGTATGCAACTGGTGTCTAGGTAAAATTAGTTTAAGGTAGCGTAAATTTTCTAACAGCTGAATAAAATGGATGCCATATTTAATATTGCTCGGCCTAGAGATACAATAATGTACACCTTGTCTCAAAAAGGTTGAGCGCATTCTTTATTGGTGTTTTGAGGCAAAAATTTCCAACTTCGGGTATCTTCGGAAAAAAGTAAACCAGGTTCGAACCTCCAAGCCAGCCTTTGCAATCGGGAAAAAGTTTCTTTTTTCTTCTTTTAAATATAATAAGACTTGTTGCCCAGTGTAGAAAAAAAAGCAACATTGATTGAAATACTAATGATACAATATTTCGAAACCTTGTATTAATGTCAGCATTTGTTTGTTTGTCATTTAGCTCTCCATACGTAATGGAACATTTAGATACGTTAAAGAATCCTTCCATATGTAAAAGAATGCTCAAAGTTAAGACATAGAACATACTTATCGCCTGAGTACTAAAATAATAGTCAAAGTAGAACAAAAACAGCGTTTGTAGTGGATATAAATGTCATATTATCTTGAGAACCGTTATGCATCACTAGGAGCTTGTTTTCAGAAGTCCTTGTCTTAGCTCACTGGTAAGCTGTCGGATTTCAAATCATAAGATTGTGAGTTCGATTCTCTTCTGGGTCAATGCTTTTTTAAAATTATATTATCCGCAATGCATGAAAAAATATATAAAATAATTACATTAAAATACATCAGTTGTATATATATATATATAACATAATCTTTGCAGAACATAGTAATTGTTATGTTTAAAATATAACATCTGAAATAGGTAGGTGTTCACAGTAGGTTGGTATTATATATGAAAATCTTAAATACAAGTTAGGAAAATCGTTTAATAGTAATAAATATATTAGGTAAACGAATACTGCCACCATTAGGACTAAATTTGGTCTTAAATGACATTAAAAATTCTACCAATTAATTTAGCGACCAGTGTTAAATTTAAAAGCTCGGCGTCCCTACGCACTTTTGCTCTCGGCGCCCCCAATAGCTACATATTTCTCCGCCTCTTCATCCCTAATTTAAAAATAAAACTTAATTCGAATATGCTTAATTAGTAAATTTATTACAGTTTAATACCACTCACTACATGCTAAAGCTATAACTACGTAACAAAAAATAACGAATGTGAAACATGTTCTGAATTATTTTTAGATTTCTTACGCTATTATTAAACATATTAGAATAGTAAAAGAGGATTGTTCATGAAATAGTATATTTGCTCTTGATCTTTAACTTTTTCATACGGAAACATTTAAAATATTATTCAAGTTTTAAACTTTGCTCTCTGCAAATATGTTGCCCTCTAAGTAATGGGACTACTGTGAAATGTGGACTAATGTGGACTAATGGGAAACGCGGCACTGTTAGCGGCGCTGAAAACTTACGATTCGATTCTAATATCGGTTGATTTCGATATTTTTATGTCGCTACGTAACCACCCTGGGTGCTAATGGGAGCTCAATTGGACTTGAATTGAAAGAAGAACTATTCACCTAAGCGACCACGAAACTATAGATTCGATACTAATATCGACCCGTTTCTAGCATTTTTGATATGTATCCCGACAGTACTCTTTTCCAGATTGTAAGAAATATAGTTAAAATTGCTCTAGATATATCATAATTATGTTGAAACACACACATAATCCACTTTTATATTCTGTATAAATAGAGAGTGAGCAAGAGAACGAGAGAGAGCGAGTCAAGGCATCACCACTTCCACATTGCAAAAGCATTTATCAGGAATTGAATTGAAAATGTATGTAAAGACTTTGTGCTGTGGCATGCTTCATAAGGACAATTCAGTCTGCTCACGTGACCTTTGGGGTTCCTGAATTTCTTGCGAACGTTGCGACTTTGGATTCACTTTTTATACCCTCTGTTTATGCATCGAATAATTTTTCAAGAACATAAATGACATGATGTATTATGAATGTTGAGAATTACCCTCTATATGACAAATAGCTGCAAATAAATACACTACACGATTTATTTATTGCTATTAAACGAGTTTCCTAACTTGTATTTAAGATTCTCATATATAATACCGACCTACTGTGAACACCTACCTATTTCAGATGTTATATTTTAAACATAATAATTACTATGTTCAGTAATGATTATGTTATATATATACAACTGATGAATTTTAATGTAATTATTTTACATAATTTTTCATGCATTGCGGTAAATATAATTTTAAAAATGCATTGACCCAGAAGTGAATCGAACCCACAACCTTATGATTTGAAATCCGACAGCTTACCAGTGAGCTAACACAAGGACTTCTAAAAGCATGCTTCTAGCGATGTGTAACGTTTCTCAAGAAAATTTTGACATTCATATCCACTACAAACGCTGTTTTTGTTCTACTTTGACTTTTATTTTAGTACTCAGGCGATATTTATGTTCTATGTCTTAACTTTGTGCATTCTTTTACATATGGAAGGATTCTTTAACGTATCTAAATGTTCCATTACGTATGGAGAGCTAAATGACAAACAAGCAAATGCTGACATTAATACAAGGTTTCGAAATATTGTATCATTAAGTATTTCAATCAAGGTTGCTTTTTTTCAACACTTGATAACAAGTCTTATTATATTTAAAAGAAGAAAAACACATCTGTAAAATTTTTCCCCATTGCAAAGGCTTGCTTGGAGGTTCGAACCTGGTTTACTGTTTTCCGAAGATACTCGAAGTTGGACTTAGAAAATTTTTGCCTCAAAACACCAATAAAGAATGCGCTCAGCCTTTTTGAGACTGAAATTAGGAAAAACAGCGGTTTGTTGTTTCTGTGGAAAACATGAGACTCTTTGTGTATGTGGGGACGAAATGACGAAATGAACATTGAAAACGGTATAATTAAATATCTCGAAAAAAAAAAACAGTTTTATTCAAACAGTTAAATCTGGGAGGAGACAGGAGACACAAACAATATCCAAACGAAATTATAATGTGCAAGGATACCAACGTTACTCTGTCACACAACTGTATGTTGATTACAGAGACTTTTGATGTAGGCATGAACCTTCCTGCTGATATTCTTATGCCCAAAAAACAAGTGTAAATATGGAAAACTTTGATGATTTTGTTACCAAAATATTTAACATTATAGCGATCGTACATTTCAAAGTTATGTATTAGTTTATTCAACATAAAAAGGATCTGCTCAATTTTCTTCCTTAGTAATTACCGATTTAATCATTAGGTTGTTAGCTTAACAATGCAGCAAACGATCTCTTTACGGTACATTCACTGAAAATGAATAACGTCAATAATTCATCATAATGTGATAGGAGAGTTCAAGGTAATATATATATATATATATATATATATCAAGAGAGAGAGAGAGAGAGAGAAAGAGAGAGAGACAGGAATTCTCCACTAAAACCAATTATTCCTCTTATTATTATGGTGATTATTTGTGTTTGCTCGTTTTTTACGTCAGTCATTCACATCAATATGTTAAAAGATATATTCAGTGAAACTCCCTTAACGGACAGCTCTCAATAACGGACACCTCTATAATACGGACAGATTTTTTTGTCCCGGCAAAAATATATGTTCTCTTACGGAACAAAACCCTCCCTTTTACGCACACTCTCAGATATGGATGCAGACAATTCTTTTCCGCCCAAACGTTTGAAAAACCTCTTCATAACGGACAGAAATTGTTCTCGGTTCTGCGATATATTACAGCATACAGAAAAGTCTTTACCCATAAGTGTATCTCTCATGAGTCCAGACCTGGTGAACCATCAAACAGAACAGCTGAACTTGAAATTTTTTCCGCAATAAACTGCTTTCTGGCGAAAATTCTAGAAAATTTTCAATAAGCAATAACACTCATGCACAGTTCGTCGTAAGGCCAGGAATTCTATGCGAATGATCTTCCCTTCCCTAACAAATTTAATCCTTTTCGTCTGGACCTTGCATCTTTACCGACAATTTCATAGATAGCAAAACAAACATTGTTTATTTTACAACTAGCAGCGTTCACCCCGCTTCGCTGCGGTCACCCCGGAACGCAATGAACTTTGTTACTTAGATAATTTTTACTTTTTCGCTTTCAAATTGCAGTAAATGTTAACATTATATCGCCTGTCATTTATGTTAACCCGCCGAGTGACACGGTCATGCGGGTTGCATATAAATACGTTTATTTTTACCTATGATGAACTAATAACAAAGGATTTGTACGTTATGGACACTTGAATGGTCAATTATCTCAAGACACTGGTAATTAAAAATTAAAGTGATATGATAAAAACCATCTAGGGTCCAAATCCTAATAACCCCCCAAAAATAAAAGAAATTGGTTCAGCCGTATTAGCGTGATGAGGGAACAAAGGATTTGTACGTTCTCTTTTATAATATAGATAACATTTTCAACGAGCAATGCTACCTCTCTTACATTTTTTCTTTTTTGGAAAAGAAACATTTTTCTTTTACTCATGATACTGGAACAAGTCTGGGTTGGAGTTTTCCAGGCTTCCCTTTTCATTTTCTCTAAAAGGATATTCTTTGTGATTGGGCCTGGGTCAATAAATAAACACCCCCAATAGCTTGCCTTTTCATCCATTCTGTCAACGAAGATGCGAGCTAGTACACAAACACACACACACATGTTTCTTCTGCAATCGTACTGAGGATTTTTAGAGGACACTTGCTAATGAGTTTTATTACCGTTGTAGAGGAAAAAGCATGCCTTTTTCGTTAAACATTGCCCAGCAATAATAGGCTATGATTTAATAGAAATGAATTTCTCCTTCATCCCTCCCAGTAATTCAAATTGTACTAAATAAGACTAGTTTCATATTGAATTTTACGTATTTACGCCCATACATAATATATTTACTGTATATTACTGCATTCAATTACCCTTATGAGAAATTAAATTTCTGTAACCTCTCTATAACGGACACCTCTCAGTAACGGACAAAACTTCATGTCCTATTGGTGTCCGCTATTGAGAGGTTTCACTGTATTTGTTTCTCGTGTCAACTTTTTACTAAGAATGTTTTACATTAACGGGAAATATGATACCATGTTAAGAATCGTATTATGAAAAAATTGAACTAAAGTAATATATGTGCTATGTTTATGAAGTTAATTCTTCAATTCTTGATTTGTGTAGGATAATCCTGTTCCAAAACAGGAATAGAACAGTGATAATTGTGAAAAGATAAATAAATTTAAAATTATTATATGTTTTCAAAAGAAAAACATTTTGAATGAAATAGCCTCAACTCGTGGAGGAATTATATAATAATATCATGATAGGTATTGAGCTATTTCAATTGGTACTAAAATTATATTCCAAATTATCATATACCTGTTAGTAAATACTTACCAAATCTGTAAATCATGAAATAAGGTGTTACTATTTTTGATTTGTTCATGTTTGGACATAACTTTCAAAACCCCACTTGGTGTAAATGGAACGGAACGCCATCGGTTCTCGTTGTCGATCATATGTTGTGATGTAGCTCAATTACCATCTTATTACAAACACATCTTTCTAAGAAAATATTATTTTTGTCCTCTCCCCGTAAACCTACGAAAATGGAGTTACGTCCCTCTGGTTCTCGTGCGACGTTTTAATACTGATACTACGTGTATAATCGGGAAATGCATATTTCAGGTAAATTTCATAGGAAAATAATTATAAATACGAAAATTTGAATGAGTAAAACAAAATTTTGCTAAATGAACAAGAAAGTTTTATTTTCGCTTTATTGTTCTTGTTTACTGCTCTTTTGATATGAAATTTTCCACATAAATATCTTTGCCCATTATACACATAGTAACATTATAAGAAATACCAGGGGAATACGTTATCAAATTATATTCCTACAATAACATATTTATAGACATGCGACAATCATTTTAGACATGGGTGTAAGTTGAAAATTTGATCGTGATTGGTATGTTGGTTCAAGAGTTGTGAAGTCACAAACATTGTCATTTTCATTTCAATAGTTTCAATTGTTCAGGCACAACTTATTTCACATTTCCATTTAATATATAAGCAAACGAACTAATCTTGCAGAATTATTTAAAGATGTTATAAAGTATAACAAACTGAGTTATATAATATTGTTGAAGGAGCAGAAAAGTCATCATATCACAGTTGCTTCAAAAATATAATTGAAAAAGTAGTAGAAAATGGATCGATCTGGGCCACCTTCGCACAACATTAGCCAACTCACGAGCCCTTGGGAAATTGAGCACCGTACACCGTGAGCCCACGGTCTTTTACGACCTCCATTTTAGGGGAGAATTTATTCCCTTTTATGAGCACTTTTTAGGGGGTGTACTCGTTCTCTTTTACGAGCACATTCTAGGAGGTGAACTCGTTCCCTTTTATGAGCATATTTTCCAACCCCTATGTTAATTACGACAACATAGAAGAGCAGATAACACATAACACTACGTAACACACAGCAGAACAGATAACACATAAGAGTACGTAACATAACAAGAGTATACTCGTATTCAACCCTATTTTAACATAGCAGAAATTATACTGAGACTATGAACACACAGCATTTTAGGGGGTGTACTCGTTTTCCAACCCCTACGAACACATAGCAAAGCAAGGGTCTTAGCATCAGACTACATAACATAACAGTTCCAACATAGCGCATCAGACAGAGACTACGAAACATAGCAGATAGGGTGAACTCGTTTTCCAACCCCTATTTCAACATAGTAGAAATTACACAAAACTAAGACAATAATGAGGGTGTATTCGTTCCACCCCTATTTTAACATAGGAATTTATTCCCTTTTATGAGCACTGAACTCGTTCCCTTTTATGAGCATATTTTTCAACCCCTATTCGAACATAACAGAACTAGTAAAAGAGTATGACTACGAAACATAGTGAACTCGTTTCCAACCCCTATTTGAACATAACGAACATAGCAGAGAATAGGGGTGATGAACACACAGCAAGGGTGTATTCGTTTTTATGTAACACAGCAGAACTAGTAAAAGACTATGGCTCATTTTCCAACCTCTATTTGAACATAGTAGAAATTACATAAGACTACGGGGGTGTATTCCAACCCCTATTTGAACATAATGAACATAGCAGAGAATAGGGGTGAACTCGTTACCTTTCATGAGCATATTTTACCATAGCAGGGAGCCACCCCTATTTGAACATGGCAGAGATTATTTTCTTTTACGGGGGTAGCAACACCCCCAACCCTCCTCCTTTCTCATCCAGGGCTTGGGACCGGCAATGGCGGAGTTTAAAAAATAACATCATCATACTCTCATAAATGAATAAAGCATAATATCATTAGCATCAATAGTAGTGAGTGAGAATTTGTTTAAAAAATCGTGCAGTGAATAACCAGATGCACGACATGCTAGATATAGAAAACAGTAATGTCCACAAAATTGAGATTTTTTTCTTTAATTAATATATATTTTCTCTGGAAATCAATTTCTAATTCTGAAGAGAATTCACCATAAATAATTGTTGTTACAGGAGATGGCAGTGCTTCTTTAAAATGAACCTCTAAACGTACACTTCCTTGCCGTTGTGGACTAGTATGAAATGCAGCACTTGCGCTTGAATCAGGAGTTAAATCAAACACCAGTAGAGTATAACCATTAGGATATTCGGCGAGTGAAATATTATTACCTTGATTAGAATAATAAATACCTGAACCTGTAAATAACGTGGAATATGCTTGTACATATAGCTTATTATCAAAATCTGGTTGTAATGGTTTGAAGGGTACTGGAGTTCCATCAACATACAGTGTAAAAAACGTCATACTAAAATGTTGAAAATTGAATGGATTTGTTTGATAAGTACCATTGAGAGCAGCATTAGTAACAAAACCAATAATGATACGTTTAGGCACTATGCCTGAAAACAGATCTGGAAGTGTACTATCCATAATTCCTTGTGGCAGAGTTTCTGTCTTCACCTGCACTTTTGTTATAGGATATTTTATTCTAAATTTAGGATTTTGTAATACTTTATTTTGTGCTATTTTAACTGCTGGTGATACATCAACCTTTTTCACAAGCAATGTTGCATCTGTAATTAGAACTTTTCCATCAGCATCTTCGTCACCCATTAGACAAAATGTAGGTTTAGCTGGAATTAGTTTAATACGCAATTGTACACCATTCAGTAAAAATTTCTCCTGATTGAAAATATCAGCATGAATATAACCCAATAATTCAAATGACTGACTTAAAGTAGTGAGAAGAAAACATTGTTTAAATCCTACATTAGCATCGGCCACACTGTCCATATGCCCTGCAGTATCTTTAAACCACATTGATGTTTGAAGATGCGTTGTTTTAGCTTCAGCATTATAATCTAGTAGTTTTTCAATATACGATCGATATGGATATGTATGTGAAGAGTAGGAAATAATTTGATTATTTAAATATAATTGCACTTCACTGAACATTGCATTGAGAAAATCATTTACAGGGCCGATTTTCTTATCGGCAGAAGTTAAATTAGAACCATCTGATTTAGTAATTTTACCTTTAACATATAACATTGTGTGCGGTAAGTCAATATAGTCATCCCCATGACCGGGGACTACAAATTCTATTGGTGCATTATCTGCTATTGAAGCCACAGGCTTATATGGAACTATTTTATTACCTATAATACTGGTTTGAGTGGGTAAACCAGCAAATAAATCTAATTCTGATTTCATACACTCACACTGCATTTTCGTTTCTTACTATTAATATTCACACATGGTAAAATTTACAATACCATATTACGTCTACGAAAATGTAATTTTACACATACACTGCCATATTGGAAAGGAAGTGGATTACCTGTACTATCTCTTAAATCAATAATAATTTGATCAAATTGTTTACGTTGCACTGGCACATAATGAGGATTATCAAAAATATGTACATTATTAATACCATGCTCTGTAATATTTGTATTTATAATACGTAACAATGGAGCTACGGTGTCACCCACCATTTGTGGTTCTACAATATCACTGTAAATATACATAAGTGTAGGTAGCGCTTTTTGTAAATCAGGTGGATAACGAGCATGATGAACAACTGCAATATCTTCTTGTTGAATATGATCAAAACCTAGTATTCTGGCTATTTCAGGAGATAGGCGTACTTGTATATGCTTCTCTTGATCTTTTATTACTCTATTAACCTCAATTCGTTTCACTGATGCTTTGACTTTTAATTGTAAATTTAATATATCACTTTTATCATTGAGATAGAATATCATCAACATGAGAATAGTGGCCTCGTAAGATTTGAGTTATTTTCCAGTTTTTTGTATTCATGAGACGATAATAAATATTATTTGTATATTTCGAAACATTCTGAAATGAACTTGTATAATGTACTTCAACAACAGCTGTTTCCCACACTCCCTTTTCCAGTACAATAGGTTGATATAATTTAGTAGTATAACAAGCAAGAGTATTTTGAGGAAAATATTTCATAGAACTAGTGCTAGGAAGTGTGAGAAAAAAACTTGCTCCATATCACTTTGCTCCATAGTCAATCAATCAATCAAAAATATATTTGGATCTTTTTATCCGTTTCACACCACCACCACTAAAATGAACTTTCTTTTTTTTCTTCTTCCAGATCCTTCCAACACCTGATTTAATTTATTTTGAGCTTTATTTTTTAAATTTGTTTTAGCTTCTTGCCATCGATCATGCAAAGAATCTTCAATAGGTCTATTATTATCTAGTACATCTCCTGCTACATTAATTCCTGTACGTATCAATTCTTTACCAACAGTTTTTGCACCTTGTTTTAATAAAGGAAATACAGTACGAAATAAACCTCCTAGAAAACTACCAATGCCATAACCTTCTTGATATGCTGTACCTATATACACGTTATAATCACCTCCTGCTTGATGTGTGTAATAATTAAGGTAGGGCTCATCCATCTTTCTTTCTATATACTTAAAAATATCAATAGATTACAATAGAATATTATTATTATTGCTTATAGGTTTACGGGGTGGAGGACCATCCTCTTCGTCTTCTTCGTCTTCTGTTAGTTTTCTAATATAATCTATTCGTTGAGGATTACCAATGTACTCTAAGGGTATATTGGCTTTTGCTAATAATGTAGCAAAAGGTTTCCAGCCGGCAACTGAAATATTTTTCTTACGACATCTAACAAAATCGGATATCAAATCCACTATATTTGCACCTGGAATAAATTTATTATTAATATTCACATTTCCATTATCGTCCCATTGAATATTTGGATTTTGTTTCAATTTACGTAATAAAGGTCTTGCTTTACGTTTACAAATTTCAGGGAGAGTAGATATTATTTCCTCATCATCATCCTCCTCATCATCATCCTCTTCTCCTTCTTCCTCCGTAGTAGTAGTAGTAGTAGTAGTAGTAGTAGTAGTAGTTGCTGTTGTAACTCCTGCCGGTTTTTGAATAATATTTAAATATTTTTGTAAGACTTCTCTATATCTTGTCCATTTTTCTTCTGCATTTAAACTTTTATTATTTAAAATTTCTTGCATTTCGTCATCAAGATTAGATATCGTTTGATAATGATGTAATTTTTCTGGTGAGATTAAAATAAGTTTTTGTGCGTTTTGCATAATTATTTAATTAAACTAGATAGTATACCTCCTAAAATAGGTGCAAGCAATGCAGTAAGAAAACCACCTTTTTGTATAATTATTCATTTTTTCTTTTGTTTTAATGACGGACCTTTTTTCACCAAATATCTCAGTTCCTTTTTATATTTTTTAGCTTATTTATCTCTGTTTTATTTAATGGAACATTTCCCTGTAATACGTTATAGGAACATTCACAAATAGAGCGAATTAAATCAGGATCTGCATTTTGTAAAATTGCCTTACGCGCTTTCAGTTTTGACTTTGCTAAAAGTTTTAACAAATGTGCATTTTCCTTACTAATCATTTTTTACGGCTATTAAAGCACAAATAGTTGTTAGAATATAAACCATATTACAATTATTTTTTACAGGTACATAAACATATTTAAAAGAATCTGTTGGAAAGATATTTGTTCGAACTCGCTGCTCATCAGGAGTATTTTCTTTTAAATCAAAGAGTAAATAACCATGTGCAATTCGAATTGCATCTTGATATGCTTCTTGAATAAATTTTGTATTACCTGGATACAATTGTCGTGCGAGATAATTAATTTGAGCTTGGTCTCTAGGATTTTTAAAACAAACAATATAATGACAATTTAACGTAATAACCCGCATTCCTTTTTGTTGATGAAAAATATTCTTTGTTAATAATATTACACTTATATTTCTATGATGGCTACCCTTAGTAAAAATATCTACAACCCGATGGTCACACTCACGCATTAAATCATCAATAATGACAAGATGTGGACCTTCGTGTGCTTGAAATTCATTATTTTGAGGTGAACCTTCTTTAAACGTGCAGTCTGAAAGAGTATCATACAACGGCTGCCATTCACCATAACACCATACAATATTTTTAAATAACTAACTATAATGGTCATAAATGTTTTAACAAAATATGATTTTCCACAGCCTGTAGGACCTGCTACCATTCATGTAAAAGGAATTTTCCATTCCATCTCTATTACAGATATATTGCTTTCTTTTCTCCTTTACATAAAAAAAACAGCGTTTGTTGAAGAACGAAAATTTACAGTGTTGCTAGAATTTAAAATACTTGTGACGACATGCTTCACCTATAAATTCTTGACTTTTATTTCTTTTTACAATATAGTATGTTTTAAATCGATCCAAGAATTTTCACTTTTTGGCAGACCTAACCATTTCATTATTTTTCATTCGCAAAACTTTTTCAATTAAATATGTTTTTGGAAATTTCGTTATTTGTAATTCGTATCCGTAAAATCTTCCTTCAATAGGTTTATTATTTGAGTCTACTAAGTGATATGTCGGAGGATTAATGAAGAAAACTTTAGCAATTCGAAACATTTCTGTACTCCAATTGCGTGTAAAACCTCTATCAAAACCAGGACGCTTAAGTTTACTAATTCTTACATATTCACCCATCTTAAATTTACTTTTTCTTTTTATCACAGAAAAAATTTTGCAATAGATGTTTGTCAATAGATGTTTTTCATTTTCTTTTTTAATAGCGTCGATAGGTTTCATTTTAATAGTGGAATCAATAGTATTATTATATTTATGTAGTAATTCCGGAAGAATGCCAATCCATTTATAATTTCCCTGCAGTGTAAATTTTCTCCACATTAAATTACGTAATGATCTATTAAATCTTTCAATAATACTTGCTTTCACATCACTGTACGTAGAATAATGTTTAATGTTATTTTGGTTCATCGCCTTCTGAAACTCTGAATTATAAAATTCTCGACCCCTGTCAGTTTGTAAAAAAATTAGGGCTTTTGTTTGCTTTTCTCAGTACTGTTATAAATGCTTGTGTAATTTCTTTCCCAGTTTTATTTTTCACAGGAATAGCCCAAGCATATTTAGAGAATGTATCTATGACAGTTAATAAATATTTGAAATTTCGATTAATTTTTGCTAGACCTTTCAATTTGCCACTATTCGTTTCAACTATATCAGCTTGCCATAAATCATGAATACCTTTCGTTATAACGGGTATTCGAGGATAGTTTCGTCTTGCACTTTTATGTAATTCTGCAACTATTTGTTCTCGAACTGATTGTGACATATTTTTTAATACTAATATATCCAAAAAAATTATATCATATTTACAATATACAAATCGTATATGTTAAATCTTTATTATGATACCCACAAGGAATAGTATGTATATTACAATTTAAAATTTTTCTCTTCTCATCATACGGATCTAACGCTAATTTTGTTACCTGATTTGTTGTTAAATTATGGTATTTGCTTTTAATTTCAAATTGTGTTTTATGAATCGTTTCGTTTTGAAATAGATATGATTTATAATCGTCAAACGTAATTTGTTCTTTAACTACATTTTTCTTGATCCCTTTACATTTTTCAATTCTTTATTTTCACCAGTTTTTATTGCATAATTTTTTGCTCGTAAACCAACATATTCAATAATGGGAAGTCCACCTAATTCATCTTTCATTTTACCTAAGGCTTTTTTATTTTTCCATGGAATATCATACGGATTAGGTTGAGAAAAAATTGAGGTATCAAAATACTCAATCATGTCTTTTATATCTTTATAAATATTGTCGGTTTTAATATAGTAAATGAAAGAGTCAGTATCCATATAAGTAATGCTAATCTTATCTCCATATCGAGGTTTCATTATATTATAATGGAATTCATACATTGCTAATTTTGATAATTCCAAAACTGTAGCTCCTACATAGATCGTTTTATTTAAAGTTACAGATTTTTTTAACATATGGAATAATGCAAGATTATCTATTAATTTTACCCAATTTTGAAACTGATCTTGTGCTACTAATCTTTTACACTTTTTTCATTGTTAATTAATTTTATATCAATGCGTTTTCGTACATTCTCCATTGTCTTTCCGTATACAGCATTATTTAATAACTTATAGAAATCTTTTTCAAATTCAATTGTAGCATTTGCACGGCGTTGAGTATTTTCTTGTATATAAGATTCAAGCCATTTAGATTGACGAAACCATAATATTTTATGTACTTTTGCCAATATTAAACCTTGTTTTAGATAAAATTGTAATACTCTATAATGCAAGATATAATTCGATTTCGATTTAAGTGTCAATAGTAATTTTAAGTATTTACCATTCGGTGGAACTTCATTAGTGAGAGCACACGGAAAATCAGAATGGTATTCGTGTAAATAATTTGGATACTCTAAGTCCACTTCTAGAAAAAAAACCCACTCACTATCCGTGGGCCAATTGATAATTTTATTTTTGTCTTGCCAATTGTCAATTTTATCCTCCCACCGAAAACCACCATATGGTAAATAGTCAATCATTGATAGTCCGTACAGATTGTTCATGTCAATATAGAGTAAATAAGATTTTTCTTTTTCCGCATCAAAATCATGTACGTAGGGATTATTAGCTTTGGCATACCTTAACACAGCTTGAGTAATACCTCCGCGAATCGATTTTTCTACAAACATATACATATTGATATCTGATAAAAGTTGAAGTTCAATTTTTGTTTTATATAACATGGCTTGCCATGCCAACCCAAGTGCAGTAAAGCAATTAATCGGATCAATGCAAAAAGCATTTAAACATGTCTTTCTAAAATTCTCCAACACATCTGCTGTGAGAAGTACATCACATTTTAAATATATATCGTGGTAGTCCCCTAAATTTTCGCATTTAAACACACGCCAAATCAGTTTTGCATATTGATAATCAGTCTCGGAAATTTGTGTTCCATTCAATTTGCTATTAAATGCCTTTCTTTCAGGAAATACAATTTCATTAAATGTATCTAAATTTGTTATGTAATCATAATAATAAATTCCCTTACGAAGAATTAAAGGGAACTTATCATCAGAAAAATATTGCTTTGTATAGACGAATTGCTCAGGTTTTAATTTTGACACCAAATTTTCGAGACTGTACGGCAGGAATTTAAATAAGTCTACAAAACGTAACTCGATAGGTCTAAAATTAAAATTAAAGTGCTTAGAGAATGTGATGTATTTCTCAGTGCTTTCAGCAATTACCGAAATATTGCCAGGGGTGCAACCTAATTCTTTCACAAATAAATGTGCATCATACCCAGACAAATTATGGAAAAATACAGGGATAAAATTACTTTGACGTTTAATTTGTAAATTGCAATTGTTGCACACCGTGGCAATATACTGACCAGTTAAATGGTTATGATGTTTAACTTTTCTATTGTTACTCGTATATTTAATATCGCAAACAGAGCATTCAGTGGATAGATTAAACTCCTGTAACTGAGAACTATTTAATGGTATTAATGGTTTTTGTTGATCTAATATGTTTATGATTTTTCATAATTCATTCTCCATAGCAGACATAAACTTCATCGATACATTTTCTCCCCGATAAATAACTAAATCTGATTTCATATAGTTGCTACTCCAACATACACTATAACCAAAACTGCATGGTATATGTTGCTGAATTTGTATTGTATGAGATCCACTTTGTTTATTTATAGGTTTTAATAAACTTTCAAAATCTGCAACTATTATCACATCATTCTGTAATAATTTCAAATTTCGAAATTTTAAAACTTCTTGTTTCGGCATGTTAATTTTGGTTGCAGTGTGTTCTTTACATAATTTGTCATGTTCATCTAATTTTGATTTGTTATAAAAAGATACTAAACATCGTCTACAAATAAATGTTTGGTGAATACCTAACTGGTGTCTAACTAAACCATTTAAATTTGTAATTAAACAATAATGAGAGTTTAAATATAATAAATCTATATGTTTAAATACACCTGTATTTTCGCTTATACGTAACGGAAAAATTGTTTCATTATTATAATTAATGCCATATATATATTAATAGAAATTTGTTCCTTAGTAAATACAGAATTATACATATGTTCAAATTTGCTTATGTGTTCTATTTCGACTGGAAATTTTATATTCGTTTTTTTCAAATAAAGATAATAAAGTATTAATATATTTTATGTAATTATTCACACGATGTGGATGTTCTTTTGCGGGATGCAACGCAGCTAGAATACTATACATAAAACATCTATTATCGTTATTTTGAATATTTATAACACATTTCTTTTTGGATAAAATCCATTGAGGCAATTTTACATAAGTTTTCTCTTTATGACTTTTCAATAACGAATTGAGATTTTTATAAGACAATAATGACTGTTGCAATTTTCTTCACAATACAGTAAATCTATACGTTTAAATACAGATGTGTTTTCGCTTATATGTAACGGAAAAATTGTTTCATTTATCATAATCAATGCCATATATATTAATAGAAATTTGTTCCTTAGTAAATACGGAATTATACCTATGTTCAAATTTGCTTATGTGTTCTACTTCGACGGGGAATTTTATATTCGTTTTTTCAAATAACGGTAATAAAGTATTAATATATTGTATGTAATTATTCACACGATGTGGATGTTCTTTTGCGGGATGCAACGCACCTAGAATACTATACATAAAACATCTATTATCGTTATTTTGAATATTTATAACACATTTCTTTTTGGGTAAAATCCATTGAGGTAATTTTATAAATGATGAAGCTGACAGAGGATCATATTTACTGATTTTAATTTCTAAGTGATGGTTTGGTTCAGAACATAAAGACCACCCCAATTTAAAATTGCTCTATTTTCTTGTTCAACTAAAATTTTATTAAATAGTTTTTCAATTTTAGAATTCACATCTGTACTCGGTAAAATAATTTCGTTACCACTATTTACAAAGAATCTACATGTTTCTAAATCTACTGGTTTTACAAAAGTTGTAGCCAAAGAAAAATTTACTTTAAAAGATGTACTAGTTTGTTCTTGTTTTAATATATCTAAACAGCCTTTTCTTTTATTATTTAAAAAACATCCACTATCCTCCTTTAAAACAGTATCACATTTTAAAATGATTTTTTTCAAATTATTATTAAATAGAGTATCAGTTGGTGAATTGATAGTAGTTGATTTAACCTTTTTTGTTGCCATTTTTTAAATAACTCAGTGTTACTATAATAATTCTGAAGTGAGTTTTTATAATATAATATTATTATTATAAAATGTCTCACCTAAAAAGGAAAACAAAACCACACTAATAATATAAACACACACACAAAAAATCTGAACTTTACACTTCAAACACCAAAAAGGAAGTGATTACAAAAAAACATCTCGATCAGTCTTTTATACCTGTGGGAATGCATTGCGCAATATTGCGCAATAGGGATGAGTCACGGTCGGGGATTCCCCTCTTTTTTTAATCCTATCGTTGAATGACAAGTTATACCGCGAGCGATCAACATATACCTTTGTGATTGATTGCATTACGTTCGGGGATTCCTTTTTTTTTTCAATCCTATCGTTGAATGACCGTATTTTCTGTTAAAGAGAAAACTAGCTCAATGTTTTTAAAATCCGGATGAATGACGTAATGAGAATTATCCACATCTGGCGGAAGTTATTATGTAACTGATAATAAACACGGAAGTTCGCATTCCTCTGCAATCTTTAAATAATCTTTGTTATGTTCAAATACAGGTTAGAACAAGTTCACTCCTTAAAAGAATCTTTGCTATAGGGTTAGAATGTATTATCTGTTATGTTCAAGTAGGGGTTGAAAAATGAGAACGAGTACACCCCCCCGTAGTCTTATGTCTGCTATGTGTTGTTGAAAAATAAGCCATAGTCTTTTACTAGTTCTGTTATGTTCGAATAGGGGTTGGAAAAGGGAACGAGTTCAAATAGGGGTGGAAAAATAGACCAACTGCTATGTTACATTAAAATAGGGGTTGGAAAAAGTGATCATAAAAGAGAATGAGTACAACCTTTAAAATGGACTATGTTTAATCTTCGCTATATTTCTGCTATGTTAAAATAGGGGTTGAAAGGTAACGAGTACACCCCTATTCTCTGCTATGTTCATTAGGGGTGGAATACACCCCCGTATTCTTATGTAATCTCTGCTATGTTCAAATAGGGGTTTGATCTGATATGTTATGTAGTCTGATGCTAAGGGGTTGAAAACAAATACACCTCTGCTATGTGTTCGTAGGGATTGGAAAATATGCTCATAAAAGAGAACGAGTTCACCCCTAAAATGGAGGTCGTAAAAGACCGTGGGTTCACGTAAGCCATGCTATGTTCAAATAGGGGTTGGAAAATATACCATACTCTTTTATTAGCTGTGCTGTGTGTTCGTAATCGAGTCCACCCCTATTCTCTGCTATGTTCGTTATGTTCACCCCTGCTATGTTTCGTAGTCTCTGTCTGATGCGCTATGTAGTCTGATGCTAAAGGGTTGAAAAATGTGCTCATAAAAGGGAACGAGTCTTATGTGTTATCTGCTCTGCTGTGTGATGTTCGTAGGGGTTGAAAAATATGCTCATAAAAGGGAACGAGTTCACCCCCTAAAAGGTGGTCATAAAAGAGAACGAGTACACCCCCTAAAAAGTGCTCATAAAAGGGAATAAATTCACCCCTAAAATGTAGGTCGTAAAAGACCGTGGGGTCACGGTGTACGGTGCTCAATTTCTCAGGGGCTTGTGAGTTGGCCTCATATGGCCTCAGCTGGCCTCATATCGATCCATTTTCCACTACTGACAAAAACAATGAGAACTATATCAATAACGTATGCAAATTTATTAAGTAATACATTTAAAATAAATTGTAAGGAATTCATGTGTAGAATATCTTGTAGGAATATAAAACGGAAGCGAAGTCGTTTTATTTTAAGCAATTTATAGGGAATAACTATTTGTGAATCTTTTCTTAACTTTTTATTAATAACTTTATGTCTTTTTGTTTATTCTTAGAACGTGAAATAGTCGAAGGGAAATATTCTGAGTACTACGAATTTCGTGGAACAGTATCTTTCAAATTTCGACTAAAAATGCCTCATGGTGGATTCATTATGTTTGCGCTTGTAGAAGGTGGTGAGAAAATGACTCTTCTTACGCTGTTACAACCTGGTAAGACATGGGATGCTAAGCTCTATCTGTTGAGACTGACTTACAATGACTATAAAGATGACTACTCGTACGACTCTGATAAAATAAATTCAAGCTCATATTTAACAAGATGTACCGACAACGCGAGTATAGACCACTATAAAATTTTTTATTGGACCCAATTCTCACCAGGTGTTTATCCGTACTATAAACGCTGTGGTTCTGCAATTACTACGAAGGATGTAAGTATTGAGTTTTTTAAAATACTTTTGATTCTAAATTAAAACATATACTCCAAAACGCTTTTAAAGTGTCAAATTAACATGTTGTCAGAAAGTAAGTGATTCTTAGTAATGCCATAAAACATTTAATATCAAATTATAAAGTAATGATATAGTAATATTATTATTATTATTTATAATAATAATAATAATAATTGGTATTCTAACATTATTGGTAGGTCACCTGCTGGGACTGAAAAGCTTCCTTAGTAAACGATCTTCAGATAGCATATTCGTCTTCATATACAATTTTCTTGTTTTGGTAGCGTAGGACAATTTATTGTAGTTTCTTTTGCTTCTCTCTTTTCAACAATCATACCATCTACAACACCCCTCATGGTGCAATGTATTGTTAGTCAATGTTCCAACTAGTTTCTTTTTATCCTTTATATAATAACTAAAATTCTCCTTTTCTCCCAGAACATCTCATTCACATACATTTTCCACTCGACCCAGCTAAGTGTGTCCACTCAACTGCACAACCACATTTCGAAAGCTTCCAGTCGTTTCCCATCTTTTTTTCTTAATATTCTTGTGTCTTCTCCGTAGAATACAATCACTCAAACAAATTATGAGTTGTTTTGTTAAGTCTTTATTCAAAATCTCAGAGCATAGGCTATTTTTCCTCGTAAAATATTTTTTTGCAATTTCTATTCTAACGTTTATTTAACCTTCGTAATTCATATCATCACTAATAATACTACCGAGAACAGAACTAGATACCTATTCTACTTTCCTTATGTGTATTTGACACCGACCGTTTCATTTCAATCACCATATTTTTCTTCTTCCTAGCATTTATTTTCATCTAACATTTTTCATAGTCATTCTTTGACTTTTCAAACCTCATTTTTATTTTCTTTACAGATTTCGCAACCAGCACCATCTTTTCTGGATTCCGAATACAGAACATTTTGCTGCTCCTAAAATCCCATCTTCATAATGTCGATTCTTATTCACTATCTCTTGTAGTTAGATAATGTAGGCGAGAGACAGCGTGAATATGAATTTCCCTTCCAAAGGGAAACTCCTCTCTCATTTTTTCCAATATTTTATCAATTATTTGTTGATTCATGCTCATGTTTTTTTATGAATCTATACCCACACAGTTATCATCTAATTTACCATCTAATTTTTTTTATGCAGGTCCCCTTACCTAAATGTTTTGACAACCCTGTATAACGTTTATACGTACTTACTTAAGCGTAAAATAATTAATTATTCATGTTTTAAATATAAATCTTCGTTTAAATTAAATAGTGAAATTTTAAGGCATTTCTAAATTTTTTGATTTCTCTATATGTTCTTTCCATATACGGACAGCTCACTGACGAAACCACGATCTATGCTTTTGTTCTTGAGTTAAAACATATTTCATTAATTATATGCGAATTTCCCAAGTTATTTGTCAATGCCGTGTCAAAAAGAATATCCACGTTAACCTTCAGCCCGATGAGATACCAATATTTTGGCAAAAAAAATATTAATTCAGTTAAACTATTTATTATTCGATTTCCTTCGCTCAGCGAAAGAATCTAGCAGTTTATTGGTAATTTGTCTTGACTCAGTAGTTTGGCGCCATAAAAATAGTGCCCTTCTCAATACAGTTTGAAGGACAAAGGTCGTGCATATTCACGCTGTCCGAAATTTATGGAAATGTGATAGGCTGCAGCAAAACCAGGTAAATTTGTGTCAAAATAAATATGATTAAACACTTAGTAGCAACATAGAACTGCAATTTCACGAATAATAGCAATCTTTACGCAGAAACAAAGAAAATTTAAAATTCTCAACGATTGACAGGAACCGCCATGATAGTTGTAGATATAGGAATGGGAATTGCATCGAAGCAGTGTCTTTTTTAACAAGTGTTCAGTGAAATTAATTTTGGAGATTTTTTTGCCTCGAGTAATTCTCCCTCCCATTGAACTATTTTTTCGGTTTGTTACGCAGCTGGCTCAATTACTTTAGTGAATTGGGTGTAGAGCTAGGTAGTGTTGTAAACAGAAAAGAAAACCGTTCGTATTTTTTCAGAAATGTACGTTTTTTTTAGAAAAAATACATTGCCTCTCGTTTTTTTCTAAATTTCGTTTTTTTTTCAAATAGTCGTTTGTAATGCATCTTACGTCTATTTAAGTATGAAAAATTTTTATGTAGGTGTAATCACCGTAAAATGCAACATAAATTAAACGCTAAATACTGATACGATACAAATATTTTACAATTTACATGAATACCATACCTGCTAGCAATTCGGGTTTCAGCAGTTTTCATCAATATCAACTAAGAAATAAAAGTAGAAATGAAATTTTGTTTTTTCGTGAAAGCAGGCCTTTAATAAATACGAAAATAATGTCACGAACAGAATAAAATTCAAATAACTTGTCTAAAGGTAAAAACTAATACTAATTTGCGTACTAGTATTTTTCTAAATCTCATATATAAAAATTGTCGACTAGATATATATGATATGCAGAGCCGGCTCTACCATATATGCAACACGTGCATTTGCGTGGAGCGGCAAGTTTGGAGGGTACGGCAAAATCTGTCGTAAGTATATTATTTAAATTAAATATTTCTTGTTGGAAACAGACTTCACGATGATGGTAGTTACATTTACTAAGCTGACCTTTTTGAAAACTACATTCATAAATTATGTTTAGGTTGCATGAGTTTAAGATCACATGGACAATGCTAAAGCGAATGGTCGAATAAATCCAAGCATAAATTGCTTGATTGTTGTCAAATGCAAAAGTTCAATTCTCGAATAGTAGCGAATATCTGTTTTATTTAGTAAGTTATCGCAGTTTTGATTTGACAACTAGTCATGTTTTTATCAGAAACAAGTTCCTTATCATTGAAGATAGAAACAATTTTTTTTAATGTTAACACAGGTAGAAGAAAAATCAAAAAATAAAGATGAAAGAGTTAGTTGCACTGGAATTGTAAACTGATACATTGAGACTGAAGCTCGATATTGAATTCTATAAAAGGGATTACCATCTTTCCTCTGCAGGTGTGTTTGCGTTATCTTTCACTAACATAATAGATTGATATTTAAAGAAAAAACAGACACAACGGGATTTAGTAGTATTTAAGCCTTTCTGAGTGCAACTGCACTTACCCTCCCCTTCGTTGTTCATGCTGGAGTACCATACTTAAAATCATAACTTTTAAGATTTGTTCTTTCTGGAGAAAGGGGTAGGTGGCAAATTATGCCATTGCACAGGGCAACAAATTGCCTAGGGCCGGCTCTGATGATATGTATATACAAAACATGAATATAGGATGACGCAATTTGAAGTAGTGCAGGGTGCTTCAAAATTAATATTAGTGTTTTGAAACTTTGTAGTATCTATTACAATTAACTTACAATTATAAATATTATATCAAATGGAAGAGCAACTCAAACAGTTTTGTACGCACGCATGCACATGCATTGTTTATTCTGTCTGCCGTTAGAAAGAGCAAGTAGCAAAGATGGAGACTGGAGAGCAGAAAGCTTTTTGTGTTTTAATAAAGATTGAATCTGTAGTTACAGTGCAACCATCTGTGTGAAGAATATTAAGGATACGCTTGCAACTATGTCCTTATCGTTTGCAGTTGTTACAGGTCTAAAGTCTACAGATTACGGTTTACGTGCCAATTTCGCAAGTGAAATATTGCTGTATAACAATGAAGATTTTCTGGATCGTGTCGTCTTAAGTGATAAATCGACATTTCACCTAAGAGCTAATGTGAACACTCATAATGTTTTTACCTGGAGGTCAGCAGATCCTCAGCAGATGGTACAGTTGAAACGAGACTCCTCTAAATTGATTGTGTTTTGTGCCATATGGCGGAAAGTTTATGGGCCTTTCTCGCCTATCGACTAGATGTGTGTCTTGTGACGAATGAATCTCACATCGAACACTTGTAGCAAAGACTGTTTGAGGTGCTATTTTACTTGATGCATTGCATATAATTGTACGTAAAATGTAATAAGTGCTACGAAAACTTAAAACCCCGATATTCATTTTGAAACACCCTGCATTTCTCACCAACAGTGTTCCAACTAAGATGTAAAAAGGAGAGAAAATTTTCCTTATAAAGTTATTGGTTACAACAACGATATTATTATTAGTCGAGATTATAACTACAACAAGAACACGTTTTAGTAGTCAAAAAATGTAATCAAATGTACACTCGGTGGCCCAGTTGGCCAAAGTGGCACACACGGGTGTGCCACTTTTTTAATCCGCTCCTGCTGGACACTAATTAAGATATCGGGATATTATTCATGCCAAATATGGTTGGACCATAGTTTACCATATTAATTTCTTTTTCTTCTGGTGTCGAATTTCCTTCTCAAATTTCTCCCCAGTCAAAAATTCGAGAATTTTCTAATTTCGAATTTCCTTTATTTCTTTTTTTTTCTGTAGCTCTCTTTGTTGTAGAAAAACCTTAAGACTTACCCGGTAGATACCTCGGATGCATACCTAACTGTTGACATCAATTGGACTGGCCTGCGCGCAGTGCTGCCAGTTAGAGCAATTAAAGTTTCCCTAAATTTGGGCAAAAAATTCGAAATTTTTGTTTATAAATCCGTGCCTATATGTCCGAGTGCAAGTCAACGTACGCCAATCGAACATTTGTCCTTAGTTACCAAACGCAAGTACAGATCGTTACAATGGGATAATTAGGGGCCGCACGAAAAATTCGTATTTAGGTTCTAATTCTTGATTTTTCTAGTTTTCCCCTACTTTTCTCTTTACCGTAATATATTTTTGGTAATTAGAAGCTTTGTTCCTTAAATATCGCCATAATACTTGTATGATATATTAGTGGTGTGCCCATGTTTAATTTAAGATAGTTTGCGTCTGTCTGGCAGCATGTTGCCAGCTATAGAAAAATTTTAATTCCAGATTTTAGGGGGAAATTTTCGGAAAATTATGTGTTTTGTCTCTATTATTTCCCTCTTGTTGGCTATATCGGAACAAACGTACCAGTATCTGAAAGTATCGTCTTTGCCCTACACAACGCACTATAGAAAGTTTCAATAGGATAATTAGGGGAAGTACAGTTGAGGTTTACAGTAGACTTTGTTCTCTAATTGGAAAGATAACTTGTGATTTTTTAAGGTAAATTGAGAGATTTTTATTGACA
Organism: Thermobia domestica; assembly: GCF_964235325.1. Taxonomy (NCBI): domain Eukaryota; kingdom Metazoa; phylum Arthropoda; class Insecta; order Zygentoma; family Lepismatidae; genus Thermobia; species Thermobia domestica. Next base: position 63,968,270 of record NC_137467.1, read on the forward strand.
TGCTTACTTTATTAGATATCGTCACAATACTTATAGGATATATTAGAGGGATACCAAAGTTTATTTTAAGATAGTTTGTGTGTGTGTGTGTGTGTGATACCAGTGTTGCCAGCTACAGAAAATTTTAATTCTGGATTTCAGGGTCAAATTTTGGAAAAAAATACCTTTTTTTCTATTATTTCCCTCTTTTTGGCTACATTCGAACTAACGTACCAGTGTCTAAAAAGCTTCGTCCTTAGTCTACACAGAGCACCATAAAAATTTCACTAGAATAATTAGGGGAAGTACAATTGAGGTTTATAATATACTATGTTCTGGAAATGGTAAGAAAATGGTAAATTTCTGAGGTAGAATGAGATATTTTTTAAAACTTTTATGCTTACTTTGTTAGATATTGCCATGATACTTGTGGGATATATTCTTAGAGTACTAAGGCTTATTTTCAGATAGTTTTTGTCTGTCTGATGTCAGTGTTTCTAGCCAAAACAATTAATTCCGATTTTAGGTGAAAAATTCGGAAAATTTCTCTTTTCCCCTCTATTATTACCCTTTTGCTAGCTACATTGAAACAAACGTACCACTATCTGAAAGTTTCTTCTTTGCCCTACAGAACGCACCATAAAAAGTTTCAATCGGATAATTATAGAAGCTGTATCTCCGACATATCTGTTGATTTTTGCTTCTGAGGCGTAAAAAGTGTCAAAATTTCATGAGTATGATGACAGAGAATTTTTTCTTTCCCTCTTTGAATGGAAGCCAGCGAGTTCAGAATTTCACTGTACCTTGTGAACATACCAAAGAAATTTTTTAAGTGACTTGAACCCATATAGCAGCAGTGGTGCTAGATGCAAAAAAATTTGAAATTCGGTTAGGGATTTTTTTAAATTTTCACCCTTACATTTCCCTCAATAATTTCCCACCAGTTGGCAACACAGCAATGCAACTTACACCAAAACATAGCCACTTCCATTTTCTAAAAAGCAAGGCTTTAACTATATCAATCGAATGAATGGTTTTTGAGCAATAAGTCACTAACTGAAAATGTAGGAAAATGCCAAAAATGACCTGGGTCCGAAAGGAATAATCACATAATTTTGCTCGTAGTATAGGTACAAAGAAACAAACGATTTGTAAGTTACGAAGGCTTCGACTCAAGTTCTGTTGACTATTTCAATAATCTGCAACATAAATCAATAAATAATAGTTGCTAGAAAAAAAACAGACATTTGAAAAAAAACATGAAAAAGAACGATGCTTTTTATTGAAAAAAAACTTCACAGAAAAAAACCGTTTTTTTTACAACACTAGAGGTAGGCTAATGGCGGCATTTAACATGTTTATTTGTGCGGGCATGCTTTTCAATATGCATGTGTAAATCTTGTTTGCGAGCTCCTGCTCAATAACAATGGGTTAGTAAAGTTATTTATTTTTTAGGGTCACTTTCCCTCACAAAGAGCCCAGATATTTCAGCATAAATCTCCTTTTAAAGATGTGAAGTTAAAGTACAAAATTTTGATAATTTATTTCTTCAACCACAACAGCCCAAAGCAGTGAAAATGATTACTTAAATTTTCAATAGTTAGTTAATTCAGAATATGTAGGTTCCGCTTAATTCTAATATATGTATTTAGTAGTGAGTGCAAATGTTGTATGCGGTTGGGTTGACTTATTTATAAGTGATGACATATTTATTTTTTTTATTATTGTATAAAAACTATTCATCTCTGGATACAAATGACGTATTACTTCACGTCTAATATATTTAGTGCATTACATATTAAGTGCATATTCTTGCGTCTATTTTGTATCACAATTCTCGGTCTTTAACCTAAAATTAGCTTAGTCTATTTCGTTATGTGAGAGGATAGTTTTCTTCTAACGAACCTAGATCGACGGTAACGACGGATGTTCGCATTCGTATTTCATATGTTGTTTATTGGGAAACCATACTTAATATAGAAATCGATTTTAAAATGTTGATATTTAATTAAGTAACAAGTCTCATTAAAATTGTTCAGTTGAGCTCCGTGTATGGTAATTAAATATATTATATCAGTTAACAATGTTATAACTTAGTAGCGTTAAAAGTAATATTACGTTTAATAAACGTAATATTACGTATCTACTTAATATTTTAAACTTTCCTATGCAAGTGAGTAGTAAACAATGAATTCAATAATTACGACATAGCAATATTTGACTTGTGTATGTCTAGGAATGTTATTTCATATCGATCAGAGCTAAGGAGTATTGAATCTTTCGTTTCACCAGTCAGAGTTTAGCAAATAATTTATTAAAGAGTAAGATTTACCAATCATCGTGTTCTATAGAGGACTAATAATTATGAAATCTAAGAAACTTAGTTTCAGTAAACATTACTGAGATTTAGTGGTTATTATAAATACACTCATACTTGGGCTTGATTATTGTTAATTATATCTAATTTTAATTGAACAGTTGACTGATTTTCCCCTTACCATATATATCGCATCGTAAGGAGGGCACCGTATAATAATTTAGTATAGCCTTTTGTATTTTTGGCCACATAGTTAGGTACATTTGTATATATATATATATAATTCATTTATTCGGTACTAATCTCGTACCAAGGCGCAGCCTCACTTTTTCTTCTTATTTCTCTTTTTAATTATAGAAGCAGCTCAAAGTAATGGCGCTCCGGAGTCACATCTATGTGGTTGGCCGTGACTAGCAAGATTTTGGCCTGTAATCAGTATTTTTTATTTAATTTCTTTCATTTTCGGCTACTCCATTTTTATAATATTTTCCCTTTTTTCTCTTTTTTCCAACTATTCTCTTCGTCCTAAACTAAGTTCTTTCTTTGTTCTCTGCCGTTGTGGCGTAGGACATAATTTTTGTTGTGGAAATGTCAAAATTAAGGCAGCCCAACCACCATTTCAGCATCGACTGGCCGTAACTTTTTCGGATTAAGTCGCATAGAGTGAATGGTGAGAATTTCATAAACATTTCTTTTTTCATTAGTTTCTTATTTAGGGAACAGACTTGTATCTTTCTGGCGGAAGGACCCCTTGGGGCCTTATTTGACACACAAATGTTTCGGCCTTTGGAGATGCACTTTTTGCTATAAAATTGACCCTTGTAACTTTTTGATATGATCGAATACCATTTTCGTGCCATCTTTCCTCAGTTTATCTTGTCTTACTACGCCTATCGTCTGTCTCTTTCACTCTCTTTTTGAACTCTTAGTTCTAAGAAATATTTTTTTGCTATTACCTTTCCCTCCCCTTTTTGATGTCTTAAATTTAGCTACTCTGTAAAGTTAAGTATTCAGTGACGAAATATTCATTTCTTTTATTATTAGTTTTAATGGTTATCCATGTAGATGTTTATTCACAAAGCTATCGATATAATTATTAATTTATGATATTTATTTTCTACACTTACGATATATTCTTAATCAAGAGCCAATTTATTTCGATCGTGAGGGGAAAGCTTTAAAATCACTTTCCACAGTGATCATGAAGGGTGAATTCTCGTGGTTGAGACACATTTATATTGTATCTAGGAGACATTTGTTTCATAGCCAGTGGTTCTTACTCTCTCGATCGGCAGCATTGGCTATCGTATAATCCGGATTGATGGGTTTCGTGCTCCTTTTCTTTTTTGGCCAATAATTCTGACAAATACAAGATTACGGTTTCTCTTGTAAGTTTCAGTATTTCGTTATCTGAGTCCCACTAATAAAATCATAAACACCTTTAATTCAACAATTTATCCCAGAAGTGATTACTTTAATGTTGTCAATTATGGACCTAAAATATTCAATAGTAATATATATTATTATATGATATTTTGAAGATATTGATTTCGAAAACTTAAATGTATTATTTTAATTTTGTTGTTCTCTTCTTAAAGTTTTGAGTAATATTTTTTTTATTTTTTAAAAAATTATTTTCTGTACGTCCGTTGATGTGCTACCAACGTTATTTAGTAAATATAAATAATTTAGAGTACGCACTCTATTGATCTAACGGGGTTGTTTCTGGTAGGGAGTCATATTGTTAATTTTTTAGTAATGATGTTAAAATTGTGTAAACTGGGCACGCGTTACCAAGGCAATCGTATATAAGGGAAGTTCCCAAAGAGAACGCACTTAGTCTTTGAACATGTAAAGAAGAAAAGGGAAATCACCCAGAGTGTTAATTTTTAATACAATTTTTTATTCAGTCCTTAAGATCAAAATTGGAAGCAAATATAAATGCAGTGACGCAATAGTTACAACAATAGATACATTGTTATAAAACAATGCCTTTGCGCACTCTTGAAGGACTATGCCTTTAAGAGTACGCAGTATGTCCTCCAAGAGCACGCATCTGTTATATGAGAATAATACTATTACAAGACAGCAAATGAAAACGACATTACACAATTCAAAGAAAATTATGACAGATACTCGAAAAGAGATACACAGTTTTATTAGTTTTGCAAAAATTGATATAAATTAATACAAATATAAGTATAACATCAAAAATATACAAATTCTTGATAATGAGGGAAACCAAGAGAACGCTACAATCAACCTAGGCATAGAAAGTGAAATTTTAAAATAAAATTGAAAACTGCCGAATTATACCAAACTAGACAGAAACTAAACAGAAATTTATATGCGGAAAGAAAACAAATAGAAACATTATAACAAAATTTTCATCTAAAACCTGTTTTTTTGTGATCATTAACAGCTATCACACTTAAAAACATCGAGACCCTCATAATTTGAACAGGCCTCGTGCCACCACTTCTTACAGGCATGACACTGCTCCCAATCCTCGGTGATTGGTTCCATGTACTGCTCATCACATCCAGGGCAGAAGTATTTCTCCTTGGATGAAGATCTTGGTTGGTCTGCAGAAACATACATCTTCTTCCTTCAGTCTTGGCATCAACTTGATCCTTAGGCTTATTCAAGCTGCTTCTCTAGATGCTATAAGATTATTTTTGAATGGTGACGATGTCATAATCTCAGACTTCTTCCCTGCCCTTTTTTTCTTCTGTACACCTAAGTGTTTAGGTAGGCGCAGACATGCTGACGGATGAACTGCTGCTGGTTTATCTGGAACATCTGATGTTCTTGCACCATTCTCTTCGCTGTCACCAGAAGACAGTTGTTCATTGGTCATCGATTGGACATCCGAAGGTTGGAAGTCTACATCGCTGAAGACGTCAGGATTAAAGGGGTGGATTCCTGTAGCCTGTCACGAACTCCTAGCTTTCTCAAGTGTTGCAATCCTTTCGTATGCAATGCGGAAGATGTCGGAAATGTCCGTTTGTGTTATTCCTCGTCCCGGGTGGTTGATCATTTATTTGTCACACTCACTTGCATAGGCAGTCTTCAGAGGTCCAAAGAATCCCTTGTCAAGGGGCTGTAGCATGTGGCTTGAATGTGGAGAAAGAGAAAGTAAGATAATGTAATTATCCTTACAATACAGCACTGCTTCCAATGTGCAGTGTGTGGTGCGGTTATCAAGAATGAGCAACACTTCATCATTCTGACTGGGCTTCACGAAGTACCAGAAATGTTTTAACAAATCCAAAAACAGTTCGCTGGTTATGTATCCAGAATCTGAGACCAGTGGTAAAGTTTCTGCAGGCGCTTCTTCATACAGCTCAATTTTCATTCTCTTTCTGGGAAATATGATGGCTGGAGGCACGTAAACTCCAGTCGGAGACATGCAACAAATAACAGTAATCGTCTGACCCCTCTCACCAGACACAACTTTACCCACATGCCTTTTACCGATCGGCGAAAGTACTTTCTGAATTTTGTTTGGGAAAGTTGAAATGCCACTTTCATCCATATTAATCATTCTATGAGATGGAAATTGTTTGTCTTGTAATACTGTCTGCAAGTGGCTGAATAATATCGTGCATTGAGTTTTGTTGAAGCCAATTGCTCTTCCAAGGCTGCATTTCTCCGGTGAGCGCAATGTTAAGTTATTCCTTTTGCAAAATGCATATATCCAATTCTTTCCGGTTTTCTTCTTCTCTCTGTTGAAGTTGTGTTGATCTGATTTCTCTCTGCATAGTCGAACGCAACGTTCATCATTTGCTGGCGTGTGATACCGTAAAACATGGAGTTCAGGTCCCTTGCGTATTGAGCCAATTCCTGTTCTTGGAGAGGGTTAAATGTTGACTTCATCCGTCCCAGAGACGTTGGAACAGTACCCTGGAAAAGTTTATTAAAAAAAGAATAAAACAGGACCTATAACTAAACAAAATCCAATTTAAAAACTCACTGCAATATGTTAGTAAATTTAATTATGAGACACTTTTCCAAGGTTAATTCTCATGCAGTAGGTTCCAATTTGTCACAGTCGTCAACTAATTCTGAAAATAATCATACTCGCTTTTCTGAAATTTTGTCCTACTTCATTCACTTCAGGAATAGCGTAACAAAACATTGCTATAGTATAAATCAGGTGATTCACATTAATATTGCTTTAGTAAGCCATGTAAATCACCAGCGCTTCACATCATACCTTAGCCCTTTTAGTTTCTAAGCCTATTCATCTTGCCTCAGAAAGTAAGTCCGCAGTGTTGAGTTCCGGTTTCAGGCAGGCCTATTGTATTTGCTATTATGATTTGCATTTTGAAGTATTACTGAGTGCTACAAGGAAACACTTTAGGGTTAAAAGTAGAACAAGCTAAAATTTTATTCTTTCATTCAACGTTCTAGAATTTTTCCTCTTCACATTTGTTTACTAGCTTAAACCTTATTCTCTTGTGAATAATTGTAAATACAATGTTCAGCACTCAGAGATAAATAGGCGTAAGCTTAAGATATCGTGGTGTCTAGACAGGCGATTTTTACCCAATTCTGAAAACGTTTGTGAAAATAAATGTAATTTCTCTTAAGACTAGCAATTACACATTTGACCCATTTCTGTACTAAAATTCACAAAATAACCACATCCAGGAGCATATCCATTACAGCGTGGGGTAGGTGTTATGCAGAAATTTTATTTTACTAAGCTACTAGCTTAGTAGGCCTACACTGGTAATTGCCTACATGATTTTAAAACCTGGCATACTTTCTAAAAATATTTTGTTTTAGGTTTGTATAGCTTAATACACAATTTACACCCCAGCAAAAATTCCTTTGTGCGCCCCTGATTGTACTCATTAAAACAAAACAAAAACAACTGTCGGTTTTAGTCGTTTCCGAAGAGTGGATTCGTTGATGCCAAGAGAAGCAGCGATACCTCTTTTACTGTCTCCACCTTCCAATCGTCTCCTACATTCATCCATCACGTCCTCCGTAAACACAAGGGTCCGGTTCGATTTTCTTTTGTAGTACGGCATTCTTCATTCTAGAATAAAAAAGGAAATAATGACCTTCTGTTCGAACTGATTGACAGACAACAATTTCAAGACAGCGAAAATTTGCACGTATTATTTCTATACAAGTTAGTGTTAATTTGCTTCTATTTCGTTGTAGATGAAAGGTAATTATACGGTTTATAGTTGTAGGGTTTCTAATGCAGCTGAAGCAAGATTAAAAAAAAAACGCTGTATAGATGATGTCAGAATTGGGAAAGAATCTCACAAGGTGTTCCACTCTGATAGACAAATTCAATTGTCAACATAGTCCTCCAAGAGTGCGCGCGTACTCTTGAAGGAAAGAAAATGCGTACTCTTAGAGGAATCGCACTCCATTTAAAAATCTACCACAAGGGTGCAGTAGTTTCCACACATGATTTTATCCGTCATATACCCAAACTTGATTGTGACACCTAACATTTGACACTAAGTTTAGAAATAGAACATATCTGTATTCAAATACACGCACTAATTAGTGGAAAATCAATTATTACACTGGAAGTATCAAACAATATTTACTTACCAATAAAACGTAGGGCACAGATGCTGGCAGCAGACAACTTGTGTACAACAACATTTCACACAACGACGCTTCTGCAGAAATACAAACAAATATCGTGCAGCGTTGCCAGATCTCGCAAGTTACTGATCGTACTCTTAGAGGCCGCGCGCTCTTAGAGGAACTTTCCTTACTTATATTTGTGGATATGCCCATTCTTTATCAATGTAGATGTGAATATGATTGACGTAATGTCTTCCTTTTAAGGTATCGGTTGATGATGTGACGTGCTTTGCTGCATCCACTCTTGTTTCTACTCCGATTGTATTATCTGGTGCCATATTTATATTTTCTTTATACCGCCATGGTCAATGCATGTAGATTTTGGTGTGAAGCATTCATGTTATAACTTTGTGTATAATAACTATTACTAAACCGCATGCATGGGAATACGATTAGTTTAGCAGGTTACGGTGAAGTATTTGTATACCAAGCAGTTAAATCCTAATCCAATGAAATATCCAAATTACTGCCCCTCCACAAGAAAATTTCCTCATCTGCTAACAAATCTCCAAAAGCATATGTGATCACCATTAGTGCAATCTAAAAGTGAAGTAAGTAAACCAGAAAAAAGTCAATGGTTTTATTTTATGAAACATGATTACCCTCTAATCTGTTGGAGGCACTTACAGGGTAATGTTCGTTCCAAATGGAGTTAGTCCGCAAAATTATTCTTTGGAAATTTCTTGGACACGAGTTATATTTACATACCAAACTACTTACCCTAGAAGTAAGTAAATTGAATTATCTAAAACTGAAATCCTTAAAGTGACAAATATATTAATCAACTTTCTAGAGAATAGGATGTTAACCCTTTTTCTATTTATGTCAAAGTATTAGAAAAAACATATATGATCATTTAAGTTAGGACAAATGTAGAGTGTGAATGGACGCTAAAACTGGCGCAAAGTGAAAACTATACATCTTATTAAAACTATGAGCGTAAAAGACGCAAGTGAAGTTTTTTTATTTTGTTTTAATGATGATTTGGTCATGTAAACGTCATTTTTCTACTCCGAAGACGAAAGGAGAATTTGTCTCCTCATTTTAAGTGATACATGTTAAACCCCTAGCTATCTTCAGAAGCTCAATTTCTCTTTGTTTCTTGTATTTATGTCGAATTCAACCATACTAAAAGATTCTAATTCGTAAATTTTGAATACCAAAATATGTTAAAACAACTTACTCTTTTAATATGGAAATAACTTAAAAGAAATGGAAATTCATGTATGTTTCAATCTCTCGTGAAACAATTTATGGATTATGATAGTAGTATTTGCGTGACCTGATCGAACTTTTGATTATCCAGTTTGGGGCCACCATGGACCATAGCGAATGAATCAGGAATGCTTTGGCCCGGGATTGCGTCACCTATTGAAATTTTGCTTATGCTTACTCAGGGGCCATGCACGTTGGTGTGAATGAGTCACAGGTACCTTGGCCCGGCTATGACGTCATTGAATTGGGATTTTTGGATTAGATGTTATGATGATTTGTTTTTTTTTTTCATGGGTATAAAATTACTAAAACTATGGTCTTGACGATTTATTGCGTTATGAATTAGCAAAGGTTTATGAATGCTTTTTTTTCGTTCCCTTTTATGGCATAAAATTTGGAGATTGTTATCCCTTTGATGAGTTGGACTAACACTGGTGTAAATGAAATCTTTAGTTTTACGTTCCACGATTATGCCGGTTAGGCTAAAGGAGACGGTGGCGATGAGAAAGAATGAAAGTATGGGAGAAAATTGGAGTATCCCGAGCATAATGTTGCCCACCACAAAACTACTTTCGCGAGGTTTGAACCAGGGACACCAGCAGAGGTGAACGCTTTACCACGGAACCACCTCACCCCTACTAGTGTGAATGAATTAGAGGTATTTGGTTCGAACTAATGCGTTCGTTTGACGTCACTGAACTGGGATTTTAAGCTTGAAGGTTATGATGGCTTTTTCGTTCCCTTTTATGGGTATAAAATTATTAAAACAATGTCTTAGATTTCTTTCTTGATCATCTATTATATTATGAATTAGTGGACCCCAGTAATACTATAAATTAGTATTAGTATTAATATGAAACTCGAAAACTTTGGAGTTCCTCCGTGGCTAACCGGTTAGCGTATGCGCCTTTAACGTCGGAGACCAGAGTTCGATTCCCGGAAGGAGCTCATGCGGTTCGGATTTTACGTTAATTAGTAGGTTCTATTTTCACTGCTGAACGGGACGTTAAACTTAAAATCAATTCAACTCAACTCGAAAACTTTGGAAGGCCACGCCTTTTGGGGTTACGTAGTGTTAGGCCACGCCTTTATGGGGTAGTTTTACCGAGGGATTGATTTTGTTTCCTTTTACGGCATAAAATTTTGGAGATTGTTACCTTTTGATGGAATACAGGTGTATGTATAGTTTACCTTGCGGTATATAATTTCAACTTTTGCGCCCCGGCGCCCCTAGGCCACACCCGTCCGCCTTTATGGGGTAGCTTGTTGATTTTGTTCCCTTTTACGGCATAAAATTAGGAGATTGTTACCTTATGATGGAGTACAGCTATATTCATACGTAGCTTATTTTGTATTACTTGATTTTAACTTTTGCGCCCCTGGAGTGTGACGCCCACTGAAATTTTGCGCTTCCCGTCCCTCTTAATTTACATAGTTTTACGCTCCGCCTTTATGAGGTATTCTTACCTATGGGTTTATTTTGTTCCCTTTTATGGGTATAAATTTGAAGAATGTTATTTCTTTTTTTTACCTTATATGGTGTATGTATAGCCTACCTTATTTTGGTTCCCTTTGATACGCCCCTGCGCCCACCTTAGGATTACGTCATGGGGTCACGTGATGTTAGGCCATGCTCTAACTTTATTGGGTAGTTCCACTGAGGGTTTTATTTTGTTTCCTTTCATGGGTATAAGGTTTGGAGATTGTTATCTTTATTTTTTACCTTATTGATTGTATGTATAGTCCGTTTCCTTTGATGATTATCAATGATTGATTTTGGAGCCTTATTACGTTATGTGATTATTTGGAGGTGTACTTAAGATTATTTCCTTAAATTTGATATATACTTCGTGATCCATTTCGTTCCGCTTCAGGTGTGAACATGGATACCTTACATATATTGATTATTATGTTATAGACATTGCAGTTGTCCGAGTTCGATCCATGGTGGTAGTTTCAGGAGATTTTAAGTACCCTCGAGGCTAAGGGAAACGATGATGAGAAATGATAGGACGAAACAGGAGAAAACATGAACTTCCTTGCTTGCGGATTGAAGCAGGGACCTCACACATTAGAGACAAGCGCTGAGCGACCGTACCCCATTTGGTGTGAGTAATTTCACGTATGAAAAGAACATGGACATGTTATGTTACATAACACATTTTCTGCTCATTGTTACGCATACGAGTTTGTTGTAAAATTGCAGAATCTGCTTTTACGAAGAGTATAATGTCAGTTCGTTTATTGAATATTTCTAAGATACGTAAAAGAGAGTCGATTTCGGACCTGGTTAAATACATTAATTTATATCGTTTTTGTTCGTAGATTAAATAAAAATGTTACAAAGTTTAAAAAAGCTTCTTCGTGTATTGGCTTATAATCATATGTTTAGAAGCAAACGTCAGCTATATTGTGTTACATGTACTTACGTATTCGTTGTCAGCATCGTTGTCATTCTTTTGTTATTACATATTAAACATATACAGTATTTAATTGTCAAATAGTGTGTAATGGTTTACTTTGAAAGGATATATTTATTCTTTGAGAAGGATAAAAGGGATGGTGTGATATGATTTTGGACCTAGTCAGCAACTCTCGTTTCCGTTCATGGATTAAATAAAAAGATGACTCTTTGCTTAAATCTGATTAGTTCATTGTTCGAGCGATTTTTTAAACGCTCAGCGTTTGTTGATCAGTAAGCGCTTCATTGATGGAAATAATGTTGCCAGATTTTAAAAATCTAAACTGCTCCGATTCTTTTTCGAAATGGTTCCGCTGAGTGCAAGAATTTTCAAAACTAAAAATTTTGAGAAACTAAAAATATTGAAAAACTAAAAATTTTCAAACTAAAAAAAATAAACTTTTCAGAACAAAATTTTTCGAACTAAAAATTTCAAATCAAAAAAAATTAAACAAAAATTGTCAAACAAAAATTTCAAACTAAAAGATTTCAAATAAAATTTTGAAAAATTTTGAAAATCTAAAAATTTAAAAAAAATCAAACTTTCTGGAACGAATTTTTTTAAACAAAATTTTCGAACGTAAAATTTCAAACCAAATTTGAAAACTAAAAACTTTTCGAACCAAATTTTCAAACAATTTTTTTCGAACTCAGAAAGTTTCATACTTAAAACTTGCAAATCAAAATTTCAAACTAATAGTTTTCGATCTAAAATTTTGAACTAAAAAATTCGAACAAAGTTCTCACTAAAATTTTTCGAAAGTTTAAAAATCAAAATTTAAAACTCAAGTTTCGAATTAAAAATATTTTCGAACTACAATTATCAAACTCAAACTTTTCGAAAATCTTAACAGAGATTGAAAGTGATCACCTAACAGATTACATCTTAGATTGTGAATTGTTGCTAAAGTTGAAAGTGCAGTCAGTTTAATGACTTTTAGTTTACTGATTTTTGAATTTAAATTATCTTGGAGAAGTATTCAGGATTAACACTAGAAGGACCAAGCCATCATTTTGACGGCATCACGTAAAACAATTTTCTATATCTTATAAATTTCTTTGACACGCAACCAAACTTTAGGACTTTTATTATTTTAAAGAGAGGTTTGATATAGCATATAAACATTGTGTGTCTATTTTAAATAAATACATATGTTTGTTGTATACCCATAGAAAACCAGACCGTCAATTTGACTGCCTCATTTAAAAATCTATATTTTGTTGTTGATGTGGACAGTTTTATAGTTTGTACGCTATACGGTAGTATCTCTGTTGGAAATAATAAATTTTGGAATATTTTACATTATTTTTCCAGTGTGTTTGCTATTTGGTATATGTTCTATTTCTGCTTTTCATTACTGTAAAGGTAAAATATATTTAGTACTTCATTGAATGATCTTCAATAATGTTCGTATCTCGTTGGCAATACTTCTGAGTTTTATCGAAGGTACATATGAATCATTACAAAAAGCAACATGATAAAAGCGACTTGATAAAATGTTAGTGATTTCTAAGATTTGAGTGAAAATGAATTTGGCTTGGAAGGACAACAGAGAGATTCCTCTGATGAAGACAGCAGTAGTAGTGAGATTGAGTGTCTGAAGCTACTTCTTCGGATAAAAGGAAGGGAACAGATACAGAAGCTTCCAAGAATAATTGATCAAATATCTTTGTAGTATCTGATGGGACATGTTAGAGTATACGGCCAGACAGAACAATTCTGGGCGTTCTGCATCACACGAGATACTTCGCGAGAAACCTGGTTTGTTATATTATGCGTTACATGATATTGAAGATGGTGATTTTGTTAGAGCTTTTCGCTTATTCATAGACGAAAGAATGTTGAATAACATTCTGAAATGCACTCATAGACAGATATTGAGCTGATAGTTATTGAAGCTTATAGACAGCGTCAAGATTCTCTTTTGCTGCTGTCAATTGCAGAACTCGTTTCATTTCTAGTAATATTGATAGTTGGTGTAGCTTCAGATATACCCGTAAAGGAACTATGGAACGAAAGCTATGGCTCAGTGCTTTACGGAAAAATTATGGGAAGAAAGAGATTTCTTGAGATAATAAGTAGCTTTGATTTGATAAAAACTACCCTAGCTCTTCGAGGCTGCAAGCGGACAAGTTTGCTTTGGCATAATCTGTGTGGAATTTATTGATAATTGTATCAGGCACTATAAAACCCACGAAAGTGTTTCTGTGGATGAACAGCTATTATCTACTGACAAGGAAGGGTCACGCAGTGGCTCCGCTGAGATCCGAACGAGACAATTGTTTTTGCATTTGATATGTTATAATTAGACGAATCCCAGTTATACGTGCCACCGGGCGGAATGTCGTGAGTTACAACATATATAAAAGCTACATATACAGCTTTCAAATGATGTGCCACTTAACCCCCCTTGCCATTTGAAAATTTTGAGTTGGACCCCGTCTGGGACCCTGCGGGGGACCCTGGGACAAAGTTTTTACTCCAAAAATGTTTGTCGTTGAAAATGATGGGATACGTGTTGGCCGAGTTTTCCACTTACTCAACCGTTTTCGAAGAAATGACTCGGTTCAAACTATTATGCCAGGTAAATTTTTTGTAGTTCTTACATTACAAAATATGTTGTCACTCACGATATTCCTCTCGGTGGCATGTATAACTTGGGAATTCATCTAGTTATAGCATATCAAATGGAAACACAATTGTTTCGTTCGGATCTCAGCGGAGCCACTGAGTGACCCTTCCTTGTGAGATGAGATGCAAATGCCTAACAAGCCTAAAAAAATGGATTCATATTTTGGCTGCTTGCAGATGTAAAGTCAGTGTATGCAATAAATGGCATTCCCTACCCGGGAGAGGACCAAGAACGACGATGGGACTTACAGTTAAGCGAATATATTGTTCTGAAGAGGATGGATCCTTTTTTTCAACAGAGGACTGAATGTCACTTGCGATAACTTTTCTTACAAGTTAAAAATTAGCAGAATCTTTGAAAAAGAAACAGACGACCTTGATTGGTAGTATGTGTCCAAATGAAAAAGAACTTCCCTAAATGTGTTTGAATCAGATAGAAAACGATACGTTCACTACAAACGGATATGAACATTAATCAGGAAATCCGCTCACAGTACACAAGTGTAAGCGCGAGAAGTGTTGCTGTCTTGAGTTCAATGCATACAAGTTGAAATAAAAAATGAATTGAAAATGTAAATTCATTTTCATTTAATAAAAAGTTGGAAATAAAAATAATTATTTTGGTGTATTATACACAGGGTCTGCTATAAAGAGAAAAAGGTAGCCCAGCCAATGTCTATAAGGTAGATAGGGTGCTCTCGTGACTGGTAAAAAAATCATACGTAGGGATGTACGTATATGTCCATTATTTTAGTTTTTCTTTTATATCACCGTCCTTGGGCAAACTTACGATATTAATATTATATTTAATATATTGGCGGGTTTTGTGGCCCACCTTGTACTATATCGCGAAAGCAACATACATGAAATATAAGCCAGTCGATTTAACATACTAAATTATAGCTCAAAGAACAGAGATATTTAAAAATACTATATAGATTTCTTGCAATTAAATAGCCGTCAAAACGACGGCTCGGTACTTCTAGGGAGGTAAAAATTTCGGTCTTTCTAGTGTTAAATTTGATATATGATAATGAACCGCTTGGCTAGTCATTGCTAGTCATTTATTTTGTAACGGAACATTGAAATGAAGTCTCAAGCTCATCTCATAAGACAAACTATCTAGTCAGCCCTATCTCACAAATCGTTTCGCGAGTCAAAGACCGTTGGTAAGCCGAAACGTTTAGTAATGTAACATAGTTTACGGTTTAAGATTTATATAGTCTTGAGAACGATTGAGTTCGTTTATCTAATGAACCCGTTGGCCAGCCATAGCCTGATTTCACATCGTAGCTCATGAAAGCAATCTTGTAGTAGTTGTTTAGCCGTGACCATTTTTTCTGGACATAGCCTGTACGATCACCAGGAATGAAATACTACTTAGTTTAGCGACCATTAAGACGTGATTTAATAAATATTAGCCATATTAACACTTGAACTTGTATCAAACGAATAACAGCTTACTGATCAAAGCACAGAACGAACAAAATGCTAAGATGGACAGAATTCCATTCATGTGACGTCAAGCACGGAAGTATTTCCTTACCTCTCACTCATCTCACTTGAAGGACAAGGTGCTAATCAGCATTTTCCAGGTTTAATGCATTACAATAAAAAAAAATCTTTCCTTAAACCCATTTGAGATTTTAGTGGCTAAGTCCAGGTTCGATTTTTGGCGTTATTATTACGGGTTTTAGTACACAACCCACAGAAGTACGTTCAAGTCTTATACAGACTAAGGTCATAAACGCTTTCCATCTTATACGTAAAATAGAAACATATATTTGGTGTTTATAGCTACATTTATGATGATTCGAATTTTACTTTGAACTGTAGGTCCACATCCTATACAGCCTCGATATTGTTAAGACAACATAAAACATTTATGGTGGTTCAGATTTTATCGTTCACGTCTTATGCAGTCTAGGAACACAAGATTTACGTCCTCGGTACTGTCAAGAGAACAAAAAACACTCGTGGTGGTTCAGAAAAATGAAATTAAATCTTTGAGTTTTATGTCTTACGGTTATGCTAACTAGGCTAAAGAAGACGATGATGATGAGAAATAAATGTAATGATGTATTAAATATAGTGGGGAGAACCCTGAGAAAACTCACGCACACGGCTTTTTGTTCACTACAAAGCAACTTGGCGTTAGCTAAGATCGAACCAGCGACCTTACACACCTCTGTCATTGAGTCATCATGACGTAAACAGATAATGATACACTTAACATGAAACGAGTAAGGTCACTGAGTTGAGGAAGAACATTTTGCAGGTCTCAGCTTTTCTCGGGGAGCAGACAACACAACAATAATTTAAAAACCATTCATGAAAAAGACTGTTGTTTAGACTAACATCACGCACACACACACACAAACACAAACACACAATGTTGTTTATTACAGTACATACTGATTACATTTTTTTAAATACAAATATATTACTTATGTTGATTTCAATGAAAATGTAATTAAGTTTTAGCAGTAGGCACAGACTGTTCGTGCAATACTTTTATCGTATAAAAATTTCACTTAAAATAGTGAACGTCAGCAGGATCAAACTAGAATCCTTTTCGCATTAGGTGCATTTGTTCACTTTTATGAAATTGTTTTCCAGCCGGAATCGATCTTCTTGTGAATGTTATTTAATACAAATCACTCGTATTACAGCACCACGGTACAAAACAATATGAGATCAAAACGATAAATCGTTCATTTCTTTTACACAAGGAAAGCCGAACCATGGTATCGTAACAGCTTTTTTTCTTTCTTCATTTACAATCTTATTTGAGAAGGTCTTCCACCATTGTAAATTGAATTCAATGTAGAATCATTCACTACTGGCAAGATCTTTCATGAAATAAGTAACATGATTTCACTGATAATCCTATGAGAACGATGGGAAGCACTCTAAAGGAATCCAACTGAAAACCTCTTGCACCAGAAAAAAATGGATTCAATGCAACATTATAGCATCACTAGGTAACACGGTAATCACTATTGCAGTAAATGACAAGTTCAATGTTACAAACACAGGACTGATATCTTAGTAACTAAGCACCAGTAACACAATTTAAAGAAAGAGAATGCAATATGACAGAGCTGAATGATGTCATAAAGAAAAACTGCAAATTCTGCATTCTTCATCTATGACAAAGAAACTATGATACTGAAGTAATGAAATTCATTGCGTTACAAAACTTGTGCGCTCCTCTCTTTCGTCATCTTCGCCATCGCATGTGATTTTTTTTAATGCAATTTCAATATGACAGAAGCTGACTAAATATTTTAGAGTGTTTGGCAATGTAAATGGAAAATTGGTTCATTGCTTTTAACAACTAAGCAGACGTAGATTTTGAGGTCCGAGTTCCCAGCTCATAAGATATGAATCGCTGTGCTAAACGAAATACCAGTATGTCCTTTTCTTAAAGTTATTCAAAAATCTACACCTTTGCCAAATCGATCCGGGGTTCGACTCCAGGTAAGGAAACACACATTTTTGTTTGTTCTATCGCAGGATGTCTTAACATTTGATGGTTCAGATTTCATCTTATTTCACGTCTTAAAGATCGCTAAACTAAGTAGTATTTCATTCCTGGTGATCGTACAGGCTATGTCCAGAAAAATGGTCACGGCTAAACAACTACAACAAGATTGCTTTCATGAGGTGCGATGTGAAATCAGGCTAAGGCTGGCCAACGGGTTCAATACATAAACGAACTCAATCGTTCTCAAGACAATATAAATCTTAAACCGTAAACTATATTACATTACTGAAAGTTACGGCTTACCAACGGTCTTTGGCTCGCGAAACGATTTGTGAGCTAGAGCTGACTAGATAGTTTGTCTTATGAGATGAGCTTGAGACTTCATTTCAATGTTCCGTTACAAAATAAATGACTAGCAATGACCAGCCAAACGGTTCATCATCATATATCAAATTTAATCCTGAATACTTCTCCAAGATAATTTAAATTCAAAAATCAGTAAACTAAAGTCATTAAACTGACTGCACTTTCAACTTTAACAACAATTCACAATCTAAGATGTAATCTGTTTAGGTGATCACTTTCAATCTCTGGTAAGATTTTCGAAAAGTTTGAGTTTGATAATTGTAGTTCGAAAATATTTTAATTCGAAACGAGTTTAAAATTTTGATTTTAAAACTTTCTGAGTTCGAAAACTTTTAGTGAGAAATTTGATCGAATTTTCTTAGTTCAAAATTTTAGATCGAAAACTTTTAGTTTGAAATTTTGATTTGCAAGTTTTAAGTATGAAACTTTCTGAGTTCGAAAAAATTTGAAAATTTGGTTCGAAAAGATTTTAGTTTTCAAATTTGGTTTGAAATTTTAAGTTCGAAAATTTTAAGTTTAAAAAAATTCTTTCCAGAAAGTTTGATTTTATTTTTTTGTTTTAAAATTTTTAGATTTTCAAAATTTGTTTCAAAACTTTACTTGAAATCTTTTAGTTTGAAATTTTTATTTGACAATTTTTGTTTAATTTTTTTGATTTGAGAGCGTTCACCTCTAGTGCTTGGGGTTCCGGGTTCGATCCCAGCCCCCACCAAGTGAACTTTGTGGTGGACAAACACCGTGTGCGTGTGTTTCCTCGGGGTTCTCCCGATTCCTCCCACTTTCTTCATTCCACCGTTTCATTCATTACTCATCATTACCGTCTCCTTTAGCCTAACCGGCATAACCGAGAGACGTAAAACTCAAGGATTTCATTTCATTTTTTGATTTGAAATTTTTAGTTCGAAAATTTTTTTCTTTTGATAAATTTAAACTTTTTTTAGTTTGAATTTTTTTAGTTTTTCACAATTTTTAGTTTTGTAAATTCTTGCACTCAGCGGAATCGTTTCGAAAAAGAATAGGAGCAGTTTAGATTTTTAAAATCTGGCAACATTGTTTCCATCAATGAAGCGCTTACTGATCAACAAACGCTGAGCGTTTAAAAAATCGCTCGAACAATGAACTAATCAGATTTAAGCAAAGAGTCATCTTTTTATTTAATCCATGAACGAAAACGAGAGTTAATAACTAGGTCCAAAATCACATCATCCCATTCCTTTTATTCTTCTCAAAGAATAAATATATCCTTTCAAAGTAAACCATTACACACTATTTGACAATTAAATACTGTATATGTTTAATATGCAATAACAAAACAATGGCAACGATACTGACAACGAATACGTAAGCACATGTAACAGAATATAGCTGACGTTTGCTTCTAAACATATGATTATAAGCCAATGCACGAAGAAGCTTTTTTAAAGTTTGCAACATTTTTATTTAATCTACGAACAAAAACGATACCAACAAGACTACCTCATAAAGGCGGAGCGTAAAACTATGTAAATTAAGAGGGAGGGGAAGCGCAAAATTTCAGTGGGCGTCACACTCCAGGGGCGCAAAAGTTAAAATCAAGTAACACAAAATAAGCTATACATACACCTGTGCTCCATCATAAGGTAACAATCTCCTAATTTTATGCCGTAAAAGGGAACAAAATTAACAACCCACCCCTAAAGGCGGACGGGTGTGGCCTAGGGGCGCCGGGGCGCAAAAGTTGAAATTATATACCGCAAGGTAAACTATACATACACCTGTATTCCATCAAAAGGTAACAATCTCCAAAATTTTATGCCGTAAAAGGAAACAAAATCAATCCCTCGGTAAAACTACCCCATAAAGGCGTGGCCTAACACTACGTAACCCCAAAAGTTTTCGAGTTGAGTTGAATTGATTTTAAGTTTAACGTCCCGTTCAACAGTGGAAATAGAACCTACTAATTAACGTAAAATCCGAACCGCATGAGTTCCTTCCGGGAATCGAAATCTGGTCTCCGACGTTAAAGGCGCATACGCTAACCGTTTAGCCACGGGGGAACTCCAAAGTTTTCGAGTTTCATATTAATACTAATACTAATCTGTACTATTACTGGGGTCCATGAATTCATAATGTAATAGATCATCAAGAAAGAAATCTAAGACATTGTTTTAGTAATTTTATACCCATAAAAGGGAACGAAAAACCCATCATAACATCCAAGCTAAAAATACAAGTTCAGTGACGTCAAACGAACGCATTAGCTTGAACCAAATACCTCTAGTTCATTCACACCAGTAGGGGTGAAGTGGTTCAGTGGTAAAGCGTTCACCTCTGCTGTAAGGTGTCCCTGGTTCAAACCCCACGAAGGTAGTTTTGTGGTGGGCAACATTATGCTCGGGATACTCCAATTTTCTTACATACTTCCATTCCTTTCTCATCGCTACCGTCTCCTTTAGCCTAACCGGCATAATCGTGGAACGTAAAGCTAAAGATTTCATTTACACCAGTGTTAATCCAACTCATCAAAGGGATAACAATCTCCAAATTTTATGCCATAAAAGGGAACGAAAAAAAAAGCATTCATAAACCTGTACTAATTCATAACGTAATAAATCGTCAGGGCCATAGTTTTAGTAATTTTATACCCATGAAAAAAAAAACAAATCCTCATAACATCTAATCCAAAAATCCCAATTCAATGACGTCATAGCCGGGCCAAGGTACCTGTGACTCATTCACCCCAACGTGCATGGCCCCTGAGTAAGCATAAGCAAAATTTCAATAGGTGACGCAATCCCAGGCCAAAGCATCCCTGATTCATTCGCTATGGTCCATGGTGGCCCCAAACTGGATAATCAAAAGTTCGATCAGGTCACGCAAATACTACTATGGGTGCCTTCCATTTCAACTCAGGCAAAAAAATATAAAATTATACCATCACCATCTCAGATATTGTTGAAACTTTTTTTATAGCAACTAGACATGTTTTTAAGAGACCCATATTTTTTTGTTTTGTCGAAAAAAATTTTCCCGCCAAGTAATGGGCCATCAAAGACGGGGAGTACAATTTATGAATTGTGGAAGACATGGAAAATGGTCAACTTCGGAGCCTCACCATTCGCCTATGGAGACAGGTAGAGTTATAATTCTTGTTGTGGTATGTACATAGGGATATAAATAAACTATATTTTATTATAGTTTGGTTTGCGCATGCGTATCTTTTTGTACATAAATTAACAAATGAACGTCAATTTATCTGAAAAGTCGAAGTTTGCGAATTTTTTTCGAGCACTTCCGGTTCGAATTTTAAAATTCTGTTTTCGCGGTTGGTATGACCTAACTACCCGCTTTCCGAAAAAAATTTTGTATCGCTTCTGTATGCAACCGTTTTGTCGCAAAAAATTCGAGAAATTGTAAAATTTTCAAAAATCGCCATTTTTGGGCGCCATTTTCTCGAAAACACCATTTTTTAAAATTCTGAAATTTTGTCAGATGGTTCAACTTTACATGAACAATAAACACACCAAATACCATTCTCGACCAATGCTTCATGAATTAACTGCAGCCTTTTAAAGTTAGCGAAGTTTCGTTAACTTTGATGTTACAGTTAGCAACACTGGGAGCAATAAAAGTGCAATGATTTGATGTTGTTTGTGGTTCACATTCATTAAATGAAGAATAAAAGGTTTTCTTGACTGTTTTGTTCATTATTTTGATCAAGAAGGCTCTCTGAAATAGTAAAATGAGCCTCCCCCTACTCCTCCGTTTTCTTAAACCGAAATAATCTGAGGTGGAAATTACGATTACGAAATGCACAAATTTCAAGTTCACTTACTTAAAATGGTCTTCGGAAACAACATTTCACTTATTTTTTTTATTTTTTACGTGGACCAATCATTTACTTGGTTGGTGTTTTCTTCGCTAATAGCATGTAACCGTGAAGGTGCTCCAATAGGTGTTGGCTCACTCACAACTCGTCCAGGAGTGGATCTAGGGGGAAGAAACTTTTTTATTTTATATACAAATATAACCGATCTCAGAGTTTGGAGCTCTTAAAAGTAGCTCTAAGTAGCAGTATTACGCCCCCCCCTTCCAGAAGTCCGTCCTGGATCCGCCCCTGCGTAGCACATTGTCGATAGTCACAAATGCTGAAGGTCCATGTGGAAGCATAACAGCACTTCAACTTCACGTAATTCATGATTTATTCATAATATTTCTGCTACGCACCACTGGTTATCATACATATATGTATGTTACAAAAGTTCCTTTTTGCAGATTTCTTAAATCTACACTTTGAATTGCAGAAGTTCGATTTTGGGGGAAGCATGAAATTAATTCATGGTGACCCGTTACTGCCATAAAAACTTCGCCATTTTCCGAAAGCCAAAGATGACTTC
This sequence comes from Thermobia domestica, assembly GCF_964235325.1. Lineage (NCBI taxonomy): Eukaryota > Metazoa > Arthropoda > Insecta > Zygentoma > Lepismatidae > Thermobia > Thermobia domestica. The sequence continues at coordinate 63,990,728 of NC_137467.1, forward strand.
GTTGAATACCAGTTACCGGTCGCATACTTTCCCTTTTTTTCTTCCGGAAGTCGTCGAATTCAGTTCCAGGCAACAGAACGAGAGTAATACCTGGAGTTTGTACTTGCACTATACTCACGAATTCTTCTGCGGTTTTAGTGGGGGCGCGGTGGCTCTGTGGTAGAGCGTTCGCCTCCGGTGCTTGGGGTCCCTGGTTCGATCCCAGATCGCGCCGTGTGGGATTTGTGGTGGACAAACACTGTGCTCGTGGGTTTTCTCGGGGTTATTCCGTTTCCTCCCACTTTCTGCATTCCACCATTTCATTCATTTCTCATAATCACCGCCTAACCGGGATAAGCGTTGGACGTGAAGATTTCATTTCATTTTTTTTCTTCTGCGGTTTTAACACTGAGTATCTGTATTTGCCTAAGGTTATGCCGCGTTGCCACATTCTTTACACCTCCCCCCCCCTCAATAACGTCGCAGAGACCCTTGCATTGCCGGTTTCACTGCAAAACCACTGCTTTATCGGACCTGTCTGCATCTCGAACATCTGAAATCGATTTTTAAAGTGGGATGAAGCACCATCAGAAATCACTGACACGGTTTGGGAAATTGTAGACACTTATTTTCTCGTATTCAAACCTTTTTCTATAAAATATATTTTCGCTTTTCTTCGAGTATTTTTAGAATCTTGTCTATGGCTATGAGTACATGAGCCGAATCGTGTTTTTTATCGTCGTTTATTACAACAAAACTGTCAGTTGATTCATATTCCGGTGATAACTCTAAATTTCACTTTACAGAATAACAGTCCAGTTTTCAGCGAAGTCCACATGAAGTAAAATAGAATTTGTATCTTGAAATTTTATACGCTGCTTTTCGGTAGCAATTAATTCTCTTTGGATTTTCTTGATGTAGTCATGAATTACAGTTAAACCAGCAATGTACGATACGAAAACAGAAAGTGGCACAGTTTTTTTTACGAGATTGTTTTCCCATATGGCATACCTAACACTTTCATTTTCATCAGGATCAATAATTAACGACTCCACACTTATTCCTTCCACTCCAGGACATTCACCACATTCTTGAAGAAGACAGTTGTCATTTTCTAGGATCATACTACTAAAGGAAATAGGTCACTCATGACAGCTTCAATAAAGGCTGCACCTTTGATTTGTAGCAACGCAGTAGCAGCTAACTTAAAATTTGCACAATACTCACACACACATACACACTTCCCTCGCAGGTTGCGGACTGAGCCACTTTAGTCGAATACTATAATATTCCGAGTGACCCATTCTTATGTTGGGATTGTTCTGTTTAAAAAGTCAGTAAATTTCTTTGGAACGCGTAAGAAAACGTTTCGATTTTTTAAACTTTTTGTCCTTTTTCGATCACTAATGACACCGCACTTAATTGAGACTTTGTTTGGAGCATTCCAAATCATCACTGAGGTAATAGTTCAGGCTTTGTGTAGATCATCATAATTTATTGGATGGCCATTTCAAGTAAACTTAAAATTTATGTGTTTCGTAATCGTAATTTCCACGTCAGATTATTTCGGTTTAAGAAAACGGAGGAGTAGGGGGAGGCTCATTTTACTATTTCAGAGAGCCTTCTTGATCAAAATAATGAACAAAACAGTCAAGAAAACCTTTTATTCTTCATTTAATGAATGTGAACCACAAACGTCATCAAATCATTGCACTTTTATTGTTCCCAGTGTTGCTAACTGTGACATCAAAGTTAACGAAACTTCGCTAACTTTAAAAGGCTGCAGTTAATTCATGAAGCATTGGTCGAGAATGGTATTTGGTGTGTTTATTGTTCATGTAAAGTTGAACCACCTGACAAAATTTCAGAATTTTAAAAAATGGTGTTTTCGAGAAAATGGCGCCCAAAAATTGCGATTTTTGAAAATTTTACAATTTCTCGAATTTTTTGCGACAAAACGGTTGCATACAGAAGCGATACAAATTTTTTTTCGGAAAGCGGGTAGTTAGGTCTTACCAACCGCGAAAACAGAATTTTAAAATTCGAACCGAAAGTGCTCGAAAAAAATTCGCAAACTTCGACTTTTCAGATAAATTGACGTTTATTTGTTAATTTATGTACAAAAAGATACGCATGCGCAAACCAAACTATAATAAAATATAGTTTATTTATATCCCTATGTACATACCACAACAAGAATTATAACTCTACCTGTCTCCATAGGCGAATGGTGAGGCTCCGAAGTTGACCATTTTCCATGTCTTCTACAATTCATAAATTGTACTCCCCGTCTTTGATGGCCCATTACTTGGCGGGAAAATTTTTTTCGACAAAACAAAAGAATATGGGTCTCTTAAAAACATGTCTAGTTGCTATAAAAAAAAGTTTCAACAATATCTGAGATGGTGATGGTACATGCTCTGCCTGAATTGAAATGGAAGGCACCTATGATGTAATGTATGATGAAAATAGCGTTGTCATTTATAAATGGAGTTCTTTTCCCTTGTCTATCTTTCTCTTTTCCTTTTCTTATTGACTGTAATAATTTTTTGTCAAAGTGTAGTTATTGTTTTTTCTTCAAAAACTAAATAAATAACCTAATATAAGTAAATGGTTTTTGTTGTGTGGAGTGAACGGTAGTATGAATGACACGTAGTTTTAAATATGTGAACCTAGAATAGTATTAAGTAAATGCATTTAGTTGTTGTGTAAATATTGAACAAAGAATACTTGTACAGGGTGAATCTTTATAGGTTTATAACTTTAATCATTTATAATTCTTTATTGGAATTTGTTTATATCACTATACAGCAAAACACTTCGAGTTTGACTCACGTAGTGAGTAGCTGCAGAGATGACCACACGCGGCGCCACCGTTGAAAATGGAGACTTTCACTGGTGCGGAAAGAGCTAAGTGCCTGCTTTTGTTTGAAGAAACGAAGTCAGCATCGAGTGTATAGCGTACGTTTCGCACATATTAAGGCAAGGAATCACCCAGCAGATCAATAGTGTGAAAATGGCACCAGGCAGTTGTTGAAAGAGGTTGTTCTGCACGACACATAACGGCTCCAGAGCTATTACTCGTGACTGACCATGTGGTGAAAGCAGATAAGAAGAATTTTTTTTAGTCCTCGAAAATCTACACGAAGTGCATCACAAGGTATCCCTCAGACCACTGTTGGCGTTTATGACAGGAACGTTTTTCTAAGAAGCCATACAGACTGTCTTTGGTTCAAGAATGAGGGAAGAGGATAAACATAGCCGACATGAATCATGTGTTACCATATTGGGTCACATTAGTGGGGATTAGTAACTCTTGAACAATGTGATATTCAGTGACAGATCAACTTTTCTCCTTTCTGGCAGAGTCAACACACGCAATTGTCGTATTTAGGGCACGGAAAATCCACATGCGAACGAGAGCTGGTTCGTGACAGCCCGAAGGTGAGCGTACTTTGCGCTGTTTCCAGAGCAAAGGAGTATGGACGATTCTTCTTTGCTAAGAGCACTATCACCGCCATCGCCTATCTTGATGTGCGCCAGAACTTCCTTGTTCCATAGTTAGATGAAGATGACCACAATGGCTGCTTATGGTGGCAACTACATGGTGCCCCGCTGCACTACCTGATATATGTAAGAGAATTTCTTGATCAGCGTTTCCCAGGTAAGTGGGGAAGTCGTGGTGGACCAATTGCCTGGCCTCCATGGTCTCCACATTACATGCCACTTGACTTCTTTCTGTGGGGGTGTGTGAAAGATAAGGTGTACACCCCTCCCCTACCAGATAATGTTAATGAACTGAAACATCACATCACAACAGTCATCATGGACGTTACCCGCGAAATGCTGGCTACTGTTTGGCAGGAAATCGACTTTCGTTGTGATGTGTCCAGGATGACTGCCGTTACACACATTGAGCTATAATGGATTTGTCATAAAAAGAACTTGAAGTGTTTTGCAGTATAATGACATATAAACTAAGTCTGTATGTGGATCCAATAAAAAAATTACAATTGATTGAAGTTGTAAACCCTGTAAAGACTCACCCTGTATATGGCGACAAGTCCAAGGTCATAAATAACAACTACTGGTTATAAATAAATTCTCCATATGATCTTTTATTTGCCGTTGATCAATTGTAGCTCTTTATTACTATTGAAGATGAGTAGATGAAAACTAATGACGACCGCCACCAACCTGTGGAAATTCTGCTGAGAGCTTCAAATACATCTCAACTTTGCAACAGTCAGTCGTGGATATTATTTTCTGAAGTTTACTTTCCTCGATTTCTAATATTTTCACCGAAAAGTGAAGATTTATTACACAGAGCAACTCTGCTTATGAACAATCGCTAGCAAGAATTGTATAGTATTTTTCGTAACTTCTTTTATTTTTCAGTCTTTTCCTATTTTCTAATAAAATGTAGTTGTGACGTTATGGTCACGTACTACTAAACTCGATTTTTTGTTCAATTAAATAAAATCTTAGAAAATCTTATGGCCGCTTTAGGAGGAAAGAATTGCGATCTTTTACTTTTCACGCAGTACAATCTAGTTATAGTAAACGAAGAAGCAAACGGCGAACTTTTCAGTCATTTTACAGAACAGGACAAGTTTTTTCTTCATCCGTACACAACTTCCAAACTAGATAACGAGCCACAACTATTTCAGTTTACAAATCTTCGGCTTTTACATTCAACCTATACCTTCTTTAGAGTTACCAACAACGATTGCTATTTCACGCAACCAAAAGCCTTTCTCTAGACCAATCACTAAACCATGCGTTTCTTTCTCTTTCCCTGTCACAATTTAGGATCAATATCAACTCTTGGGTCCTTTCTTCTAAACCCGAAACATTCCTTCTTCACTTTACACTGTGTTTTCTCCATGCTATTTTTCTTCGATGATAAAAGTAAAATTTATGCAGCATGCAATATGACACTAATAGTTCAATAATACTCACATTTATCTAGGTTCAATCTTTTTAGTCTTTGGTATCATGATCTTTTTCAAAAATATATTTTGGCCACTCGCCTCTTTCGTATATTTCGTTTCAAAATCTTAATAATTATATTTGACTACGAAGATATCAATTTGTTTTTCTGCCACAACTGAATTGGAGTCTCCCATTTGAATTACGAATACCCTTTTCCTTTTATGTCTGCAATCTCTTCTATTTTCTTATAATTTTCTTCTATTTCTTCGGTTGTATGGAAAGTGGTCGATGCGTTTATTTATATTACCACTAGATTCTGGCTGTTCCTTTAAGTGCTAATACCGTAAGTCTATCACCAACATCTCCTTATTCCACTACCTTCTCTTTTAAGTGCTTACTAGGAATTATTCCCACACTCTTTTCATTACCTGACTGAAACATTCTACGAGGGCTGATCAACAAAGACTGAGACTGATTATTGTATGGCAATTTCCTTTATTGGCGAATGCCGCCACGTTTGATAGTTGAAAGAGATGTATTTCATGTATACGCTCACTAAATGGCAAAATTGTCGTATTGGTAAATTGGGAGTAATCTGCTGTGTTTTAAATACTGCTTCCATTTTGCCCCACAACGTGCTCTGTATGTGCATACAATGGAAGTTACATGAGAAGAACAGTATGGAGCAATAAAGCTTGGTTTTCGCTTGAACGATACAGCTTCTAAAACTTACGAAAAGCTAAAGCAAACTTTCGTTGAAAGTGCATTACCTCGAGCAACAGTGTTTCGGTGGTTCAAAGAATTCAAAGAAGGACGAATTTCAAGCGTTAAGCAAGGTGGACCTGGTGTTTTGGTGTCTGCTGTGACAGAAAGAAACATCAACACTGCTGCTGTGATTTTCTATGAAGATCGAAAGATAACATTATGTAAACTAAGTGAAATGTTGGGAATTTCATATGGTAGTGTTTTTTTTTTTTAACAACGCACGAATACCTCCACATGTCCCGTGTTTATGCCCGTTGGGTACTACGACTGTTGGCTCCGGAACAAGCTTGCTTGAGCTTTTCGTATGTTTCAGAATCTGTATGGTTCAACCGAAAACAACTTTATTTCTCCATACTGTTCTTTGTGAGGCGAAGTGGAAGCAGCATCTAAAACACAGAATTACTCCCAACCTACCGATACGACAGTGCTGCCAGCTAGTGAGAGTATACATGAAACACAACTCTTTCAACTATCTAACATGTCGGCATTCGGCAACAAAGAAAACTGCGAATCAGTGTCAGTCTTTGTTGGTCAGCCCTCGTATATCCTGTGCGTCTCAACTCTTCATTATCTTCGAGTCTAACTTAATCTGGGCTGTTTTCTTACATTCAGAAATGTGTGTAGCATCAAGGACCTTAACGAGATTTTTCCGGCCAGAACAAAATATTTTTACACTATATTGAATTTTATTATTGCATTATAGGCAATACTAACAGCACTGACACAATCTAAGACAAAGCTGGAATACCTAGTAAATTTGTGACATTATCTCCCCAATAATCGCCAACTTTACGATGACGCGTATTGGGTGGGAGGATCGCATCCTACAGTGGAATTTAAATCTATTTTTGTGGTAGTTTACTACCAGACATTTCCTAATTATATTCATTGTTGTGAGCAATCCACAGTTGAAAACGTTGGTCACGATATCTCAGTAACCCACCAATTGATGTCAAATCACGCAGGCGAATGTCCTAGTACAACATCTAGTGCATTATCCATGCAAAATTTTTATTTCCTAATTATTTACATTGTTGGGTCAACTTCATTATTGAAAACGTTGGGCACGACATCTCAGTCAGTAATTAACGAATGGATGTCAAATCACGCGCACATATGTACTAATACAAAATCCAGTGCATTACCCACACGGAATTTTGATTTCGACGTAATTTCCATTGTTGTGACTATTTCATTGTTAAAGAAACTTGGCAAAGACATCTCAGTCATCAATTTACCAATGGTTCTCCAATCACGTAGACGTACGTAATAATACTACATCTAGTGCATTATTCGTGCAAAATTTTGATTTCTTCATTAGTTCCATTGTTGTGAGCACTCTATTGTAGAAAACGATGGCTACGATATCTTAGTCAGTAATTCACCAATGGATGTCAAATCACGCACGCATATGTAATAGTAGAACATCTAGTGCATTATCAGTGCAAAATTTTGATTTTTCATCATTTCCATAGTTGTGAGCACTCAATTGTTCAAAATGCTGGGCACGATATCTCAGTCAGTAATTAACCAATGCATGTCAAATCACGCAGACGTATGTACTAATACAATATCTAGGTGCCTTATCGGTGCAAAAGTTTTATTTCCTTATTTCCATTTTTGTGAGCACTCCCTTCTTGAAAACGCTGGCTGCGATATCTCAGTCAGTAATTCACAATTGTATTACAAATCACGCAGACATATCTACTAGTGCAACATCTAGTGCATTATCCGTGCAAAATTTGAATTTCTAATTATTTCCATTCTTGTGAGCACTACTTTTTTGAAAACGCTTGCCACGATATCTCAGTCAGAAATTCACCACTGGATATCAAATCCACGCAGACATATGTAACAATACAATATCTAGTGCGTTCTTCCTGCAAAATTTTTATTTTGTAATTATTTCCATTGTTGTGAGCACTCCATTGTTGAAAACGCTGGTCATGATATCTCGTCCGGTAATTCACAGTGGATGCCAAATCAGGTAGACGTATGTACTAGTACAACATCTGGTGCATTACCCGTGCAAAATTTTTAATTTCCTAATTATTTCCATTGATGTAAGCACTCCACTGTTGAAAACGCTGGTCACGACATCTCAGTTAGTAACTCTCCAATGGATGTCAAATCACGGAGTCATATGTACTAGTACAACATTTAGTACATTATAAATCCAATGAGCAGTCCATTGTTGTAAACGCTGGACACGATATATCAGTCATTAATTACCCCATGATGTCAAATGAAGCAGATATATGTATTAGTGTTGCACTAGTTCACATAGCATCTAGTGTATTATCCGGGCAAAATTTTGATTTCCTAAGTAACCTATTTCCATCGTTGCGAGCACTCCATTGTTGAAAACGCAGAGATCGATATCACAGTCATTAATTCACCATTGGATATCAAATCACGTAGACGTATGTAATAAGACAACAACTAGTGTATTATCTGTGGAAAATTTTGATTTCCTCGTTATTTCCATTTTTGTGGGCATTTCATTTTCGAAAACGCTGGCCATGTAATCTCAGTCAGTAATTCACCAATAGTTGTAAAATGCATGCAGAGATATGTACCAATACAACATCTAGTTCATTATCCGTGAAACATTTTGATTTTTTAATTATTTCTATTGTTGCGAGCACTCCATTCTTGAAAATGATGGGCACGGTATCTCAGTTAGTAATTCACCAAAGGTTGTCAAATTACGCAGACGTATGAACTAATACAACGTATGTACCGATACAATATCTAGTGCATTATCCGTGAAAAAATTGATTTCCTCATTATTTCCATTGTTGTGAGCATATCATTGATGAAAACGGTGGTCACAATATCTCAGTCAGTAATTCACCAATGGATGTCATATCTACTCAGAGATATGTACTAATACAAGATCTAGTGCATTATCCGTGTAAAAGTTTGATTTCTTCATTATTTACATTGCTGTGTAGATTTCATTGTTGAAACCCCTGGTCATGATATATCATTCGGTAATTCACAGTGGATCTCAAATCAGGCAGACATATATGCTAATATAACATCTAGTGCATTACCCACACAGAATTTTGATTTCCACGTTATTTTCATTGTTGTGAGAATTTCATTGTTTAAAACATTGGCAAGGATATCTCAGTCAGCAATTGACCAATGGCTCTCCAATTACGTAAATGTATATAATAATACAACATTCAGTGCATTATGCGTGCAAAATTTTGATTTCTTTATTACTCCATTGTAGAGTACGATGGCTACGATATCACAGTTAGTAATTTACCAATGTAATTTACCAATAGTATCTCTGGTGTTTTTTCCTTTCCGGAATCCAAATTGATCTAACCTCTCATCTATCTTAGTATTCAGCCGCCTCTTCAGTATGCGTGCAATAATCCTTCCAGTGTGGGAAATTATGCTAATAGTTCTGTGATCGCTGCACTTCTTTACTTGCTTTTTCTTGGGTAAGAGAATCATTGTAACATCAATAAAATTCTTTGGCCATTCTCCACCGAGGTAGATCTTGTTAATAAGTTAAGTCAGTACTTTCAATGCGTTGTCTCCTAATCCCTTGAGCAAATCTACTGGTATGTCGTCTTCTCCAGTGGCCTTTCTCCTTCGCATGTCTTTGATTGCTTGTACTATTTCACTTTTCAATATACTGGATCATTTTTCATCATCATCCACCTCTTCCTTTGCTTCAGTTGTTATATCTTTGGGGCGGTTTTTTGATCATACAGATCTTTTATGTATTTCTCCCAAATTCGAAGGATGCTTCGATGGTCAGTGATTACATCAACTTATTGATCTTCGATGCCAAACATTCGTATACTTTGTTAGCTTTTCCTCCTAATTCTTGTGCTTTCTGGTACATCAGATCGTATTTGCCGCGCCGTTGAAGTTCCATTATTTCTTCACATATGTGTTCCATGTACTTTTCTTTGGCTCTGTCCATTTCTCTTCTCAATTCATTATTTAGCCTTCTGCATTCCTTGATGTCGGTGTTTTTCGCCCTTCTGCGTTCCTCCATCTTCTTAAGCATTACTTCAGTTATCCATGGTTTTCCCGGTGTTCTTTCCACCCTGCCAATGTTATTGTGAAGTGTGTCAAGTAGAATATGTTTAACTTTTCCCCATCTATTCTCTATATTGTCAGCCATATCTCCCATTACACAGAATTTTTCTTCGATCTCTTCTTCCGTATCATCGTCGATGTTCTTAGTCGCTGTAAGTTCCATTTTCGATTTCTCCTCCCATTTTCCTTCACCAACGTTAACCAGGTTTGCACTTCCGCCACTAGGATAGTGTGATCCGAATCAATGTCCGCTCCTGGCAGTGTCTTCATGTCTCGTACGCTATTCCTGAAACGTTGCTCCAAAAGAATGTAATCGATTTGGTAGTGATTTTTATCTCCTGGACTTCCCCACATATACAGCTTATTTTTTCTTTTCTTAAACCAGGTGTTCAAGACCACCAGATCATGTTGCCTACAGAAATCGATAAGCTTTTGACCTCGTTCGTTTCTTCTACTTCCAGTTTTATTATTGAATTCCCATAGTTTGGAAGCTGCTTATTGCAGTTTTTTTTACTTTGAAAGAAAACTCAGTTGTCTCTCAAATAAAAATATTGTTCAAAAGTCTTATCACTTTTCAGTACTTCTTACGTTTTCACATGTGATATTCAAATCATATCCAATGAAATATTGCCTGCGAGCTTCGTTTTTCTTATTTTCTGTTGAAAAATGTAAACAGTTTCGTGATGGAAATTTTAGGTAAAAACTTTTAAGAATTGTAAAATTTTATGTTGTTTTATTTTTCACCTTTAAATCTTATTTGAGGCAGACGGGTGTACTGTAATTTGTAAATAAGTAAATAAATAAAAATAATATTGTGAAATGCACAGCTGAATGCATGCGTTTCCCGAAGTTAATTGGGTGTATCCTGGACTGCTACAACGTTTCCTTCTACGAGATGAGATTAACCCTCCGATCGCGAAATTGCATCTTTTGACTTCTTACTCGAGGATCCACTAACTCTGCTAAAATAAGACACATATAAAATATTTTGGAAACACTTTTTTTCCAAAATTTATCATCTCTAAGCTTTCCTCAATAATATGTTACCACAACTAATTGTTCTGTTTTTCATGTTTCTTCAGACATCGTCTTACGAAGTAAGAAAGGAATCTGAACGACACTGTCCGGCTTTGTCACAGCTCTCAGTACACTTTTGATGGTTTCCAAAGCAATGATTAAATACGAGCTTGATCTGTTCTCGTCATTCTTCTGCATTACCTTTGGATTTTTTATTTTTTCAAATTGTCTTACGAAGCCGTCTTGATACGTGGTTGATTTTCGCTTTAGATAAAACTTTCTTAAAACCAGGTTTGGACGACAATTGGAACAATGCCTTCGTGACTTTTTTTACTGCAAGGTTGCCACATTCAAATTTTTGAACTTCTGGTCCATAGTCATGCACTCCTTCATAAAAAGCACTCTCCACACTGAAATCTCCATCACCCACACACTCTTTGTAAATAAGTCCGTGCAATTCCTGACTTCTATTAAATTCCTCGACAATTATATCACTCTCCATTGCACCTAAACTTCTACTCCAATTTCTGGCGCATGCATGATCAGCAGCTTCTGTCCCGGAATACATTGCCCTTGAGCACACATAGCAATATTTATTTCGTACTTCTAAGTATAATAGTTTTTTCTATAATAACCTACTATCATCGCACAGCCTAACATAGCAGAATAACGGTGTCCATAGGATATCTGTGACCAAATACCATCAACAATGACACGTGTGTAAGGAATACCATGGAATAGTCTACCTGATGATATTGCCAGTTGTTTTTCTTCTTTACCATTGTTCTCGAGTTGATTCTCTAGTACTTGTTGCCATACTTCACCTAGATTTTTTCTTTCCTCAAATATGTTTATCCGCTCATGGATGGCATTTTCAACATGGCAAGAACCTCTTGTAAGTGATCGAAACCTAATCCTACAGAGACTGCTGCCCCCATTACTTCGTCGTTAATAGCGATTACGGTCGGCTCTACAATCCCGGCCTTTTCCAAAATTTTAAGTTCATCATCTTCATTCACCGTTGTTAATATATATTTTTCATTACACAGGGAACAATGATAATAAAGTGACGACCTCAAACCATTACGTGTTTTCTTAACGCACTTGAAATCACCCGATGCACTTACGTAGAATCATTTGTGTTCGTATAGATGCCTTGCTTCTTTTAAAACATGCGCCAAGTCAGTTATTCCATGACCCTGTACTATTTCGAGTGTAGACGTTTCTAAATATCCACATCTGTCAATGTGAAGATCACAATTTATGTCTTCTTCATCTACTTCCATGTATGTTTCTGATGTTACCATGTATGTCGGACTGACATTCGTCTGAGTCCCTCTTCACCGGTGTTGATGTAACTGTCAGTCTGTGACGCGCAGGGTACGTGATTGTAGGTATTTTAACCATCAAAGTATCTTCAGAATCACTCTCTTGACTTTTATGTATTTTCCTGTGACATAAGAGAAAAATATTCTTATAATAACATACTTGAGAAATATCAAAGAAAAGAAACAGTTATCGGAAGAAAACGGCCGGTAACAGGTGCCGCCGAACATTAGGTGGATTGCTAGCACTCAGAATCACCGTTTGACTGCAGTGCATAATGAAAAACTCAAATAGAACCTCCTATACTCTGTGTTAACAATCACACACCGCCACGAGTTGAAATGAAATCTGGAAGTTTTACGTCCCAAGGTTATGCCGGCTAGGTTAAGGAAGACGGTGATGAAGGGAAATGAATTAAATGGTTTAATGAAGAAAGTGGGAGGAAACGAGAGGACACGAGAAAACCCACGCAAACGGTATTTGTCCACCACAAAGTTTACTTGGCGCCAGCTGGGATCGAACCCAGGACTCCATACACCAGAGGTGAACGATTTACTACTGAGCCACTGCGCCCCCGCCACGAGTTGTATGACATGGACGTGGACACACGTGGGGAGTTGCATGGGGAAAACTATTTATAAACGATCATATAACATTTAACACGGCGGCAATGATCCTCGAGCATGAAATGCTGCACGGACTGCTAATGACTGAAAACGTGTGATATTTGTCGGATGATTCATCGTTAACCTTATATGAAAACATGGACCATGATTCTGTATGGCGGACGCCTAAAGAAGCGTGTGATCGCAGTGTCTCCACCCAACTGTGAATTATGGCAGCGGTTCTGCAGTACCTTGCCTTGGTTTTCATTGCGTCACCGCCCGTGATCATGTCGCCATTCTAAGGGACCAAGTGAATCTTATACTCCAAATGTTGTTTCTAACAATGATGCCGTATTTCAGGATGATAATGCGCCGCAGCTGAAGATGTTGTGGCGTGGTTTGAGAAACATCGGGATAAAGTTAAATATATCCTTTAGTTCACTCAATCCCCAGACCTGAATATAGTTGGACATTTCTATTCCGTCTTTGAAACACGAATCCGACCCAAATTTTCTTCTCCCTACTCTTGCACGGAACTGATTTACTCACTGCAAGCCGAATGGTATAATATCACACTTGGTTCCATTCGCGACCTTTGTGACACCTTCCACAACGAATCAGAGCTTTTGTGCTGCCTAACGGTGGTGTATCGCATTTTTTCCTGATGGAATTAATTAAAACCATGAGTACTACTTACGCAATGAGTGTCTTAGATATTTCATAGTTATACCTCACATTTTATATATTTCGGGGGAAGGGGTTCCGACCGCTGGAACTCACCATACTGTACGTTCATGCTCCCGACAATAATTTGTACACAGCTCACAGACGTGTGATGGTTAAGATACGGTTCCTTCCAAAAAGAGTAGCTCGAAATGAATCATCATAAGATTTATATTACTGTTTATACAAATATATAGTATAGTATTCTGTAGTATGTAAAGCATGTATTATGCAGTGCAGTGTACAAATTATACTGTTGTATGTATATAGTGTACTACAGTCTATATTTTTGTAAGCACCCTTAGGGGAGGCTCTCTACCTTCCCCATTACTCGTGTGCAGTGTTTCTTTTAGGGGAAATGTGCTGGGAGGCACTCTTAGTATTCGTAAGGGCACATCTTAGTATCTCCCATTGCTGATACTATTCTAGTTAGTATTAACCTCATCTCCTTCGGGTGACATTTGCCCCCAAAAACAGACCTGAGACCTAGTGTGTGAACCCCGTCTCAGCTACATGGTTTGAGTACGCACTTACAACGTAGGACCCTTGATTAGATTCACGGCGGGAGTTCATGTGGTTTGCAACCCACGTTAACCGGTAGAGTGCGCTTCATATAGCCTTGGTGCTGATGTGTCAGCAGTATTATATTCCAATATAATGAATGAAACCATCGTCTGTTACACATCTTACACATTACAGCCGAATCCAACGTCAATATTTCCAATGCTCCAGTGGTTCTCAAAGTTTACTAATAACTAGACCGCCATCTTCATAAGAAAGTATTTTGTGGTTACTTTTTATGGGGGACAATAATCACGAACATAATATTGGTATATTTCTATTACGTTAATCCCTCCTAACAAGGGACATCACCCAATTCTCCGGCTCCGATTTCAATGAAATTTTTCTAGCTGATAGGGGACATATATGTATTATTTGTGATGACAGAAATTTTTGCCATGATGCATTTTTTCTATTTTTTTTATAATTTTTAAAAGTTGTGATGGGGATATAAGAGATTACTGCAGAAGTCCCTTACTAACCTTTGTAAACGGAACGTTAATGAAAGAACAACCATGTAGATACATGTAAGGTCTAGGGGGAAGTTGTATGGTGGGTATGACCTTGACGGAAGTCATCTTGAAATCCGCCAATTTTGAATTAAAGTGAAGTTTGAAAAATGAAAACCATAGGATGTAACACCTTATTTTAATAGCAAATTTTCCCAAAAAGCCAATGGTATGCTTATTTCTGTTCTATAGTTAACCAGCATCAATCTCGATCCATTATACGACTTTTCAAATTGGCAACCAGTAACGTCCATTATTCGAACCTTCAAATTGGCAACACTCCTAATTTTCACCGCATGTTTTAAGATTCCAACTGGCACTTTGCAATTGTTGTCATGGCTCATGTTTTCTAAAATTTATTACATTTTTTAAGAGTTGTGATCTGTCAGTTCATGAATAGTGTTGGAGTAAGCATCCAGCAATCTTTCTGAATTTTGAAGACTTGCCATGTTATTATTTGTTTCATACACCTGCCCTTCAAAAACTCGTTTACTGACATGAATCATCGCACAACGAAAGAACTCCAACTTTGCATTCAAGTAATGCCGAAGACGTAGCTTGTATAGTAGATGAGACGAAAAATCAAATGATAATTCACTTCAAAAAGAAAAACGAAATATGATTGTTGTGTAAATCTAGGGTCTTTTGTTTTGTTTTATATTTATTTCTTTATTGTATATTTATTTTCTATGGATTTTTTTTTAGCTAGTCAGACAAAAAATGTCATTCGTTTTCTAGCGATTTTTGTCGATGATTCATGTTTGTAAGATTTATAATCAGTATTGATCGGGGACTCAATTAAGTTACACGCCTTTATAAATAAGCTACCTGTTTTCATATCGTCATGGTACAAACAATGTTTTAGGAACAATCATATTATGCCTCTGATGTTTTCTATCATTGCTACTGTTCCCTTAAAGTTGTATTTATTAAAAATATTTTATTGTTTGTCGTTTGCGCAACCTCTATGCTACATTTCTTGATAATTTGGTGTTCGTATAACACCAATTTTTTATAATTTCATTTGTATTTCTTTACGTCATATAGGTCCATAGGTTCTTCATGTACTCTCGTTTAAAATAAATAATTACATTGCAAGTCTTCAAAATTCAGAAAGATTGTTGGATGCTTATCCCAACACTATTCACAAACTGACAAATCACAACTCTTAAAAAATGTAATAAATTTAGAAAACATGAGCCATGGAAATAACTGCAAAGTGCCAGTTGGAATCTTAAAACATGCGGTGAAAATTAGGAGTGTTGCCAATTTGAAGGATCGAATAATGTACGTTACTGGTTGCCAATTTGAAGGGTCGAATAATGGATCGAAATTCATACTGGTTAACTATAGAACAGAAATAAGCATACCGTTGGCTTTTTGGGAAAATTTGCTATTAAAATGAGGTGTCACATGCTGTGGTTCTCATTTTTCATACACTTTAATTCAAAATGGCGGTTTTCAACATGGCTTCCGTCAAGGTTACCTTTATCTTATCACTTCACTCGAGGCATAATATGTATTACCGAAGCTATTGTCCACTTATTATCATTAATACGCGGGTTAGAAGCGTAGGTAAGGGACTTTCGCACGTAGTAAATGAACAATTAAATGCCTGTAACGTTTCCCCAAATGGATGTATCTCAAAACTAGCTTCACCATTGTCTTCCTGATTAAATTCTAGCCCGAAATCATATATCATATTACCCTATTCCCATTTTAAAAACTTAACCTTAATTCAAAATGGCGGATTTCAAGATAGCTTTCGTCAAGGTCATACCTACCATACAACCTCTCCCTGGGCCTTATATGTATCTACATGGTTGTTCTTTCATTAACGTTCCGTTTACAAAGATTAGTAAGGGACTTCTGCAGTAATCTGTAATAACCACATCACAACTCTTAAAAATTATTAAAAAAATAGAAAAAATGCATCATGGCAAAAATTTCTGTCATCACAAATAATACATATATGTCCCCTATCACCTAGAAAAATTTCATTGAAATCGGAGCCGGACAATTGGGTGATGTCCCTTGTAAGATATACAATACTGCTGAGAAGAAAGAAGCAATATTTTTTGAAAATATATTTCATGGTACAAATGAATACTACTTTTATGAATGAATTAATGGATATGATGTTAAATATACAGAACATATTATATAGGCTTATATGGACGCATTATTCGGAAAGAAAAAATAACGTTTTCAAAATAATGTCGATTTCCATATAATATAGGTCTACTTGCAGATTCATGTAGGACGTGGAATCTGAAAAATTCCTTGTGAACGCTGCCCTAGCCGGTGGCCTAATGACAACAGCAAGCGTCTTAGGTATACTCGTGTTCAAAGTGATTGTCGCATATCTATAACTGTCTTCTTGTAAGAATATAATTTGATAATGATTTTGCAGGGTACTTTTAATACTGATATTATGTGTATAATCAGGAATTTATATATTTGTGGTAAATCTCATAGACAGGAAAGTTTTATTTTCGTTTTATTGTTCTTATTTACTGCTTTTTTGACATTAAATTTGCCATATACTTGTCTTTGTCGATTATACACACACTAACATTATAAGAAATATTGGGCCAATTCTTTATCAAATTATATTCCTACAACAACATATTTATAGAGATGCGACAATGGACATGAGTGTACATATTGGTTCGGGCACGATCACTGGCAAGAGAGGAATCAAAGTTGAAAGCACCACAACTCATTTATTTATGCTCGGTGCCGAAAAGGGATGCAAGACTTCAACAAATCAAAATAATCCACACAACTGCAGGCAGGTATAAAATTCCTTGAACGATATGCAATCTAGCAACGTCAAGTGGGATATATATGTCAGGGCGCTGGAATACTTCTTCCGTATCCCCGTTGATCCTACAATGAGAAAAATCCGTTCTCGGGTCAGCGGTATATTTTACAAATATACGGAATCCTCTTGCTCACTACAGAAATCAGTACAGGGCATACGTTATCCGTATGCTACGTAGGCATTGCCCTTAGATGTTACATCATGCCGTTGCAGGATGTGTGATATCCACCAGTCTTCCTTATATTACATACATATATGTATGTTACCTTCGTCACCTGTATTTTATATAAGCCCATTTGTATGTGAAATCCTGACCACCTATATTGTTCGATACGGAAAGTACATATAGATGGAACACTTATACAGAAAGTAGCATGTACTCAGTGTACATGTATATCGTAAACCTCATCTTTCCCGCCTCCTCTCTTCCTATATTGATCGTATACGTATCTTTATATTGTGTAGTTTTTAATATCTTGATAATAATATTTCTGTAGAACTCTGTGAAGTTGTTTATTTCCGTCTGAAGGAACTACGAAAATATCTTTATTTCAAAGTTTCACACCTAAATGAATGAAATATATTGCTTACTTCTTTCATCAAGTTAACGTACCTCACTTTGAGAAGTACTGAAGTAATCAATACTATATATTACTACACAAACCTCAACCCATTATAATGTCGATTGACATCTAGACTTGGTCAAAATTGTAATGCACATACACTAATTTTGTATAACATTTTCTTTTTAAAATATTATTGTAGATTGTACTCACTTGTGAATATTGTATACACGACTCCAAAAGTGCATTACCACCTGCAATTCTCGTTTTCCTGCAATAGTAGGCAACCCAAAACGCTCGGGAGTTGGGTTGGTTCCGAATTCGAAAGGCGTTGGACCAAATCTCAATTTTGTAACAAATATATCAATGTGGCAAACTCCAAGTAAGGAAATAAAACAAATTGTTAAGAAAGACAATTTTATTATCGTGACGGAGTTATATGACATCAAAAGTTACAAAATGATCTTACTTAAGCAGTTCAAAAAAGATGAATGGGAAGAGACAGATATAAGAAAAAATCATTTCTCTCCTTCCCCCCCAAAAAAAGAATTTCATAAAAAAGAAAAAGTTACATAAAGTAAATGTTTAATATAAAAGACCCACTCAAAATTTTGAAAGTTGACACCCGAAAGGCAAGAACAACTGAACCGAAGTGGATAAAATTTTGCACAGATGTTTCAGACATAAAATGAGGGAATACAGGCTTCGTATTTTCCTAGAAAAAACGGTAGGGTGGGGCACGGGACCCTCCAAACCTTTGATCACGAGATATCAAAAGTACTAGTAACACTATGTCAGAACTGTGTAAAGGACACGAAGAATTGGAACGAAACTTTTTCTATGGACAACACGAAAAAAATAAAGGAATACGGGTTTTTATTTTCTACGGAAAAACAGTTTTAGGGGTCAAAAGTCCCCACGAAAAATTTGGACATTTGACGCCCGGAAGGTAAGAAGAAGTGAACCGAAGTGAATGAAATTTCGCACAGATATTATAGACATAAAATGGGGGAATACAGGTTTCTTATTTTCCTTTAAAAATACGGTTGGGTGGGGCACAGACCCCTCCAAACATTTGATCACGAGATATCAAAAGTACTAGTAAAAACGTCTGATGAGTGTAAAGGACATGAAGAATTGCAACGAAACTTTTTGTATGGACAATACGCAAAAAATAAAGGAATACGTTTTTTTATTTTCTGCGGAAAGACAGTTTTGTGGGGCAAAAGAACCCACACCAATATTTTAAATTTGACGGAAGAAAGGTAAGAAGAAGTGAACCGAAGTGAATGAAATATTGCACAGATGTTGTAGGCTTAAAATGATGGAATACGGGTTTCGTATTTTCCTGGAGAAAAGGGTTGGGTGGGGCACCGGCCCTTCCAAACATTTGATTACGAAATATCAAAATTTCTAGTAACAGTATGTCAGATGTGTGTAAAGAACATGAAGAATTGCAACGAACTTAGTGTATGGATAATATGTAAATATATACGAATACTGATTTTTTCATTTTCTCCGTAAAAATAGTTTTAGGGTGTAAAAGCCCCCACTCAAAATTTTGAAATTTGACGCCCGAAAAGCAAAGAGAAGTGAACTCAAGTGAATGAAATTGTGCACAGATATTGTAGACGTAAAATGAGGGAATACGGGTTTCGTATTTTCCATGGAGAAAACGGTTGGGTTGGGCACGGACCCCTCCAAATATTTGATCGCGAAATATCAAGAGTGCTAGTATCATATGTCAGATGTATGTAAAGGCCACGAAGAATTCCAAAGGAACTTTTGTATGGACAATACGCAAAAAATAAAGGAATACGTTTTTTTAATCTTCTGCGGAAAGACAGCTTTAGGGGGCAAAAGAGGCCACCCCAAGCTTTTGAAAGTTGATGTCCGAAAGGCAAACAGTGAGCCGAATTGAACTAATTGTGTACAGATATTGTACAGATAAAATGATGGAATACGGGTTTCGTATTTTCCTGGGGAAAACGGTTGCGTGGGGCGCCGACCTCTCCAAACTTTTGATCACAAAATATCAAAAGTGCTAGTAACAGTATGTAAGATGTCTGTAAAGGACATGAAGAATTGCAACATAACTTTGTGTATGGACAATACGCAAAAACTAAAGGAATAAGTGTTTTTTATGTTCTGCGGGAAAACGGTTTTAGGGGGCAAGAGTCCCACCCAAAATTTTGAAAGTTGACGCCCGAAAGACGAGAAGAAGTGAACCGAAGTGAATGAAACTGTGCACAGATATTGTAGACATACAATGAGAATACGGGTTTCGTATTTTAATGAAGAAAACGGTTGGGTGGGGAACAGACCCCTCTAAACATTTGATCATGAAATATCAAACATGCTAGTAACAGTAAGTCAGATGTATGTAAAGGACATGAACAATAGCTACGAAACTTTTGGTATGGACAATACGCAAAAAATAAGGGAATACGGGTTGTTTATATTCTGCGGGAAAACGGTTTTAGGGGGCAAAAGTACCTACCCAAAATTTTGAAAGTTGACGCCCGAAAGGTAAGAACTGAATCGAAGTCAATGAAATTTTGCACAGATATTGTAGACATAGAGGGAATACGGGTTTCGTATTTTCCTGGAAAAAACGGTTTGATGGGGCACGCACCCGTCTAAACCTTTAATCACGAAATATCAAACATGCTAGTAACAGTAAGTCAGATGTATGTAAAGGACATGAACAATTGCTACGAAACTTTTTGTATGGAAAATACGCAAAAAATAAAGGAATACGTGTTTTTTATGTTCTGCGGGAAAACGTTTTAGGGGTCGAGAGCCCCACCCAAAATTTTTAAAGTTGACGGCCGAAAGACGAGAAAGAATGCACCGAAGTGAATTAAATTGTGCGCAGATATTGCAGACGTAAAATCAGGATATGGGTTTCGTATTTTAATGGAGGAGACGATTGGGTGGGGCAGTGACCCCTCCAAACATTTGTTGACGAGAAATCAAAAGTGCTAATAACAGTATGTCAGATGTGTGTAAAGGCCATGAAGAATTGAAACGAACATTTTGTATGGACAATACGCAAAAAATAAAGAAATACGGTTTATTTATTTTCTGCGGAAAGACGGTTTTAGGGGGGTAAAATAACCCACCCCAAAATTTAAGTTGGCTCCCGAAAGGTACAACTTGTCTCAAAGGTCGAAGGCGTTCTTTATTGCTGTTTTGAGAAAAAAAATTCTAAGCCCAACTTAGGGTATGTTCGGGAAAAGTAAACCAGGTTCGAACCTCGAAGCCTACCTTTGCAATAACTTTGCAGATGTGTTTTCCTTCTTTTAAATATAATAAGACTTGTTACTAATTGTATGAAAAAAGCAACATTGATTGAAATACTTAATGATACAATATTTCGAAACTGTATTAATGTCAGCACATGCTTTTTTTATTTAGCTCTCCATACGTAAACTTTAGATACGTAAAAAAATCTTTCCATATGTGAAAAAATGCTGAAAATGAAGACATAGAGCTTAATTCTCGCCTGAGTACTAAATTAAAGTCAAAATAGAACAAAAACATCGTTTGCAGTAGATATGAACCAGAGCTCTGCATGTGCCGGGCGTGCCCGGTTCAGCCCAGAATGTGCCTGGGCAGACCCAAACCGGCCCTGCCCGTTTCAAGTAATATCAAACTGGACCGGGCCTAACCGGACCGGCACATTCCTGGCCGAACCGGGCTGGACACAAATGCTATAGGCCCGAACCGGGAGCATGTATTTCCGGGCCGAGCCCCGCCGGCCTGGCTCGGCCCGGGCACTGAAAGGCGGATTGGAAATTAATGTCATTTTTTTCTTAAATGTCCTCCACTACCTCTGCCTTTCCCCTGATTGTACGGTCTTACTGCCAGTTTATGTTAATCATAATGTGTTTGGGAAACTGACTCTTTTTTCAAGACCGCAAAATACTGTAATATTACTAATATTACTACTTCTACTACTACTACTACTTCTACTACTACTACTACTACTTCTACTACTACTACTACTTCTAATATTAGTACTACGACCACAGCTAGATACTTCTATAACTGCTACGATTTCGCGTCAGGGTTGACAATGTCTGATGGTACAGAATTTACCTTCTAAGTAGAGAGAAAAAACAGAGAAACGCTAGCTATTATGGTCGGTCTGCATATAATGTGAAGCGATCCTTGATCTCTGAGGGACAGCGGTGGTTCAGAAGATTAAGCACTCACATCTGGTGCTAGAGGTCGTCGGATCAATCCCTGCTCATGCTATGTGAGTTTTGTGGTGGACAAACACCGTGTACGTGGGAGTTTTCGGGGTGGTCCCGTTTCCTCCCACTGTTTTCATTCCACCAATTCACCCCGTTATCATCCATACGGCCTGAGCCGTAGTTACCTAAAGAACGTATGATAAAATCAAGTACTTGACCTACTAAATAAATTTCGTACGCTACCATTATTTCACGGAGGACGAAACCGTGAACTGACGTGTTCATAAGATCTGTGCAATTTCTAGTAATGTTCAATTAGCAAGGCAAATAGCAAATGGTGTTACATGTTCCTGTATTGTTTATAGTTTGGTACTACAAATATAACAAAATATAATGATAAATCATTAAAACGCCAGGGTCTATTAGGTGTTCCTGGAACGGTGGATCAGTGGTTGAGCGTTCACTCTGGTGCATGGGGTCCCTGGTTCGATCCCATCTCGCTCCAAGTGAACTTTGTGGTGGATAAACACCGTGTGTGGGGGTTTTCTCGACGTTCTCCAGTTTCCTCCTCCTACTTTATTAATGCCACCATTTCATTTATTTCTCATCATCACCGTCTCCTTTAGCCTAGCCGGCATAAGTGTCGGACGTAAAACTCGAAGATTTCATTTTCATTGTTTTGTTTTCGTATTACTTGTAATAGCTGTAGTGGTGTTCGCTGTCGTATTGGTATAGTAATGAGTAGTAGTAGTAGTATTGGTAGTAGTAATATTTGTAGGAGTGACAGCCATAGTGGAATTAGCACTATCATTCGTAATCGTAATAGTAATAGTAGTATTAGCAGTAGCAGTTGTGGTATTAGTATTATATACAGTGTAACACTCGTAACCCACTAATGAGTGTAGTACAAGACTTTTACGTCCATGAGCTGTATTATTGTATAATAAACATGGCTGGACAGAGCAAGTACAGATAACAAATAGACAGATAGAATAGGAATATAGAAAGTAAACCTTGGGTAACATTTCAAACGATTTTCTTATTCAAGAAGGACAAAAGGATATCAATATTATGACGACACATATCTCATTTTCCATTGGGCCAGGCCGGGTCGAGCCTGGCACAGAATACAGGTCCATCCGGGGCGGGTGGGCTGGGCCTTCTTTGGGCCTGAGTTTGCAGTACTCTGATATGAATGTCATAACTATCTAGAGAGCCGAATACATCGCTAGAAGCACGTTTCAAAGAGTGCGTGCGTTGGCTCAGTGGATGCCGGTGGCTGTAGCCGAGCGGTCTGAGGCGTTAGGCTGACAATCGTTAGGTGAAACCCATTGGGGGTTCGAATCCGTTTGAAGATCAAGGGTGGAATTGTAACTGTCCTCGCTGTATCTGTGTTCGTGTCCCTGTCGAGTCTAGTAGTCCTGAAAGTGGTGAAAGTAGAAAATAACTCAGGAAGTTTCTATTTTTAAAAAAGTAGCAAGCCGTTGGATTCCAAATTGTAAATTGAGTTCGATTCTCATCTGGGTATTTCTTTTTTTGAAATTCTATTTTCTGCAATGCATGAAAAATTATATAAAATAATTACATTAAAATGCATCAGTTGTATATATATAACATAATCATTGCAGAACATAGTAATTATTATGGTAAATATATAACATCTGATATAAGTGTTCACAGTAGGTCGGTATTATATATGAGAATGTAAAATACAAATCAAGAAAATAATACCATAGAAAGAAATAGGTTATAGTGTATTTGTTTGCAGCTATTTGTCATATATAGGTTACTTCTCAACATTCATATTACAGCATGACATTTATGATCTTGAAAAATTACCCGAAGTATAAAAAGATGGTAAAAACAGAGAATCCAAAGTCGGAACGTTCGCAAGAAATTCATGAGCACCAAAGGTCACGTGAGCAGACTGGAATTGTCCTTATGAAGCATGCCACAGCAGAGAGTCTTTACACAGATTTTCAATTCAATACCTGATATATGCTTTTGCAATGTTGAAGTGGTGATGCCCTGGGTCGCCCCCTGTCTCTCACTCTTTCTCTCTCTCGCTCGCTCGCTCGCTCACTCGGTATATATATATAAAAATGTGGATGTATGTGTGTGTGCGTCAACATAATTCTGATATGTCTAGAGCAATTTTAACCATACTTCTTACAATATGGAGAAGAGTACTGTCGGGATACATATCAAAAATGTTAGAAAAGAATCGATATTAGTATCGAATCCATAGTTCGTGGTCACTTAGGTAAAGAGTTCTACTTTCAATCCAAGTCCAATTAAGCTACCATTAGCACCCAGAGTGGTTACGTAGCGACATAAAAATATCGAAATCAACCGATATTACATTCGAATCCTAATTTTTCAGCGCCGCTAACTGTGCCGCATTTCCCATTAGTCCAACTAGGCTCGTGCCTAGAGAGCAACATCTTCGAAGAGCGAAATGTTTAAAAATTAAATAATATTTTCATTTTTTTGTATGAAAAAGTTAAAAAATCAAGAGGAAATATACTATTTCATAAACAGTCTTCTTTTACTATTCTAATATGCTTAATGAAAGCGTAAGAAATCTAAAAATAATTCAGAACATATTTCTCACTAATTTTTTGTTACGTAGTTGTAGCTGTAGAATTTAGTGAGTGGTACTTAACTGTAATGAATTCACTAATTAAGCACTAATTGTTTTATTTTGAAGTTAGGGATCAAGGGTCGGAGAAATATGTAGTAATTGGGGGCGGCGAGGGCAAAAGTAGGGACGCAGAGGTTCTAAATGCAGCACTGGTAGCTAAATTAATTGGTAGGAATTTTAATGCCATTTAAAACCAAATTTAGTCCTAGTTGTGGCAGCATCCGTTTGCTCTCCTAGGAGGAATGAAATGAGCTGACATCAAAATTATAAAAAAGACCGATATTAGTGTCAAATCCATAATTTTGGGGGTCGCTTAGATAAAGAGTTGCAATCCAGATGTCATGTAAGTTATGCTCCCATTAGCACCCTGAAGGAGTGTGTGAAAAATGACATGTAGAAGTAATTGAAAATGACCAATGTTAGTGTCGAATCCATATCTTTCGGGGTCCCTAAGTTCATTGGGAACAATTCTGATTACCTTTAAGTTCATCTTCCAGTAGGTGTAAGGTTCCCTAGCACATCTAATAATGAGAGTCGAAGGGAGTAACATATCCAATGATTCAAAACGACTGTTATTAGTGTAGAGTCCAAGGTTTCGTTATAACAGAGATCAATAGCAAAACTTCTGAACGAACATGTCAGCTGGATTTTGAATTTACAGGGCAGCATAGAATCCATTGCTCGCACAGCTCTAAGTATTTTAATCTTTCTGTATAAATGAATATTCCAACCTAACTGCGGAATGTCTGGGACAACCTTTACCAAATTTTGGGACATATTACTTTGAATCTAAGAAGAAAATATTGTAGTAGTATGGAATTTTGGAAGTGGGAGGTGTGACATGTAAAATTAATGTAAAACGACTGATCTTAGTGTTTCATCCATAATTTTCTCAGAAGTCAGAATTACACGTGGCTAGTAATCGTAACGTTGATTGTTCGCGCCCATCCCGGGGTATTTGTTTTGTGTTTTTTTCTGATTCACCTAAATATAAAAGATAGAATATAGAATAAATATAAATATAAGAGCACGCATATAGGAGATTTAACTTATTTTGGCGATGTTGATTTGTCGTTCGTTGGCGTTCCGTCGTGTCTCTGCCGCTGGTGTTATAATTTTCAAAACTGAGGTGGAGCTATCGCAGATCGTCGCTGCAGGGCCGTCAATTTTTGACGAGAGATCGTTAGTTGTCCATCGGTGATCCACCGACGCTTACGGCATGGTCCGTTGGCACCCCTAAAAATCTCATACGGTGAAACAGATATGAAAATCGGAAAACATGTATTTAGTATTTTCAAAGGTACCCCGTGTCGAAGTAAAAACATATGCCAGAGGGCCCCCCGGATGGTTGCAGGATGGGTCCAACTTAAAATTTGAACATGGCAAGGGGAATTTAGTAAATCATTTGAAAGTTTTGCTAGAAGAAGGGATATTTTAAGAGTCTCGAGTCTCTATGCTAAACTTGAGCAAAATAGCGAGTCTTCAACATGGTAATAAATTCATTGAAAATTCCGTGGCCACCTCTAGAAATGTGAAACTTTTAAACCGATATCAGAAGATGTAAACACTTTTCTTATCATTGCAAAGTATAATGCACCAAAGTAGAACAAAAAGTATAATGTACCAACGTTCCTTCCATTTCTGTAGTCTACCATTAATTCCATAATTCACAATCACCTTGTCCTTTAGACTAAAGGCACAACAATGGAACGTACAATTTAATATTAATGATGTAATAAACCCACAATGGGGCACTTCTTGTTTTACCTTGGTGCATTATACTTTTGAAATGGTAATACAAGTGTTTACCTCTTCTGATATCAGTTTCACAGTTTCACATTTCTAGAGGTGGTCACGGAGTTTTTAATGAAGGATTTATAACCATCTTGAACGCTCGCTATTTTGCACAAGTTTAGCATAAAGACTCGAGTCTATTACCATCTCTTTTAATTTTGGCAATACTTTTAAATGATATACTACTTGATTTCTCTTGCCATCTTCAAATTTTGAGTTGCACCCCTACTGTGGACCTTGGCGCAATTCTTTTACCTCGATACGGGGTACCTTTGAAATTATAAAATACGTGTTTTCCAGTTTTAACGTCTCTTTCATCGTTTCAGACTTTTAGGAGTGCCAACGAGCTTCATGGATACCATGCTTCTTTATTCTCTTAGTTTTCAGATACAAGCCCCCATGCTGTAAGCGTCAGTGGACCACCGATACGCAACTGACGACCTTTCGCTAAAAGTTGGTGATGCCGCAGCTACGATCCGTGGTGCCCCACTTTTGTTTTGAAAATTATACCACTAGCGGCAGAGACTCGACGAAACGCCAACGAACCACAAAATTACTACCCCAAAATATGTTAAATTGTCTATATACCTGATTTGTTTATATTCAGGTGAGTGTAAAAAATAGGGATGGCCAGAACCGGTTCTGAGTCTAACCGGTTTTCGGGTCTAAACGGTTCCGGTTCTGGAACCGGGTTTTCGGATCCAGGTCTGGAATCGGTTCTGAAAACCGGATCTGCGAGAAGCGGTTCCTCGCGGAATCGGTTCCGCCGGAACCGGAACTTTGTGACCATCCCTAGTAAGAACACTAGAAAATAAAGCAAGTACCCCGAGTTAGGCGCGAACCTTGAACCTTAAGTTTACTAGCCGCGTATTTTTCTGACTTCGCCACGGAAAGGATAAAGAAAATCTCGCTTGTAGAAGAATAAATTTTTGAGGTCTTCATTTAGTCAATCAAACAAATCCCTCTATGTTGAGTTCTGTGAGATGGTACTGTGAACCGTTTCGAGATTTATTTCTTTGTAGTGGGGTACTATCTATGTGCAAAATTTGAGAAAATCGCCGAGAGCACCTTCGGAGCCTCCCCTCTTTAGTACAATGTTAACCAGAGATGGCATGGGTCAATGAAACCTTGATCCACAACATACTGGCCCACCACATATCGTGACCCACGACCCACCGTCACCCACAATGACTCACCACCCAACGTAACCCATTCACCCAACATAACCCTCTCTGACCCACCACCAACTATAAACAACTCTGAACCATTGTGACAGACTCTGACCCACTAAAATACATCGTTATTAACTTTGATTCGTGATCAACGCCATCCTTTCTACTGACTAAAGAAGTTATATTTGTAATAAACCAATTTTGTCAGTAGTTAGGTACTCTAAAAACTCGCAGCCAGCATCTCAAAAGCCAAGTAGTAAGTGCCAAATCCAACCGTGTTACAATTGCAAATATCAAATTCCAACCGTGTTACCTCATTTTATGTCTAAAATATCTGTGCACAATTTTATTCACTTTGGTTAACTTCCTCTGGCCTTTCGGACCTCAACAATCAAAATTTTGGATGGGGGTTTTGGCCCCTAAAAGCGTTTTTCCGCAGAAAATTAACGAATACGTTTTTCCGTATTCGTTTATTTTTTGCGTATTGTCCCTAAAGAATGTGTCGTTCCAATGTTTCATGTTCTTCAATTTCTTCTGACATACTGTTATTAGCACTTTCCTCGCTTCACCGAAGCAAAAATGATTCTTTGAACGTCATTGAAGGTGTTCAAGATCTGGTTGTCTTATTCAAATCTCAACCAAAAAAGGTAACTCATTATTTGTTTTAGGAATTTAATAAGCTAACAATGCTTTACCTTACTGTTCCTATGACTTCAGTAACACCAGAAAGATTATTTTCGACTCTATCAAGAATGAAATCTTATCTTCGGAGTACCATGTCCCAACATAGATTAACTACTTGATGATTCTTCATTCCTACAAAGATCTTCTCGAAGAAGTTATGAAATAACCCAGTACCATTGCCAAGTAGCTCATATTAGTTGATGTGATTTTGAGTTTAACGTCCTTTTAGCAGCGAGGCTATATGAGACGGGACTTACTGATTAATCGTGAAATCCGAACCACTTGAGCTCTCGCCGGGGTCTCTCACGCCAAAGGCGCGTATGCTAACCACTTAGTCACGAAGCTCGGAGCTCATAATAGTAAAGAAGAAAGCAAATTATGGGAATTTCAGTGCACACAACTACGAACGACGACTGTTAAATGAATATTTGTTATCTTGAATATATTGTGACAATCGTCAATCTTATTTGATGTCATTTATTAAAAATAGCATTATCATTTCTGTAACTCACTACAGTATACAAGTTAAATTTCACACACTGTGCAAAAGAGGGGAAGGGATTACAACGTACAGTCACGAAAGAAATAAGTCAGGCGGGCAAGAGGGGAAAATATTCCCAACCCTGTTCACGTGAGTTAACTTCTCCGAGAGACTTGCTGATTTCACGTGAGGTCTGTAAGCAGCTATCCCAAAACAAATCCAGTATCTGCTGAAAAGCAATGTTCTTTTCGATAATAAGTTTAATGCTTTTAGACAGATAAGGAAAACAATACAAATAATTCATTCATAGTAGTTTACAAGTGCCAGATTACCTATTATAGTTAATTTAGATATCTAAATACTCATGATCTACTCACAGGTAATTGAAATGTGAACAATGAAAAGTGATTTCGGAAATTCAAGATTGCATTATTGGTCTAATACTTTGAAATGAAATGGGAATTTTAACATCGCACAATTATATCCTGGAGACTAAAGGAAACAGATGATAAGTGAACTAAATAATTAATGAAAGGAACTGAGGAATGAAGTGGAAGGCAATAAAGAACTCTTAGAAACAAATTGACAGAATCAACATAAACTTACATAGTATAGGCTGGAATCGAGCCTATGACCTTGAAATAAAAAGTGAGCGCTCTATCATTGAGCCACCATACTCTCATTGTGACGGAAAGGCGCTCCCGGTTCCGACGTCGATTGGTTGGTTGGTGGATTGATTTGGAGTTTACTATTCTATTCAGAGCGAGGTAATTGAAGACGTGGACCTATATCTTAACGTGGAATCTGAACCACATAATCTCCCACCAGGAACCGATGCCGGGTCTCCCGTGCCGAAAATAAGCACTCTAACTATTACGAGGAAATTCCCCATGGTCCATTGGTGCTATTCAGCCGGATCGCTAGAACCGGTTGTTAAAATATTTTCAGTTCGCAGAACCGTTTGTTAAACCCAGACAACAATAAATGTTACCCAGTTACACCCAGAAACAGTACATTTTTCTTTAACTATATTTGTTTTTAGAACCTCTTACAGCTACAGGGTTAAATATATTATCTCTCAGAACAAGGTATAAGCGTTTATTTCTTAATCTCAAATGCTCAGATATCAAGAATGAAAATTGCGATTACATCAGTATAGTTGTGTGGGTTATTTATATTCGAAACGTATACATACCGGTACCATTATCAACAACGACGTAAGCTTCGTGATTTTTGTTACTGTTGTTCACGAAGGGGGGCTCTCTCGTCTCGTGAAGTATCATGGAAATTCAATTTCGTTTTCAAAAAGGCTTAATGATTTCTATTGGACGATGTCGTTCTGTGTCTTTTCCTCAGCAACATTACTTTGTGCGCACAATAACACATACATCAGTAAATAGAATGTGTATCAGTTTTCAGTATTATAGCGTGTCGTTTACTCGTCATACATTGCAATCAAATGTAGCATCTCTACTATCGTATAAGTTGTGTTTTAAATATCCTAATCATCTATTGCGTAATTGCTGCTCGTGAAATTTTCACCAATATTGTTTCACGCGTTTAACTTAACAGGTTTCATTATTTCTCTTTGTTAAGGGGGAAGTTTGGATCACAAATTCTTTATAAATGAGATTAAGAGATTAAGAAAGAATCGTCCTTAGTCTTGAAGGAAGTAGTAAAACAAACCCCTTAGGTAACAGGAAAGAGACCCTTAGGTAACAGGAATAAGAAAGACTTTGAAGTTGAATATTATGCTGCCCACACCAAACGAAAAATTTTATTTTCAGATGGACAATGATCCAGACATCTTCATCTTCCATTAAATAATCAAGAATCAGATCTCATGTAAAACGCTCCAAGAATACTGTTGATTGAAAATGCTGAGAAATAAGAGGTTTCATTCATTATGTGTATGGGGACAGTTGGTCGTAAAGGTGTAACAGCTTTTTCAGTCCAGCCATTCTGAGTGAGGATTTTCTTCGGTTTTTCTCATTCATACCAGACAAATGTCGGTATGGCACCTAACATACAGGTCCCAGTTCACCTCCTTCCTTTTCCATTCCTGTCTTCCTTCGTCACTAATTGATTCCATGCCTCCTCGAATGAATGCGGTGATAGATAATAATAGTTCGTGGTCACACTATTAGGTTTAAAATTATAAGATTTTTATGTTTATTTAAGACTGTTTGGTTCAAGACTAATATTAGTTTGAAGCATTCACGAGCAGAAGGAAAAAAATAGTTCTAAGCATTTGGAATGGCAAAGACAGACTGAAATATTTTATCTTGTTCTTTTTGTTTAATAAGTTAAATTATTTTTTTCTTTTTTGGTTGGAATTAACAATTCTTTTTATTCCATCATTTTTCTATTGGAGTTAGGAAAACATTCTGAACAATTTTGAAACACACAAGGCCAAGGCGAAGTTAAGTATAATATCTTATTTTGTTATTTGTGTGAAATATATTTTTTTCTTTCTTTCTTTCTATATACCAGGGGTAAAAGTGGATCTGAAAAGGTAGGGGGAGGCATGAGTCACGCCACTCCCCGTGCCTATCTTTGCCATTGTAAATTTTTAGAAAGTGGAAGGATGCCACATATATTTTCTGGAAGTGAAGGGGCGACGTCCACCGACGTTCCCCCTAAGTTTTACTCCTACTATATATATGAGAATTAACATTTCCCTTTATTCTTATTACGGAAATAACAAAATGGATATTCAGAACAGTTTTGGTTTTCAAACACTTAATGCCAAGAAGCAAGCATATCTCCATGAAATAAGCATATCGTTTCATTTCTTTCTTTCTTGACTCTATCTATCTAGTCGATCGCCCGAAGGCAAAACATCACACAGCAAACAAGCTGATACGACAAGTGCCAACGACAGAATGAAAGTCTTGATTTTAGTACGTACTGAAGCTGCCTTCCAAGCAAAATGCCCGCAGGCGTGGCTCTGTGCCTTGTAACATTGTGTTTTAAAAAAAAGCAGACACAAGGACTTTTTTTTTATTATACAGAAGGTTGTTGTTTGAAGCCTGTTTATTCCTTATAAAAACTATATATCCAGATTCACGGAAGCCCACAGGATAGAAAGTTGAAAAAATATCTTTATCATTCAGATCCTTTATGATGATTATGATTATTATTATTATTATTATTATTATTATTATTATTATTATTAGTAGTAGTAGTAGTAGTAGTATCATATAATATGTTTTCGTTAGTCCTCACAGCAATTAATACTTAGCAGCAGGGGTAAAAGTGCTTGGGAACGCGGGGGGACGCCGTCCCCCATCTCCAAAAAATGTGTATGGCGTCCCCCCAGTTCCTAAGAAATTACAATGGGCAAAGATAGGCATGGAGGACGGCGTAACGTCATGCCGCTACCTACCGTCCCCCTACCCTTTCAGATTCACTTTATCCCTGCTTAGCAGGAAATCGATAGCAGAGTTAGTAGGACGTAGGATGGTCCTTAATTTTTGATTTCCGAATTTCTTTGGACGAGCCCCCTAAAATGGTTTCATGTGGCACTAAATTAAGCCAGGAGAAAAGTTAGCTCCAGTGAATAATATTAAATGGTGCCTCAAGCGACCTAAAGTTTTGAATCTGATTACTATACATAGCACATGGGGAAAATCTGGAATAAACTCTTGTAATTTAGAAACCTTTAAGGGAATGCGAAAATTCCCTGGATAATGGGACTAGAAAAAGAGACACACCTAATTTTGTATAGTATTAGCATGGCGGCTATCTTGAAGTCCGCCATCTTGGATTCAGATCAAAATTTTTAAATTGGAAGAGGGTCATGTGATATATCGTTTTGAGGTAGCGTTTTACCAGAAACAGAAATCTGGCAGTATTGTAAAGATAGCTTTAGTCGTGTAAGAATTATTATCTATGAAATGATTTTGGGAGTGAAACTCTTGTTTAACCCCCCCCCCCAAAATGTTATTTTAGTTCAAATGTCAGGGTTAAAATTTGAATATTTCAATTTTCTAGTTAGTTTTAATGGAAAAATGCAAGCTGCGGATACAACCATATTATATGTCGAAAAGGAATTTATTTAATTGGTAGTGCCAATGAACAGATTTTGGGAAGTAAATTACCATCAAACAAGCAAGTGTTGAGTGTCTTTTTCTACAACTTGAGAACGGTAAATCTGACAGTGAGAGAAAGTGCCTGATTAGCTGTTAAAGAAACGGAGGTATTTTGGCAAAAGGCAAAGATCTCGGTAAAGGATGCCCAACGCAGTGTTGACAAACTTATTATATTGTATGAGAAATTGTGAGCATTACAGAAGAACAATGAAACGTCGAGTGAAGTGCAAAGGCAAAAAGAAGTAGTCTTCTCAAATATCTTGCCTGATTTATTTGATATAGCACACACTAATGCTATAGGTATAATTGAAATCAAAAAAGATAGAGAGTTTCTTTTGTCTCAAAGACAGAAGGGACGAGGTCAACGGTTATTGCATTCTGCTAAAGCAGAAGCTCCAAAAAAATCTTCTATACCTTCCTTGTAGACACCACATTTATGAATTAGTTTTAAAATGTGTATTTGATAAGTGTTGTGTTTGGTTTGCAGCTGGACAGGACGGTCCTCTATTTAAGCGTTTCTCAGAACAAGTGGTACTTTCTTCCAGGAATTGATGATTATGATGTAAGTTCGACTGCTTACACTTTGGTTCTAAACAGACGTTATGATCAAAGAATTGATAAGAATCTTACTGATTTTGTAATATAGCATCAATCCGGATATTGTTATCATGTAGGTTGCAGCAAATACTGATTTCTGTACAATGCATTAATTTCAATCATCTAATTATAATAGTGCAAAAATTTGAAAATCAATCAATGGTGCAAGATAATACTAGCTCGAAACCAAACTAGTAATAACCGAAACCAAGCCAATAATATTCCAATCCGAAATATCAATGTGCGTGAAGAGTGTAGTCCTAATGTAAGAAGTAATGATAGATTCAATTATTCCGGTAATAGAACCGAACCCAATTCCAGAAGAAACAGAAATTGTAATCGTACAGCATTTAATCAGGAAAACAGTATATCTAATTTTTCTCGAAATTGATAACTTCATAGCTGGCAGAAATTCTCAAAATATAAACCAAAGAACTTTAGAAATGCATAATATACAGAACGGTACTCAAGATAAGAAGTACGGTAATGCCATTCAATGTAACCTAATCGTTTGCTAATGTAACCTAAGCTAAAGTTTTGGGAACAGGTCAAAACTCCCACAGCCATAACCCCCACTCTCAAGAAATGCCAAAACGCCCACACAATCGGTCATAACTCCCACACAAACGGACAAATCTCCCAAATGCACGAACGGTCATAACTCCCACAGCCAAAACCCCCACACTGGTAGTCGGTCATAACATCCAACGGTCAAAACTCCCACACAAATGGACAAAACTCCCATACATAGCAACGGTCATAATCCCCATATAAATGGACAAAACCCCCACACAAATCGACAAAACTTCCATATGTAGAAATTGTCACAACTGCCACACAAATGGAAGAAACCCCACACAATCGGGCAAATCTTCCACACTCTGAAATGATCCTGGTTGCATGTCTTGCCCTTGTACTTTTAATAACATTTTTTATTCCACTTAAACTGATGTTGCAACTATTCTTCTTGCACTGTTTTCTAACGAAAGAAATACTAATGTTGGCGTCATAAAGAGCCGCAACAAAGACGTGCAATCACGATCATTTCAGAGTGAGGGGGAATTGTCCGATTGTGTGGGGGTTTTGTCCATTTGTGTAGCAGTTTTAACAATTTCTACATGTGGGAGATTTCACCATTTGTGTGGGAGTTTTGCCCATTTATGTGGGGATTATGACCATTGCTATGTGTGGCTGTTTTGTCCATTTGTGTGGGCGTTTTGACATTTCTTGAGTGTTGGACTTTTGGCTGTGAGGATTTTGATCATTCGTGCGTTTGGGAGATTTGTCCATTTCTGTGGGAGTCATGACCGATCGTGTGGGCGTTTTGACATTTCTTGAGTGTGGGGGTTTTGACCTAGACCCAAAGTTTTGGCGTCCGTCAAAAACATATTCCATTAATTCTTGTTTAGTTTCACTTTGAATATAGTTATGATTTAATTTGTAATTCGTACTTTGTAAGGAACAATATTTCCAATGGAAGAAATGAAGTTTTAAATTTTGATATCAAACTTGTAGAAACAGGACACCACAGGAAGACTAAGGGAATTTTTAGGACTGGTCATCATATTCTTGGGTGGTATACCTCCTCGAGGCGTTTTCTTTCGTTTGCCTGGAACAACTCACCATGCAGGGTGGAAGGGAAAAGCAATCTACTGTTTAAAAACATTTCTCTTTCGCTAACAATTTCGTTTAACGAAGCAAATAGAAACGGGCCTTCGGAGAGTATGCATTTTTCTGATACGACTATATGTGCAAGCTTGGTTTAAATGTAATTGAGCATCCCATTCACCATTACAAGACATGCAACTTTTGAAAAGTTTGCACAGTTATAGACAAATAGATGCTGAATTCACTCTCTAAATTTTCTCGCCGTCTCTGGTACTTGGCGAAGGAACACGTAGTTTTTTATATGTACTTAGCATTATGAAAAAATGATTGAAAAATGAAAACTGTAAGGGGAAACCGTGAAACAGCAAAGAGGTTTGATTCAATAGATGATACGATAAAAATTCTTGTGAAAAGAGGAAATCAGTCATTTTGTTAAAATAAACACAAATTTTCCTCGAGAGATTTAAAATACCTAAAGGGTTTCTTGAGCGTGATAAGATTTCATGGTCAAATAATAATGACTATTAAATTCATTCACGTAACAAACGATACAGCAGAAAGAGAAGTGAAACTAATAGAAGATTACAACAACGTTCTTACTAAAAGTGAGGGACAGAAACAGTTTCTTTTGCGGATAGTGAAGGTCCACAGATAATCTTTTCTTAGATGTGTCCGAAATGAACTGTGTAGCAAATAAGATTGAAAACTTCTTCCAAGTTATAATTTTTCTCTTTCCTCATAATGGACTATGAGTCATCAAGATGAAAACTTATTTTTAGTTCATAGCGAAACAAAGATTTAGGTTTTTCTAGCAGTTTGTTTCACTGTATGTAAAAAAAATCAAAATTCTTACAAATATGTTGCCTATAACTACAATAAGAAGCATTTCGTTTTTCGTGTGTAATGACTCTTACATGAGTATAGGTATCTTGAAAATAATGCCAGATTTGTGCTTCTGGTAAAACGCTACCTCAAAACGATATGTCCTGTGACCCTCTTCCTGTCTAAAACTTTTTACCTGAATTCAAGATGGCGGATTTCAAGATGATCGCCATGATAATGCTATACAGGATTAGATTGGTCTGTTTTTCTTGTTCCATTATTCAAGATATCTTCCCATTTTCTTAAACCGTTTCTAAATTACAAAGGATTCTTCCAGATTTTCTCCATATACTACGTATTGTAATCGGATTCAAAACTTTAGGTCGCTTGAGGCATCATTTAAAATTATTCAATGGATCTAGTTTTTCTTTTTGCTTAATTTAGTCCCATATGGAACCATTTTAGAGGGCTCGTCCAAGGAAATTCCTAAATTTATTTTTCCCCATATAAAAAAAAGACCACCCTAGTAGGACAGCTACTCTTTATTGATAAAAATCGTAATTTGGCAGTTATTAAAAGCAATATTTCTGTGTCTAGAGGTAGAAGAGAGGAGACTATGAAATTACTATTGTCAAGTATAAAAATGAAACCTGTGTTCAACACTGACTACGTATCATTCAAGTTTTTTTTAAAAAAAGCGAAATGCTTACACCTTTTGAAAAGTAAAATTAATATAATTACTAAAAAATACATTCATTGAAAAATTCATGGTTAGCAAGTGCACCCTCTTAAATCCAGTTGAGAGCGTTCGAGTGCAAATTCAAGTGAAGTTAACGCATGGAAGACCCAGGTTCGATTCCCGTTGGGAGTTCATGTGATTCGAATTCGACGTTAATTAGTAGGTCCACGTATCATATAGCTTCGCTGCTGAAAGGGACGTTAAGTTCAAAATCAACTCAAGAAAAGTTAAAACAATGAGAAAGTTTTCAACTGTTTTGGAGTATTCAATTCTATGTTAATTAAAACTACATACAGTATTTGATAATGGAAGCATCGTCAGAAATACAATATCCAATAAAGCAAACTTTTTGAGTAGGGTTTGTCTGAAGATACATACAGATATTGAAAATAGTTTTAAAAGGTGCATAATGCAGAAATACTATTTTATCGCGTATGAACTTGAGGCTTCTAGAATAGCAAGTTCTGACCAGACATTAACATCGCAGAACCAGGATATGATCAAGGGATGAACTAAACCATAATTTCCAACTTTACCCAGTGTAAATAAAGTAGCATTGAAATCCATTTTATCCAGTGTATACCTAAGCGTCATGGAGGGTTGTAACCCCTATAAAATTCCCCTTGGATCCACGCCTGTTGAAACGAATTCAAATTTCATAACTTCACACACGGTACGATGAACCCTGAATCTATTGAAATCATACTATGTAATAGTTATCGAGTGTCTACACTTTTTCTATTAAAGCTCATAGTATATTCTATCATAATATAAATTGTCACTCATGTGGTGTGTGTTAATGTAACTAGGGATGCGCACGAGACAAGATTTGTGGCTGTCTCGTCTCGAAAATGTGTTGTAAAAGTGATGTCTCGACTCGAAAAATGTATATTTCTCTATTGGAAGAGCCGTGTCTCGACTTGAATTTTGTCAGGAAAATCCTGTCTCGATTCGTATCGTGCACATCCTTAATGTAACTCATGATAAAAATGTTTTGTTTTCAAATTAAATGAAACTTTTGAGGTGGATGTTGCCAAGTAGAAGACATGCAATATATTAAATCGCCTCGCAACCCACTTGGCCACACACTTAGGTTACACTCTTCAACCTTTTTCCCAAGCTATCTAAAGTATCGGCTAATCTTAAATTCGCATTGCCGATTCGGGTTTTCTAACAAGAATTATTATGTTGCAACTTAATTTGGATGTAAAATCCTGACTTAATTAGCATTTAAGAACATTGCAGTGTGCATTAAAATCATGACAGAAATATAGTTAAATCTCAGTTTCAAATTTCATGTCTACCTTGCATCCAAATACTTGTACTGTCATTTGTTTCAATGTTGGTAGGAGCCGAAAGTTCCAATTGATCCCAATCTTTCGCTTTAATTCCCTGTATTTGTTCGTAAAATTTTAAAGAAATATTATTACTAACAAGTAACACTTCCGAAGCGTAACACTCCGATTTCGATTTGAAAGGTAGATAGTACACATGAAATAAACGAATACGGGTTTTTTTTATTTTCTGCGGAAAAAATGGTTTTAAGGGACAAAAGCCCCCACCCATAATTTTGAAAGTTGACGCCCGAAAGGCAAAAACCAAGTAAACCGAAGTAAACGAAATTTTACACACATATTGCAGACATAAAATGAGGGAACACGTGTTTCGTATTTTCCTGGAGAAAACGGTTAGGTGGGGAACGGACCCCTCCAAAACAAAAGTTAAGGCCCGGAAGGCAAGAGGAAGTGAATCGAAGTGAATGAAATTGTGTACAGATTTTGTAGACATAAAATGAGGGAATACGTTTTTCTTATTTTCCGGAGAAAAAGAAAACCTTTTAGGTTGGACACAGACACCTCCAGAACTTTGATTGCGAAATATCAAAACTGCTAATAAGAGTGTCAGAAGTGCTTGAAAGACAGGAAGAATTGGAACAACACATTGTGTAGGGACAATACGCAAAAAATGAATCCGGCTTTTCTCTTATTTTCTGCGGAAAACCGGTTTTAGGGGGAAAATGCCCCCACAAGCATACGTCAGAAGTTCCTAAAGAATATGGAGAATTGCAACGAAACTTCGTAAAGGCTATTTTTAAAACAATATATGAAACGTGTTTTAATTTTTGCGGAAGAACTGTGTTGGGGCCTAAGCCTCATCCGAAAAAAATTGGAAATATTACCATAATAGAGCAGGAAGAAGTGGACCCAAGCAAATCAAACTTGTGTGTACATATTATATAGACCATATGTAAAATAAGTCCTATCGTGTTTCTCAAATGTCCCTATCCGGTTTACTTCAAATTTGACAGATCAACAGCAATATGGAAATAAATCGACATGTGTTTCTGTTTATGCGGAAAAACATTGCAAGGGTTAAAGTTGCCTCCTGAAATACTATAAAATACACTATACTGTTTGCGCTTGCTGTTACTTGATCTGCCAAATTTGAAGAAATCGGATGGAGACACGATACTTGTGAAACACGAAAGGCCATATTTTACATATCCAATATCTACATACAATTTCTTTCGGTTCGGTCCACTGATACCGCCACTCGACGACTCGGTTCACTCAATAGTTTTTTTCCTTTCAGGAAAATACGCAATACGTATTCCCTCATCTTACCTCTACAATATTAGTGCACATATCATTCACTTTGGTCCACTTCTTCTTGCCTTTTGGGGTCAAATTCCAAAATTTTGAACGAGGGCTTGTGACCCAAAAAACATTTTTCCCTTGAAAGTAAAAAAAACGTATTCGTTTACTTTTTGCCTATTGTTCATACACAAAGCTTCGTCCAAATTCTTCATGTCCTTTATACACATCTGACATACTGTTAGTAGCAGTTTTGAAATTTCGTGATCATAGGTTTTGAGGGGTCAGTGCCCTACCCAACCGTTTTCTCCAGGAAAATACGAAACTTATATTCCCTCATTATATGTCTACAATATCTGCGTACAATTTCATTCACTTTGGTTCACTTCTTTTCGCCTTTCGGTCGTAAACTTTCAAAATTTAGGGTGGAAGCTTCTGCCCCCTAAAACCGTTTTCACGCAGAATTTAAAAAACCCGTATTCGTTTACTTTTTGGGTATTGTCCATACACAAAGTTGTGTTGCACTTCTTCATGTCCTTTACACACATCTGACATACTGTTACTAGCACTTTTCATCAGGGTTGAATTCAGGGGGTAGCCCGGGGGGGAATCTCCCCCCGAAGAAAATTCATTCCCCCCCGGAGAAACTCAAAAAATTTCAGTCATAAAATGTAGAAATTACTTCACATAATTATTTGCTTTCTTTCCGTGCACGTGCAGACGAAATCCAATCTCTCAATATACATATAAATGACGCAGACCCATTCTATATAAATATTAAACATGTAACATCTAAGATAGAATACGAAATAGCCAGTAAAACTTGTATTTTTTAACGCTATGACCGAGTTTGGCAGAACATGAAATTGTCAACTGTTGAAGAAAGGTTTGTATTTTAGTAGGTACTATACTCTCGCCCTATATTGTATATTAGTAGGTAGCACTAG
This sequence comes from Thermobia domestica, assembly GCF_964235325.1. Taxonomy (NCBI): domain Eukaryota; kingdom Metazoa; phylum Arthropoda; class Insecta; order Zygentoma; family Lepismatidae; genus Thermobia; species Thermobia domestica. Next base: position 64,030,987 of record NC_137467.1, read on the forward strand.
CACAGGTTGAGATAGGAAAGGAAAGATAGGGAAGATCTTTCGATCATTCCATATGATCTCTCATGTCAACAGACTTCAGTTCTTGAAAATGTACAGTTCTTGCATTATTTGAGATATGGCACCTAAATCCCATCTTTCGCATCGTAAGTAACAGACGTAAATGTGTTTTACGATTGTTAAAGTAAACACACCTTTAATTAAAAATAATTCAGTTAAAGGTAGAGATTTAGAGGGCGTCATTTAGAGGGATCAGGGAGAAACAGTTATCCCTCCTGGATTAGAGACTTACATAGAATTTATCAATATGATAGTAGTATATAAGTGAAAGATTGCTATTGAAGGTGATGAAGATCCTGCTCAGAGCCGTGCCATGGGGAGGGGCAAGCGGGGCGACGGCCCCGGGCGCCGAAGTAAGGGGTGCAAAATTCGGGAGGGAAAAAGAAAAGAAAAGAAGAAAAGAAAAACAGAGGAATAAAACACATGTGCACATATTATATAAAATGAAAGGAAAAAGTTGATGAAAAGTGCTCAAAATCAAGGAAAAGTATGGTTTACTTTTTAAAATTTTCTCACCTTTCGCGGCTGGCCTGTCGACCTCACTCATATATACGGGGGTGCCGTCGTATACTCTCGCGCCAAGCGCTGATTTTCCACGACGCAGCACTAATCCTACTGAAGATTTCGTAAACTAAATTATTGATGTGTATGCAGTGAAGGAACCAAGGCTAATATGCTTGATTTAGAATCAGAATTATGAGAAAAAATGATAACTATTTCTGTGTGTTTGTTTGTTTTAGGACAAAAAATATTTGAGTTAATTTAAATCTTTTTAAAAACTTCTACATTGGTAACAAACAGTAACTACTGAATATAGGAAATAATAACAAAAATAGCTACTGTAAATAGCAGTTAAAGTTTAGTGTAAAATATTTTTGCCAGTCTTTATTTAATGCTTTAGATGAAATCAAACGATTGTTTTTTTTTAATTATAATTTCACATTAAATATTTATGGGGCGTTTACGCTTGGTCGATTTAGTCGCACGACTAATCGACTCGCTGCATTTGCCACTAAATCGAAGCAACTAGGCCGAATCAGATCGATGGATGTGTTCAATTATTTCAACCACAGAAAATAGAACGTCTTTCAGTTCAGTTGCCAGTCGATTAGTCGACTTCGATCAACAAGCGATTAAGTGTAAGTCTCGTTTACACGGTCGATTAAGTTGAAAGTGACGTCAATTCAACTGAATCGAACGCAAATCGACTAAGTGAAAACGCCCCATTATCAGCAATTAGTCTCAATATTAGGTAAGATGTGTATGTGAATGGAATTGTTAAATATGCTGCTTTCTTGCAAAAATACAGAAAAACAACCCTCCCCCCCGAGGAGTTGACATTCCTCCCCCGGGTGAAAATTTCTGAATTCAACACTGCTTTTCATATTTCGTGATCAAAGGTTAGGGGGGTACGTGCGGCTCCCAACCCTTTTTTCCAGCAAAATACCAAACCTATATTCCCTCATATTATGTCTACAATATCCATGGATAATTTCATTCACTTCGGTTCACTTCTGTTTGCCTTTCCGGCGTCAACTTTCATAATTTTGGGTCAGAGCTTTTGCCCCTTAAAACCGTTTTTCTGCAGAAAATAACCCTTATTCATTTACTTTCTGCGTATTGCCCGTACATAAAGATTCGTTTCAATTCGTTATTTCCTTTACACAAATCTGACATACTGTTACTAGCACTTTTGACATTTTGTGATGAAAGGCTCTGAGGGTTCCGTGCCCCACCCAACTTTTTTTCCAAAAAAAAAAAAAAAAAAAGAAACCCGTATTCCCTCATTTTATGCCTACAATATCTGTGCAGAATTTCATTCAATTCAGTTCACTTCTTTTTGCCTTTCGGGCGTCAATTTTCAAATTATTTATTGGGAGTCTTTGCCCCCCTAATGCCGTTTTTCCGCAGAACAGAAAAACCGATATTCCTTTATTTTTTGCGTATTATCGATACAAGAAGTTTAATTTCAATACTTGATGTCCTTTACACACATCTGACATACTGTTACTAGCACATTTGATTTTTCGTGATCAAAGTTTGGGACTTGTCCGTGTCCCCCCCCCAACCGTTCTCTGCATTAAAATACGAAACCCGTATTCTCATTTTACGTCTACAATATCTGTGCACAATTTAATTCTCTTCGGTTCACTTCTTCTTATCTTTCGGGCGTCAAGTTTCAAAATTTTGGGTCGGAGCTTTTGCCCCTAAATCCGTTTTTGCGCAAAAAGACTAAAAAGCCTGTATTCCTTTATTTTTTGCGTATTATCTATACAAAAAGTTTCGTTGCAATTCTGCATGTCTTTTGCGCAGTTCTGACATATCGTTAGTAGCACTTTTGATATTTCATGATCAAAGATTTGCACTGGTCCGTGCCCCACCCAACCGTTTTTTTTTTCAGGAAAATACGAAACTCGTATTCCCTCCTTTTATATCTGCAATATCTGTGCACAACTTCATTGACTTTGGTTCAGTTGTTCTTGCCTTTCGGGTGTTATCTTTCACCATTTAGAGTGGGATTTTTATATTAAAACTTTACATTATGTAACTTTACTTTTTTATGAGATTCTTTTTTTGGGGGGGAGAGAAATGCTTTCCCCTGATATCTGTTTCTTGCCATTCATCTTGTTTGAACTGCTTAAGTAAGATCATTTTGTAACTTTTAATCTCATCCAACTCCGTCACGATTATAAAATTGTCATTTTTAACAATTTGTTTTATTCTCTTATTTGGAGTTTGCCACACTGATATATTTGTTACAAAATTGAGGTTTGGTCCAGCGCCTTTCGAATTCGGAACCAACCCAACCGCCGAGCTTTTTGGGTTGCCTGCTATTGCAGGAAAACGAGAAATGCAGGTGGTAATGCACTTTTGGAGTCGTGTATACATGACTTCTTTTGCGATGGCTTTGCGCTTTCGACTTCTGTATCCTATCTTTCTAATTCTATTTCGTTTGTTCCTGATATTAGAGACGAAACCCTTGTGAGACTACTACAAGAAACTAAAAAAAAAAAAAATGAAAATAGTAACAGCAAAGAAGGCGTTGTTACCATTCAAGTTACAAATACTGACTGTGATGCCCATAGGATGCGTAGGGGGTCTATAAAAGACTTTCTCCTAGGTTCACTGTGACCTTCACCCATGCAAGGGTCGCTCCTGCGTGGTTTTACGCAGAAATTGGAATTCTACCATTGTACAGCAAGAAGTAGAACTTCATCGTCACCGGAAGTTTTTATTTTGGACCAATTTGGGTATTTTTCGTCGCTTAGAGAAATCGTGAATGAAACTCGCATTCGAATCGATCGATTTATTCGAAAGACTTTTGTACAACAAAACCTAAAGTTGGGATTACACTTTTCCTTCTGGCTGTACTAGAAATGTCACGTTTTGAAAACAAAAGGAAAGAAACAAAAAGAGTAATTTAAGGTTCATGATCTTGTATAAAAGAATAGCTTTAGGTATACTTGGATCTCATATTTATTTCTTAATATCGATAAGTCACTATGATCTACTTAGTTCTAAAACACTGAAAGTACAAAATTGTTATTGCAATAGTGATTTTACTAACGATTTCCCTATCACACAGAAGGGTTTATATAGCCAAATGAACACCGTTTTATTGTTTTTTTTAATTTATTTTCGTTACGGATAAGTTTATTTGTTAGTTTAGTTAAATTTTATATCTACATACACGTTGACATTTGACTCAAATTGCGTCGTTGTGAATTTTAGAAGAGGGACGTAACGAACAAGAATTTTAGGAATGATAAAAAAATGACGCGGTGACTCAGTGGTAGAACATTCACCTCCGGTGCTTGGGGTCCCTCGTTCGATCCCAGCTCACGCCGTGTGGATTTTGTGGTGGACAAACACCGTGTTCGTGGGTTTTCTCGGGGTTCTCCCACTTCCTTCATTCCACCATTTCATTCATTTCTCATCATCACCGTCTCCTTTAGCCTAACCGGCATAACCGTGGGACGTAAAACGCAAAGATTTAATTTCATTTCATTTCATTTTTCTAAAAATAATGGATCAAAAGATTGCGATCTTAGCAAAGAATTTAAGGAATGATCCAATATTTCTTTTTGTTTGAGTTTATCGTATGGTCCAATAATTGTATCAAAAGATTTCGATCTTCGCCAATAATTAGTTTTTTTTGTTTTTTTTTGTCAGTGGACACAAAAGTTTGGAAACGCTCCTAAATCGGGTTACCGTATTATTTACGGAATAAGCAAACCACATTGAGTTAAGTGATAGTTTGGGTTTGGCTACACTATATGTAGTTCTCCAGATATAAGGCGTACAAGAAAATATTTGATTGTATGAAATATATTGAATTTTGTGTATCAGGGGCCACAAAATTTTTGAACGATCCTTAAATCGAGTTTTCGTATTTTTTTAACGGAATAAGCACATCATACTGACAAATGAGTAAGGTCGGTGCCACTAATGACACCTTTTACTTGTGAGTAAATTGTTAGTTTTGGTTTGGCTACACTATAATGAAGTTTTCGAAATATATGGCCTACAAGAAAATTTTTGCCTGAAATATATTGGACATTTTGATCCAAAAAGTCGAAATATTTAAAATTATAAAGTATAATTTATACAAAACATATTCTATCATTAATTGAATATTGAGTAAGTTTCAGTGGCGTATTTAGGGTTTTGTTTAGGACACGGAGGGGAATGCACAATATGTCAATAAGCACATTAATTTTTTCTTATGTATGCCAACAAATTTTAACGATTTTCAGTCCGAAGAAGGAACTGGAGCCCGATAGCCTCCTAGATACGCCACTGGTAACTTTACGAGTTGGTTCTAATATTTTGGATAAGGTATGTAAGAACCATTTGGTGGTTGACAGTTCGTGCACCGCGCTTTCTTGAATAATAAATGAAATGAAATCTTTAAGTTTAACGTCCCACGCTTATGCCGGTTAGGCTAAAGGAGACGGTGATGATGAGAGATGAGTGAAATGGTGGAATGAAGATAGTGGGAGGAAACGGGAGAACCCCGAGAAAACCCACGAGCACGGTTCTTGAATAATAATAATAATAATAATAATAATAATAATAATAATAATAATAATAATAATAATAATAATAATAATAATACAAACTTTGGGTTGTTTAAGTGCCAAGTCGACACAACTGTATTGTATAGCAATTATGCTTACTTCGGTCCTTTGTTAGATTAAAACAGTGTGAAGTAGTTTTGTGTAGTTGATACAGGTGGGAGGAAGGATATTCATACGAAAATAAAATTTAAAGCTTACCTGTAGTAAAGGTAAAAACTATTGGTTATTTCTTTATGAATACAAGAATTGCGTTCAGCCTAATTCTTTGTGAATCCCCTTTACGAATTTTCTGGCTACGCCACTGGAGCCTTTCACGTGCTTCGGTCCTTTGCTACTCTAGTCATTTCCACATAAGAATTGTACATATACGTACGTATAATGCTGTGTAATGTGATTTACTTTCAAAATGAGCATTATGCTGTTAGTTCTTATACTGAACAATTCTATGTACATTCAAAAGTTTTCTTAAGACACGTGTTACATATGGAGCCAATAACATCTAATTTGTAGTGTAAATGATCGCAAGAGAACGATGTTTATCAGACAGAGAGGCTAAACATCGAAGAGAGGGCTTATAATGGACAAGAATTTACCACCATTCTCTGCACAGGGAGAAGATATGTGCCTCCAGAGGGTAAGGCCGGATGGGTTTTGACCTGCACCCCTACTGTGTTTGCTGTATTTGTGTGAGTTACAGGAAGTGCCACCACGTGTTCTTCAAGCTGCTGATCCGTTATGTTTCGTGTGATTGGCGGCTCTCTTAGACATTTAGGCCAATTAATCATGTCGTAGTAATTTTCAGCTGTAAAGTTTAATTTCGGAACAATGAAGTCACGTGGGCGGCTTGATCTCGGAATCTTCTAGATGCGGGAGCTCCTCTGTGGCTAAGCGGTTAGCGTACGTACCTTTGGCGTGGGAGACCCGGGTTCGATTCCCGGCGGGAGCTCATGTGGTTCGGATTCCACGTTAATCAGTAGGTCCACGTCTCATATAGCCTCGCTGCTGAACGGGACGTTAAACCCCAAATCAACTTAACTCTTCTGGATGCGGCACTTTTTTTTTATCCTTTTCCAGCCTAACGTTCGAATATGCGGATTTTCATCTGCTGTCAACACTGTCAGCAGGTTTTCATGATTTGAGCGTAGTATCCGTTTATTTGTAGAACAGAATGAACTATGTGTTGTAGATTTTTTGGCAGAAAACATGATAGCTCAATTATGCCAAACAGATGCATGGCGCCCACTTCGCACGGAGGATTTCGACGTATTGAAAACCAGACGGGAGTGTATACTTTAACAATGTACTGACAAAGTAGACACAAACTTGAACTAGGTTTATCAATACTGATGTAGTGGCGAAGGATGTAAAGCATCGTGTAAGGCCATTGTAAGCCATCGTGAATGTGATAATGGTCCTGGTTTTCTGTTTGCTAGATCGGTAGTACACATTCCTGTAGCAACAGCCTTAAATTTAAGAGAAAATTCTGGTCGCTGCTTAAACCATCTGGTTTTACCATTTCAGACACCCATTCAAGGGAATGGGTGTAAAGGAGACGATCGGTGAACGTTCATAATCCTTTAATTTCTGTTCGATGGGGCCGAAAAAAGCGTTGGGTCCGGTCGTCCCACCATCCAATTCGGTAAACAGGTGTCGAAACGGCAACTCGTTGGTATGAAGAAGGCAAATGTGATGCTGCAGTTCCTTTCCTAGGGATCTTTGTATCTGACTTATCACGACGTTATCCCATCCTGTGTTCGTGGTTTCACCATCGCTACCGACTGCCTCCAGACTTGACACGTCGTACTTGTTCTTCTCTAAAAGCTCCAATATAGAGTCGGCAATATCCTTGCCAGTACTTGACCTAGGTGTGGCATGACCCAAGTATTCTGAACCGGGCTCCGATAGAACTGTGTTATGCTTTTCTGTAATTTCTCGTCATCGTAGTTTGCCGTTAATTTTTCTTGCACAAGAGCTGCATCAATTTTTTCCGTCGAAGTAGATACTTGTAATCACCCGGCCTAGGTTAGCCTTTTCTTTCTGGATCTTCTCACCCAGTTCATCTTTTCCTCTTCGTACTTTAAATCTGTCAACAACAAGATTTTTCTCCTCTGCCGTTATGAGTCTCGCGTCCTGAAGTACGGCAGAAGCGATCAGAGCAACCTGCCTGTCTGAAGCTTGAATTTTGAAGACAGATGCGCTTTAGGCTATGTTTCCTTCTTGGTCGCGCCTCGAAGTCAGACCCAGACGTGTTTCCCGATTCAACAGCTTCGCTGGATTTCACTGACGACGCCAGTATCATTGACCTGTGATTATGCCTAATCCCACTAGTTGATGGACTTGCTTCAACACTTCCAGCGTCTTTCTTTGTTGCCTGTCCCTTAAATCTGCTCACTTTACGGGAAAACATCTTTGACAGAGATTTGCTTGTTCGGACGTCAATGTTACTAATGCTCATTTTCCGTGATGTTCTGTGGTCCAAAAGAAACTTGAAGTTTCGTTTTGGAATCTTGCGTGTCCTCCTAACAGTTGCAATCTTCGGCGGTTTTACATTTGCAAGACGCAATATCAAAAAGAGACTTTTCTTCGTGTGAAACAAAACCTGAACGAAGTGTTGCTTCTTGTCCTTGTCAACTGAGATGTTTTTCCGTGGTGCGACAATTTTTATAAATGTTTTCAACATATCAAAAACTCTCTTTTCTAAAACCACAGGAATGTTTGCTTTACACCAAATATGTACAGCTCTTTGCCCAACTAGTTTACAAATGTTAGTCACTGCTAACTTAGTTACACTTTCGTCACCACTTAAACCACTTCGAAACCAATGATAAGGTTGCATAACGTCAGCGTACATGGGTAACTGCACTTCACTCATTTCACTTGGAGTGCCAAATAAGCCTCGTTTCACACTTACCCGCGTTGGTCTACTATGAGGCTTTTTCTTCATCTTGCTTTCTATTGCTTCCGAACTTGGAAACAAAAGTATACAAAATGTCTCTAAATCGTATCGCACTAAGAAGACCGTAACTTTAGGTACAATGCACAAACTCTCTGTCTTAACACAAACAGTAGCGAAGTAAAATCGTTAAAACCGTTAATAAAATAATTGTATTATAGCCATCAGGTAAGTCTAAAAACGACCATAAGTAGCTTTTCTGTCGTTGGTGTTGTGCGTGTTGCCTAACAAAACACTTAACAAACTTTAAGTCAGTTTGGGCAAGGTAACGGGTTGTCCAAAAAAATTAAAAAATTAATAATATCAGTGCCACTAATGGCACCTTTTCCGCACTAGCCGTCATCGAATTTCCAACAAAATGCAAAACGCTCCACCCTAATATGGAGCCTTCTACATTTCTTTCTAGTAAATCAGGATGCAGAAATACCTTATATTTAGTTTGAGTGGTAGGTAATAATCCTATATATTGAGGTTATGAATGTACTGAGATCTCATATATCACGTTTCCAAATATTCAGTTACCGTACTGAATCGAACGAAGGAGGAAGTAATGATTGAATTTGTACAATCAACTCATGTTAAATAGTAGCATCGCTGTTCAAGTTGCTTCATGTGTACACAAAATCATAAAAATTATATAGTTATGTTTGAAAAAATCAATCACAAGTGTAATCAAAAGCACCAGTGTAGCGGTTGTATATTTGTTAGATTATAATAAAAAGTTTATCCCTTTCTGGATCCTGGCTTTTTGGGCTATTTTTTAGACTTTCAGTCAAGCAGCTACATGCATCGTCACTATTTATCCTAGGATCATGGTTCATACCTCATTCTCTTCAGAATAGGCTGGCTTTCAAATAGGCTGGCTTTCAAATGGTATAACTTGCCTGCCCATACCGTATACCAGGAGAGGGAAAATTAATGTCAAAGGGAACATTTTGAGGGATTTTTGGTCAAATTTGGGCCCCTCTGCCCCCCCCCTTCCTGTGTGAAGGTAGAGACCTCATAAAAATGTGATAAATAGTACTTGGTAAACTAAATGTGTGTACCAAATTTCAAGTTTCTATCTTGAATAGTAAGGACGGGAGACATTTTATCAAGAATCTCCACAATGCCCTAAATTACCACAAAACACCATGATCTCAGAGAAAAAAATCCTGAGACATCCCTAATTACCCTAGGGTCATGTTTCGCCCATCATTCTCTTCAGAATAGAACTGCCTTTCAGACTGTATGACTCACGTGTCTCCATCGTGTATGTAAGGCGGGAAAATCCAGAAAAAATGGATTTTTTAGTCTAAAAATCCCAATTTTCAACTTTTGTTTCTCTGGATCCCCAAAGGGTTATATATTCATGAAAATGTTACTGCGTAAGTTTAGTACAGGAAGGATGACTAACAAACTTATTTTCGAAATTCCTAATGTGGACTTTACATCACATCCCGGCATAAATTTCGTTAACCCTCGCAGCTTACAAAACACAAGGTTAGGTGAGCCTTAGTTAGATATTACGTTAGTTTATAGTAGGTTATGTTTGGTGAACCATGATATAAATAATTGTGGCAGGGCTTAACGAAATTTCTCCCTCACATAACATTATGGGGTGACTTCCGTGCTGATCTTGTGAGTAACGGTGCGTATTTGGTAAAGAGGTCCGAGGTTAATTCCTGGATGAACCCTTGGTGGATAAATATTTTAGGGATCCATACATAAGTTCGTTGCATAAATACTTCTTCAGTAAATTGACTTTTTGTATCTTAAACAATCATTGTTGAGGTGTGCACTTGTATTCATCTGTAGAGATTTACTTTAGGTGGGTTTCAGTGTACGTACATAATTGTGCAAAGACACTAAACAACTTGTGTTAAATTGGCACTAAAAAGCACGAATGGTAGCTAACCGAGTCAGAGCATAAACGCAGAAAAAGGTACCAAGCAATAGTGAGGGGCTGCGTTTGTAAGGGAAAGGGAGGGTGTCTCAGCACTTTTGGACCACGCTGTATATAGATGTGTATGTTGTCAAATATGCAGTGGCTTTTTGGAAAGATATTCCCAGGGACAGAAATTCATTACACAGAAAACTGGACGTGTGCAATAGAATAAGAGGGAGTAAGAACCATCAGGAACTAAAAATATTGTTTAAATTTGAACTGATGGCTGCAGAAAAATTGTGAACTTATTTTGTGCAGTTTTAAGATAATAAAGAAGAAACTTCCCTTAAGGAAATGTATTTCATACGTTGTTGAAAACATTTTCCAATTAATACTGAAAATATTCTCGCAGTACACCCAAAAATGTTGTAGAAATATTTTATACGCCGTTAGGAAAGTTTTCCAAAAAATGTTTTCCGTACGATTTCCAAACATTACTGAAAATGTATTTGAAACATTTTATACAATGTTAACGGAATGGTTTTTAAAATGTTTCGTATGGAATATTTTAAAATTATTGACTAATAATACAGAAAATAATTTGCCAAGAATGAAGAAAATTGTTTTCTAAATATTTTTTAAATATATTGGGTACATTAGTTGAAATATTTTCTGAAGATTTCTAATTCATTTTTAACAAAAATTAATGATCTGTAAAATAATAATTTCAAAATGTTTTCCATACATAACAAAAAATATCTTCTATACATGAAAAAAAATATTTAGTGAATATTTCCTGTATATCACAGAGAATATTTAGAGAATATTTTCTGTATATGACAAAATATTTAGGGAATATTTTCTGTACATGACAGAAAATATTCAGAGAATATAGGGTAGACATATCAAAAACATTTTCAAATTAGTTCCTTGGTGTTCTGTAACACTAGAAAACGTTTAGAAAATACTAACCTAGTTTCAGATATGAATTTGTGATAACAAATAAAATATTTACGAATCATTTTTCAAATAGCAATTGCTGTTTTTGGTTTGTTGTTGTATGTAGTTTCAGAACGTACTTAAAATATTTTTCTAACATTTTCTAGTTTTCACAGAGAAATATTTTAAGTTCTTTCAGAATACTTTTTGTCATTACACAATAACACCTACAGTTTGAAATACATTTCTTTCTTCAAAACTGAAGGAAATGCATACTGAACAGTTTTCCAACTCTTGTGAGTTAAAATATCCTGATTTAATTTATACAAATTCATGGGGTGGTAGAAGTTTGTGTATTTTGGAACCAGTTTAGAATACACGGAAACGTCTAGCATCACATAAATTTGTGGAAATAATTTCTAGTATTTAAACTTACAGGTTGAAGAAAGAAATGTATTTCAAAATGTAGGTGTTATCGTAGTAATGACCAAAAATATTCAGAATTTAAAATATTTCTCTGCGAAAACCAGAAAATATTTTATGTACGTTCTGAAACTACATACAATAATAAATCAAAAACATATAAATTACTATTTGAAAAATAAATCGTAAATATTTTCTTTCTTAGCACAAATTCATATCTGAAACTAGTTTAATATTTTCTTCTGCTACAAAACACCAAGAAAACTAATTTGAAAATATTTTTGATGTGCCTAGCTTATATTATCCGAATATTCTGTCATGTACCCGGGATCCCTTAATATTACAAGGCGACAAGACAGGGAACACTGTACCGTATAAGTGGAGAAAAACTAAATCATCTTGGACACACCACATTCTATATCTATGACAATATTCATTGAAAAATATGGAGGAATAATAACAATCGGAACAAATCACATGCATTTTGAGAAAAGTATTTATAATGGAACTCCTAAAACATGCATTAGTACAATTTCTTACAGAAGTATTAAAATACACGAAACTTACAAACACGTGTATATAATGAGTTTTTCTTTTAAAGAGTCATTATAAAACATGGTCATACCACCATGAAACCATTTTATTGCACCATGACTCTCAACAAAGGACGACATGGACCACTCAGATGTTCACAGGTGGGATGTCTTCAGTGTCCTTTTCGTTGTATTTTTTACACAACAGTAAAATAGCTATTGTAGTGCGTAAAATAAATGACAGAGCACAAGAAAGACACCCCGGGTGTCAACATGTGAGTGGTTCTTGTCGTCCTTGTGGTGGGTTCACCGGTAGTTAGATTTATATATCATAAATGGAGAAAATAACTGATTTTATATCATGTAAATATTTAATGTGATCTACAAGCGATTATTCCCTTGAGTTATCGTATATAATAGAAAAATTAAACCGTTTATCCTTAAAATTATCTAAATTCCACCATCCTACATTACTTAGATTGCATAACAAATCGAAAGCCTAATAAAGGAACGAAGGTTTAAAAGACAATACATAAAATAACATCCTGTACATTTATTGAGAATAATTTCTTAATTTTACATCGAGTATAAATTTGTTGTACACAATATATTTAATGTGAATACATAAACAAAGGTCTATAATAATTTAAGTCTAGTAACTGCGTACCGTACATCAAAATAGTTTGGAATGTATATATACCTCATCAGTGTATCAATATTAACCAGTGTTATACAACATTTTAAAAAAGTACTTACTTTGTAAGAACAGTTCGAACAGGGTTGCAGCTTACATCCATTTTCAGTCTTGTCCCCACATCCTCGCATTGTAGTTCAGAAGATGGCAGTACCAATCACCGAAAACCAAGCAGCAAAATCATGTGTTTACTTACGTTCCCCCTTCCTTCACCACACACCCACAATATAAGTTAAACTATTTCTTGGAAAGTTCTCTGCTACCTTCTTCTAAGAATATATTTAACGATACGAAGTACGCATATTAACATTACTTTAGCATTTGAAGTGTGATTTAACTGTCATAAATTATAACTGAGCACAATATGCATGCAAATTAGCTTAAATGGGCACCATATACATCACACTAAACGAACTATGCCAATAAAAAAATCACAGTCAATAAGAATTACATCTTCAGTCTAGACTTTTAAATTGCTGCTATGTTGATGCTATGAATTTTAGGCTCCCCACACTAAATGTCTCTATGCCAAACGTTTTCGGTCGAAGCTGTGAGCAAACCGCAGGCTAATGATCGGATGATGATGATAGCATGCAGGCTGATGATAGTTCACTACTTATAGGAAGACAGTTCGAAGTACTAGGTGAGACAGAACACGCTTCTTTTTCCTGGGATTCATCCTCACTTACGGTCAAATTTAGTATCGTCTATGTAGTATCTATGTGCAGTGTACCTTGAAATCATCTCGGTTGATAGCCTCCACAGTGCACTCCTAAAATAAAGCAATTGTTTTAAAATTTGCAGCATGTGTGGCAAAATTTAAAAACGAAATAGATCTCAGAATCAAGATTAAGTCAAACGAAGCGATTTATGCGTTTATATATATACATTCTGAAAAGAAAATCAATAAAATGTTAAAAAAAATGAGAAAGGGCTTTGAAGAATATGATATGAAAATAAATGTTAGAAAGACAAAAGCCATGGTGATTGGAACGAAGGGGTCTGTGTCAAATATAAAAGTAGGAGGGGAGAAAATAGAACAAGTGAATAGTTTTCAATATTTGGCTAGTATTCTAAGTAATAACATAAAGTGCGAACGTGAAATAAAAGCAAGGATAGGAATGGCGAAAGAAGCCTTTAGGAGGAAGAAAAGTCTGTTTTGTGGGACCTTAAAGAAAGAGTTGAGAAAAAAGACTCATAAAATGCTTCGTGTAGAGTGTTGTACTGTATGGGGCGGAAACGTGGGCATTACGTAAAGGTGATAAAAATCGACTGGAAGCCTTCGAAATGTGGGTGGGAAGAAGAATGGAAAGAATTAGTTGGGTCGAGCGCAAAACGAATGAGAGAGTGTTAGAAATGGTAGGTGAGAAAAGAACACTTTTAGATATTGTTAGGAAGAGGAAGAGAAACTGGTTGGGACATTCCCTAAGAAGAGATTGTATCATGAGGGAAGTCCTAGAGGGTATGTTGTCTGGAAAGACAGGGAGGGGGCGAAGGAGACTACAATTAATGGATGATATAAAAACAGAAAGATCATATGCGAAGACGAAGAAGTTAGCGGAGGACCGTGGAGCATGGAAGCTTCTCAGCTGCGGCAAGTGACCTGTCAATAAAGGCATAATACCTATGATGATGATGGTGATGATATCTTACCACAGGCTATCCAAAAGACTAAAACATTGTTTCCTATACTTTTGGAAGTTATATACTAAATATCTTAGTAGCTGGCAATCAAATTTGCAACGCTGAATAAATTGTAGTGTAGATATACAATTGAAGCTATGATCCAAACATAAAATAATGATATTACAAACAAATAAAATTATCTTATGATGAAAATGGAAGCTGTAGACGCATGAGTATTACTGAGTGAAGGAAGGAAAAGTACCAACGTTATGGCACCTTCAGCTGGGTTATGAGTTTGACAGAGTTCATACACAGAAATCGTTCGGTGGTTTATATTTCCTGTTTCGACTTAAAAGATAAAGAAGATTTGTTCGCTTTAAAAGAGTTAAAAAGTAAAAACTTTAAAAAGATTTAATTTATGGTATTTTTGTTAATGTAAATAAATAATGTACAAAACTGACACAGAGCTTTGCCGATGGACCTTGGCGCCCTAATCCAACTGCCAATTATATGCCTGCCATAAAGTAATAAAGATATAAACTTTTCTTAAAAAGTGCAGATTAATGGTAGCTTAATATTTACATTTTTTAACGATACCTATAAATTAATAAGGTAGAAGTATATGTGGTCCTCCTCACTACGCTTACTTATATGCACTTATATACATCTTAAAGCCTAGTGATAAATAACACCAGCTCTCTGCTCCTATACCACCTTGCGATACCGGAGCAGAACGTTTGGACGCAAAGCCATATAGGATAATCTATTTAAATAGGTTATACTGTATTTCATAACCAGAAACCACATGATTACGTACTAAAAGCCTTAAAAATGGACACTAATATCACAAAAACTCTTAAAAATATAACTGTATAAGCTAAAATTAGGAAGTTCAGAAAGGTGAAATTTGATCCAAATTTTCTTTAAAATGCCATCTTCAAAACTCTAAGTTTTCGTTGTTATAGTATGTCCTATGGGAAACAGTCACTGAAAGTCTCAGTTGCAACAAATGCTTAATTTAGTTCTAATAAATTTTTGTCTGATGCAGAAAGAAAACATATGGGTCTAATTATTTTGTTTTTAGAATGATATATCCTAATTTCAGGAAAATCGGAGACAATGACTTGCAGATTTTTTTCAGCATGAATCTATCATGAGCTAAAATAAAACTTGCTGTAGTCATCCTATGACACCCCAAAATAAATTATGTGAAGTTATCTTTATAATATCTCTAACATAAAGGATATTCATAACTTCATACCAAATCATAACGTTGCATTACTGCTTATTACTATGTATTTGCAACAGAGATAATTGGAAAGAAAACAACGGTGAAACCAGAAGTAAACAGTGAAATCTAATATACATATTGAATAATTTATTTTGTCTTATGTTACAATTACCATGACATTATCATTCCATGACGGAATTATGGGCCAAATCCAGCGTTATTCTACAATTTCAAAAGTTTCAAAATTCTGTACGGCGAATTCTTTCATCTGCCTGAATATATTTCCTTTTGAGTTGATATTGAGATTAACGCCCCGTTCAGCAGCGAGCCTATATGAGACGTAGACATACCGATTAACGTGGAATCCGAACCACATGAGCTCCCGCCGGGAATTTTCTTCTTTTCTCGGGCGGATCTTTTTCTCGAGGCATTGCCTCGTACACTAAGTCCTGCTTTTTTTTTTTTTTTTTTTTTTTTGTCCGAAATGCATCAATAAAGCGCCAAATCGACAAATATCATTCCTTTACCTTAGATATGCTATAAAGAACATAAGTTCATTTATTTTGGGGTGTCTCAGGCTGCCTAAAGTAAATTTTATTTGGCCCATTCTTCGTATTTAAATGTACAGCTAGTGCCTATTTTTATCAAAATTTATTAATATTATAATGTCTCAACTTTCTATTAACCCTTTTAAATTATGGCTTTTTTGAGGTATTTTGTAGACTTTCACTCAATCATCTATTGCGTCAAGACTATTTATCGTAGGATCATGGTTCATACACTGTTTTGTTTTTTACTAAAGCAGTGTTTCCAACTGCGTCCATAAAATTTCCCTAAAGTGTATAAAATGCGGGAAAATTCCGCTCAAAGTAGGAAAAATGGAGTTTCTTTTTAAAAAATTACCTTTTTTATCTCGAATATCCCCCCTTTGGTATAGGGCTAGATCATGCGAATGCTACTAAAAAAACTTTGCTTTATGGTGAAGAGAAGGAGATACAAAGAGTGGCCCTGGGATGAATAGTTTTGATAGTACAGCCGATTTACATATTTTCTCTTCATAAAACTTCTTATTGAATTTCTACTATCATCATCATCAAGACTGTTCATTGTGGGAACATGAATTGTACCTCGTTTTCTTTGCCATTAACCAGTCTTTCAAACGGTACCACTCGCATGTACCATAGTGGAAAAAAAATTGCCAAAAAGGGAAATTTTTGTCAAAAATTCCTTTTCCCCCGATTTTGGCCCCTCTGGCCGGCCTCTGTGACAACCCACAGAGCCCCAAAAAATCTCAAACATACTACATACTATGTGTAATAGCTATACGAAGTTTCAATATTGTATCTCGAAAAGAAGAGAGGAAAAAAATATTGCCCCATGTGCAAAATGGGTTATCCATTGCTCACATAGAGGAAAGCTGGTGCTGTTTGTAAATTCCGACAAGGTTGACGCCATGGCACAAGTGTTTTGCCATCATAATTTAAAAGGGTTTACACAATAGTCTCTACTATCCGATCTAATGGGCATATCGAATAACAAAAAGGTGCCTTCCATTTCAATTCAGGTAGAGCGTGTACCATCACCATCTCAGATATTGATGAAACGTTTTTTATAGTCACTAGACATGTTTTTAATGGACTCGTATTTTTTTGTTTTGTTTTGTCGAAAAAAATTCCCGCCAAGTAATGGGCCATCAAAGATGGGGAGTACAATTTATGAATTTTAGAAAAAATGGAAATGGTCAACTTCGGAGCACCACCATTCAGCTATGAAGACAGATAGAGTTATAATTCTTGTTGTGGTATGTACATAGGGATATAAATAAATATATTTTATTATAGTTTGGTTTGCGCATGCGTATCTTTCTGTATATAAGTTAACAAATGAACTTCAGTTTATCTGAAAAGTCGAGGTTTGCGATTTTTCGAGCACTTCCGATTCGAATTTTAAAATTCTGTTTTCACGGTTAGTGAGACCTAGTTACCCGCTTTCCGAAAAAAAAAATTGCATCGCTTCTGTGTGCAACCGTTTTGTCGCAAAAAATTCGAGAAATCGTCAATTTTTAAAAATTGCCATTTTCTCGAAAACACCATAATTTAAAATTGTGAAATTTTGTCAATGGTTCAACTTTACATGAATAATAAACACACCAAATAGCATTCTCGACCATTGCTTCATGAATTAACTACAGCCTTTTGAAGTTAGCGAAGAATCGTTAACTTTGATGTCACAGTTCCCAGCACTGTAAACAATGAAAGTGCAACAATTTAATGATGCTTTTGGTTCACATTCATTAAATAAAGAATAAAACATTTTCCTGGCTGCTTTTTATTACTTTAATCAAAATGGGTCTCTGAAAAAGTAAAATGAGCCTCCAACTACTCCGTCTTCTTAAATCGATATAATTTAAAATAGAAATTAGGATTATGAAACACGCACATTTTAAGTTTACTTGAAACGGCCATTCAATAGATCCTGATGATCTACAAACATCCTGAACTATTACCTCAGTGATGAACTGGAATGCTCCAGACAAAATCCCAATAAGTGCGATTCATTATAGTGATAGAAAATGGACAAAAAGTTTAAAAAATCGAAAGGTTTTCTTACGCGTTCTATCAAAGAAATATACGGGCTGTTTAAACAGATCAATCCCAGCATAAGAATGGTTGACTCGAAATTTTATAGTATTCGACCAAAGTGGGTCAGTCCGCAACCTGCGAGGGAGGTGTTTGTGTTTTGTGCAAATTTTAAGTTAGCTGCTACTGCGTTGCAACAAATCAAAGGAGCAGCCTGTATTGAAGCTGTCATGAGTGACCTATTTCCATTAGTAGTATGGTTTGTGGAAAATGACGGCTGTCTTCTTCAATAATGTGGTGATTGTCCTGCAGCGGAAGGAGTAAGTGTGAAGTCTTTAATTATTGATTCTGATGAAAATGAAAATATTACGTATGCCACATGGGAAAATAATGATCTCGTTAAAAAAAAAGAAGAAAACTGTGACACTTTCTGTTTTTGTATCGTACGTTGCTGGTTAAAACTAAGAAATTTAAATCATGATTACATCGAGAAAATCCAAAGAGAATTAATTGCTACCGAAAAGCATCGTGTAAAATTTCAAGACACAAATTCTATTTTACTGCATGTGGATTTCGTTGAAAACTGGACTGTTATTCTGCAAAGTGAAATTCAGAGTGATCACTGAAAAACGATCAAATCTCCATCTTTACGACAGTGGTATATTATTAAGAAACAACTGACAGTTTTACTGTAATAGGCGACGACAAAACACACGATTCCGCTCGTACTCATAGCCATGGATAAAATTCTAAAAATCCTCGAAGAAAAGCGAAAATATAGATTTTTTGAAAAAGGTTCGAATACGTGAAGATAAGTTTCTACTATTTACCATACCGTTTCAGTGATTTCTAATGGTGCTGTATCCCACTTTAAAAATTGCTTTCAGATGTTCGAGACGCAGACAGGTCCGATAAAGCAGTGGCTTTTCAGTGAAACCGGTCGTGGCAAGGGTCTCTGCGACGGTATTTGGGGTGTGGGGGGAAAGGTATAAAGAATGTGGCAACACGGCATAACCTTAGGCAAGAACAGATTCACAATATTAAAACTGCAGAAGAATTCGTGAGTATAGTGCAAGTACAAACTCCGGGTATTACTCTCGTTTCGTTGTTAAGAGCCGAATTCGACAATTTAAAAAAAGGTAAGAATGGGAAAGTGTGCGACCGGTAACTGGTATTCGACGAAGTCATCTTTGGCTTTCATGGCAGTAACGGGTAACTATGGACTAACTTCGTGCTTTCCCCAAAATCGAGCTGCTGCAATTAAAATGTAAATTTAAGAAATCTGCAAAAATGAACTTTTGTTACAAGCATACATAATAACCAGTGATGGATAGGAGAAATATTATCAAAAAATCATGAATTACATGAAGTTGAAGTGTTCTTTATGGTTCCACACAGACCTTCAACAGGGTACGGGTTTCCAGAAAGGCATAAGAGAAGTGAAAATAAGTGTTTTGTGACTATCGACAACGTGCTAAGAGTTGTGAGTGCACCAACACCTATTGGAGCATCTGCACGGTTACAAGCTACTAACGAAGACAATAAGCAAGCAAATAATTACTTCAGTGTGAAAAAAGCTGTGAAACTGTTTTCGAGAAAGATTTTAAGTAAGTAAGTTTAAAATTTGTGTGTTTCGTAATCGTAATTTTCATCTCTCATTGCATCAGTTTAAGAAAACGGAGGAGGAGTAGGGGGATATTCATTTTACCATTTCAGAGAGCCATTTTGATCAAAAGAATAAAAAGCAGCCAGGAGAGACTTTTATTCTTTATTTAATGCATGTGAACCACACACGTCATCAAATTGTTGCACTTTCAATGTTTTCAGTGTTGCCAGTTTAGTTAATTCATGAAGCATTGGTCGATAATGCTATTTGGTGTGTTTATTATTCATGTAAAGTTGAACCATCTGACAAAATTTCAGAATTTTAAATTATGGTGTTTCGAGGAAATGGCGCTCAAAAATGAATATTTTTAAACATTTGACGATTTCTCGAATATTTTTGCGACAAAACGTTTGCACAAAGAAGCGATACATTTTTTTTCGGAAAGCGAGTGCAAACAGAATTTCAAAATTCGAACCGGAAGTGCTCGAAAAAAATCGCAAACTTCGACTTTTCAGATAAACTGACGTTCATTTGTCGATATATGTACAAAACGATACGCATGCGCGAACCAAACTATAATAAAATATAGTTTATTTATATCTCTATGTACATACCACAATAAGAATTATAACTATCTGTCTCCATAGCTGAATGGTGCGGCTGCGAAGTTGACCATTTTCCATGTTTTCTAAAATTCATAAATTGTACTCCCCGTCTTTGATGGCCCATTACTTGGTGGGATTTTTTTTCCGACAAAACAAAATATATGGGTCATTTAAAAACATGTCTAGTTGCTATAAAAAAAGTGTCAACAATATCTGAGGTGGTGATAGTACATTTTTTGGGGGGGTGAGAGGATGGTACAGTTTTTTTTGGCTGTTACAAATACAAAAAAACCTAAAATATAAAAACTTACCCTTTTCTTTATAATAGCACTATCTTATTCTAGATTCCTCGGCTCTACTAAATGAGGATTCGAACCTATGAAAGATCAATAAAAATTGTATTCTATAACCATAGCCGCCCGCTGCAGGGAACAGTTGCTTTCCCAATGGATTTTCAAAATACATATCAAAATTTTAAATTTTCTTATTCACACAAAAGTTAGCGAAGTTAGCAGTGAATGTAAATAATTGTTTTTTACATTAAATATTATATGGTTCTAAGTATCTGTATTCGTGACTTTCCTTGTTATGTCGGTCCTTTTCCCCCCTCCCCCTGTAAAAAATCCTGTGGGAGTTACTATGTCTAAATTTCCCTTTAAAATTCGCTTATATACTATATATACATCTATATAGAAACTAGTTCTTAATAAAGATGAATATATTTATGATTACACCACCGAAAACGATTAAATTAATGGAGAACCGTAATTAGTAGACACTACTTTACTCGGTTAGTGCATCGCATACACGACAATGACAACCAGCATATCTGAGAATGTTTCATACTGTTAACAGAAAAATTTACTTCGAAATATCCCATACTGCAGCTAACTTAATATTATATAAGAATTTCGATACCCGAAAAGAAAGATCAATTAAAACGTGCTAATTTATCCTGAACTACAAGGTCCTCTAACCAAGGAAAAGGGGTTAAAATAGCTGATTGTCTACAACAGCTCAAGTGCCGGCAATAATTAAGTGCACTGAGCAATTACAAAGAAGAGACGGTTATGGTTACCGCAAAACCGTACAATTGTTATTCCTCTTGCTTAATGTAACTAGGTAAGTTGGTTAATATCTTTTGCTCATTTTCTTGGTAACTAAAGTCCAGAAGGTATAACGACATTGACTTCATTCACTTGGACATGCTCGTCACTGGGGGTGTGGTAAGAGGATTGGCAATCACCAGCCATAATTCACCGCGCTCAGCGAGCCATGAGTAATCAAGCTGGCAACTCCCCATAAACGTCACTACACCTTTTGGCAGGAAGCCAACGACGTTATACCTTCCGTACTATAGTACTCCAGGAAAAGGCAAAGTGTACTTTCACTGAGTACTGCTCGGTTACTATTTGGCTACACAATTTCTAGCGTAGGTTTAACCGAAATTCGACTACTAGCAGCTAAGTTTTCATTTAATTCTTACTCTGCTCATGATAAAAAAGTAAAATAAAAAAATCATATGGACCCGTGATGTGAGTTATTAGTTAAAATTTATTAGTAATTAGTTATTAGTTACATTTTAGACAATGCCTTTCTTTTCAAAAGAAGACAATACTGCATAAAATAAGGGTGACACCAGTGCTTATAGTGTTAAGTCTTCGTACATATCAGTGCTGGGCAAATTTCAATTGAATTAACAATTAATCTGTAAATTTAATTGTTAATTGCAATTAACAATTGAAATAAGTAATGGATAATTGTTAATTGCAGTTGGCCACTAATAATGGAAAATCAATTGCAATTAATCTATTGATTGAAAGTAATTGCAGTGGAAAGTAATTGCAATTAAATTCAGTAAATCAATTGCAATTGAAATTAATTGACAATTAATTCAATTCCAATTGATTTCCACAGCAATTACTTTCAATTGATTGATCAATTGCAATTGATTTTCACTTATTAATTTTCCACACTGTAGTTCAGAGAGGGCGTGGGGCAATGAAAATTTTAGCCACAACCAATTGACCCACCACCCAACGTGACCCACTCTGACCCACCACCCACCATGAACTACTCTCAGCTACTGTGACCTACAGACCCACCAAAACCCATTGTCATCAACTCTGACCCATGATTCACGCCCTCTTCTCTACTGACTAAAGATTTTAAACTTGTAATAAAACAAACCTATGAAATTATCACTCATCGGAGTTTGAATTTCTACGATCAATCGCTCAAGCACCGCTCTATTACAATAAGGGCAGATCTGAACTTTCTAATATAAATAAAATAAAGAGATTGTTCGTGTCTGTCTGTCTATCTTTGTGCGGCCTGTGGACCAGACGAGTGGACCGAAACTTTTCAAAATTTGACCACGGGTAGCTTGGTCTAGGCCCCAGATCAAGACGAAGAGATTTTTCTTTCAAATTTCGAACTAGGGGGGTCTCAGGGGGACGTTTACCAGGACCGGCTTGGGGACCGGACAAGTTGACCGAGAGTTATTAAATTTTGGTCAAAGATACCTTGGTCCAGGTCCTACACCAAGGCGAAGCGTTTCTGACAAAATTCGAACCAGTGGGTCTCAGGGAGGCGTTTACCGGAACATGTAAAAGTAGTAAAAAATGACCGATATCAGTGTCGATTTCATAATTTTCGCGGTCGCTGAGATCAATGGTAAAACTCCGATCGCATTAACTTCCAAATTCACCCTATTCGGCTGCGGGCCGTGGGTCAACGGGGGGCATACCGAAACGTAAAAGTAATCCAAAATGACCGATATTAGTGTCAAATCCATAGTTTTCGCGGTTGCTGAAATCAATGATGACACTACCATTAGCGATGACTTTCAAATTCATCCACCGTTGTTTGCTGGCCTTGGTTCACCAGAGGGGGGAGTTCCGAGACATGTAAAAATAATAATCGAAAATGACCGATATTAATATCAAATCCATAGTTTTCGGGGTCGCTGAGCTCAATGGTAAATCTCAAGACCGCGTTTACTTTCACATTTATCCCCCAACAGCTAAGGAATGAGGGCATTATAAAGGGGATCACGAGACATGTAAAAATAATCCACAATGACCGATATTAGTCAAATCCGTAGTTTTCGCGGTCGCTGAGATCAATGGTAATACTTTCATTAGCGATGATTTTCAAATTTAGCCACCATTGTATGCGGACCGAGAATCACCGGGGGTGGGGAATTGCTAGACATGTAAAAATAATGGAAAATGACTGATATTAGTGCCAAATTCATAGTTTTCACTATCACTGGGATGAATGGTGATACTTCCACAGGCCTTGACTTCCAAATACAGTCCCCATCGGCTGCGGGCCAGAGGCGTTGTGTTTTCAATATTGGAACCAGAGGATCATAGGGGCTTTTACCGGGATATGCAAAAGGTAGTAGAAAATGGCAGATGTTAGTGTCACTTTCTAGTTTTCGCGGTATCGGCTGGGGACTAGAGATTTTTTTCACAATTCGAACCAAGGGGGTCTGAGAGAGCGTTCACCGGGACATGTAAAAGTAGTAGAAAATGAACAATATTTGTGTCGAATCCATATTTATCGGGGTTGCTCAGATGTATAGTGACACCCCCGATAGTGTTTACGTTCAAATTCAGCCCCCATCGCCCTTATCAATGAAAACAGATATACGTTGTTGGATATATATTTACACAAAATATATCCAATTTTAGAAATGTTTCTTAATTTTTCTCCCGTTGTTCAGTTTATTTACATTGGTATTTTAGCTGATCCGTGCGAAGAACGGGCATAACAGCTAGTACGAAATGGTAACATGTTTGTAATGGACCAAATTACAATGAATTCAATTATATGGATAATTATTATAATTATCATTGATAATTATTTTCTTGTTAAATTATAGATACTTTTCGATGGAAAAAAGAATAAAATTTGAGTCCCAAATCAACGTAAAATAGACCAACGTAAAGGAAAAAATGTATAAAATTTTACATATAATTAAGCTTACAAACTTAAAATTTCCATGTAATTAAGCTAAATTTCCGTTTTTGTGTCGTTTTGTGCGCCTATTTCCTCGTTTTGTGCGTCACCGGAAATGGGTCAATGTTATCCTACAAATATGGCGGAACAAGATAATGCTGTTCCGTCAGGAACGATTTCGAGGTCGTTTCCTTCACATCGTCTTGTGCGTGTTTTCTACCGTCTTATAAGCCTATTTCCATGTTTTGTGAATCAATGGTAATGGGTCAGAATGAACATTCAGCGTGGGAAGAAAAATGACCCACTCTCTCACCAGTATCGAATTTCGAGGTCGCTTTTTTCGCATTGTTTAGTGCATGTTTTGTATCGTTTCTGCGCATATTTTCACGTTTTGTGCGTCAACGAAAGTGGCTCAGAAAAGACCGACAAATATGGCAGAAAAAGGCATATTCATCCCACTTTAAAGGCCCATTTTGACCCACTTCCACTGATACACAAAGCGACACAAATCATGCATAAAAAATGTGAAGGAAACGACCTCGACATTCGATGGTGACGGAACAGCATTAAGTTATTCCGCTATACTTGTAAGCCATTTTGGCCCATTTTCATTGTCGCACTAAAGTGGAAATAGGAGCACAAAACGGTACAAGAGAGGCACTATACGATGTGAAAGAAACGATTTCCAAAGTCGATAGTGGCGGAACAAAGGCACTTTTTCCTCACACCTTGATGGACCATCTTGACGCATTTCTGCTGATGCTCAAAACGTGGAAGTAGGCGAACAGAACGGTACAAAATACACACTAAACAATGTGAAGGAAACGTCCTGCAAATTCGTTGGTGGCGGAACAGCATTAACTTGTTTCGTTATATTCGTAGGTCCATTTTGACCCACTATCGGTGACGCACAAAATGTGCGAATAGGCGCATAAAGCGACACAAAACATGCAATGAAGATGCAAAACAATGTCACTCGAAATTCGTTGGTGGGGGAAACAAGTTAATGACGCCGTGAGCACCAATATAAGAATATACTGTAGTTCTTACCATCAAGACTGAGAACTGAATGGTCCAATATTTTAGCCAAAGTAGAAGCCCAACCGGGATTGTGATGTCAACCGGCTCGGCTCGGTTCAACTGAGCATACAGCTTGAGCTGGCTTGGTTGGAATGACTCGGCTCGATTGGAGCTAATGGCTCGAACCAGCTCCGTTGAAACGAGTCCATAGGCTGGGTTCGAGTCAGCTTAACTGAGCCTATTACTCGAAACGGCTCGGTTGGGGTAAGCAATCAGCTCGGTTCTGTTCGGCTCGAGCTGGTTCGGTTGGATGAGCTGTTGGCTCGGCTCACTTCTCGGTTCGGCTCGATAAGTGAATGAGCTGTGAGCGAGCCGCTTGAGTCGTTGACAACCCTAAACCCGGGTCGAGCAGTATTGAACATGTTTGGCTGGAGTCCTATAACTTTTAACAATTTTTGGCTCGAGCCGGAATACTTGCTCCTCCTGAACTCAAACCTAGAACCTCGTGACCGATGTCCTTGCTTCCTAGAGATTTATTGACGACCGAGATCGACAGTCAACTAATTTTTAGTATTCAGATACAAACCGCCTATATTCCATGTTTATACAGGTACACGGTGTTATAATAATAATAATTAGTTATAGTAATAGTAGTAGTATCATTGATAATTATATTGTCTATGTAGGATACTTGAAGAGAGTAGTACTTGGAACTACACAAATGATTTAGCACGGGTTGGATCGTTTTGGGTCGACTAGATGGAAACTCGATCCGAATTCGAATCGAGTTGGGGGAAATTTTTCGAGCCGAGTCCTCGACTCGAGCTCAAAGATCTCTGCTTCGAGTCGAGTCGAGTTTTAAAGAAAACTCGCTCGTGCCCATTCCTATTGTATGCATGACGGGCATATAGAGTTCTTTCGAGGGGGATAGAACCATAAACATAATATATTTAAAAATGCTTAGTTTCACGGCTTTCTTCCCTGGGGAGCGAAGAGATGGTAGTTATCCAGCATTTCTTATAAGTACCTTATTTGAAATATGTAAAACAGTAACAAGTGGACAACACAATATACTCACATCTTCTTATCTTCAGTTTTAATTGCTGATTTCAATTGCAATTAACAATTATAATTAACAATCACAAGTTTCAATTGTCAATCGCAATTAACAATTAAATGTTTCAATTGCACCCTTTGCGATTGACAATTAACAATTAAAAATTTCAATTGCCTGGTGACCAATTAACAATTGACGAAAATTTATTTTGCAAATTTTATGATTGAATTCAATTGCAATTGAAATTAATTTACAATTACAAATTAAAATCAATTGCAATTGAAATCAGTTGCATTTAATTTTCAGAGCAATTACTTTCAATTGATTTCAATTGATTTTGCCCAACACTGGTACATATACATATAAGCTCTAAGACAGCCTTTCCCAACCTGGGGTCAGCAATCCAATCTGAGAAAGGCACACACACACACAGACACACTGTGATGAGAAATACAGGATTTTAAGTTAATGATCGTACTAATAATGACAGGTCAATCTCCAAAAGGGTGCCACGAAACTTAATGCCGTTTATCAGGAAATACCGTTCTGAATCAACGTTTTCTGCTCTTTCTTATCTGAAGAATAAGAACAGGATCAGACGTGATGAAATCTTTGTTTTATATCCCACGGTTATGTCGGTTAGTCTAAAGGAGACGGTGATGATGAGAAATGAATGAAATGGTGGAATGAAGAAAGTGAGAGAACCTAGAGAAAACTCACGAACAAGATGTTTGCCCAAAACAAAGTCCACACGGCGCGAGCTGGGTTCGAACCAGGGACCCTAAGCACTGGACGTGAACGCTCTACCACTGACCAACCGCGATCCCCGGATTAGACTTGATGTTGAGGCGGATCGTCGCTTAAAAGTTTCTTCGTTTCATCCTGACATTTCCAAGTTAGTGGCTGAAAGATAACACCAACCATCACATTAACGAAGTTGTGTATCTCGGTCAGTCATACACTTAGTGTCAGGTTACTTTGTTGAAGTTAATACATTTTATAATTTTCCAGAAAAAAAAATACTGTTTTCTATACTGGACGGGTAGGCTATTGTGGTTTTGTGTTGTTTGTGAACAGTGATTTATTTGCAACATCTTAGTCAAGATATTCGGCCTGAGATTTGAAACCAAGGACCACCTGATTACGTGGTTGGCATCATACTACTCTAACATGATTATACCATTGCAAAGAAAAATAAACACACCTATATATGCACTAACGTGGGAAAAAATATAAATACTAACCGTATATTATTGCAAGGAGTCCTTCACATGCATTGTAGACTCTAAAGGAGGCCGCAGTGTGGAAAAGGTTAGGAAAGGCTGCTCTATCTGCGTGGGTTTTCCCGTTTCATCCCACTGTCTTCATTTCACCCTTTCGGTCATTTCTCATCATCATCGTCTCCTTTAGTCTAGCCGGAATAATCGTGGGCGAAAAATTTTTAAAAAGAAGATTTCTACGATATCAAATAAAGAATATACCAATTAAATACATTTCCGTTATATCACATTACAATTGTAGCATATATAAGGGGCAAATTTTTACTTTGTTTCGGACAGTGACTGCAACCAATTCACCTGAAATGGAATCACAGTGAAGTTTCTCCACCAGGTCGTGATGTAAGGTCATGTGGTACTATCATTAGGTAAAAGTCGAATAAAACGAGTCCCGCGGGACTTCTAACCCAATTTGCTCGCTAATGCTCGCTCAGCTACGTTTCGTTGCGTAAGTAAATCACTTTTTTATCAATAAATTTGTGTTTGCAAAGGGGAACACCAAAGGCATGAACAATTCCAACAAGTGACTGAGACACAAAACATTTCCAGGAAGTGACTGAACCTATAAGAACCAATTGAAGTTACTGTCCGACTCAAAGTAAAATCTTCCATTTGGGTCTACTCGAGCAGACGGTTCTAATAAATTTTGACATATTTCTTGTAGCCTATCTTCAGGTTACGTAAGCGTTCACTAAATGAGGAGCTCCATTAGTACTAGCACATTGACTTACGGAGGGTTCATTATAAATACAGTGTGGACGTATGTCATAAAAAGTATAGTTCATAAAACAGGAACCAACTTGTGCTATGTGGACACTAAAAACCACAAAGGCCATCTAACCGAGTCAGGGCAGGAGTGAAGCAGGGGCAAGTGTCAGCGAGGGGGTGAGTCCGTAGAGAGCAGGCGGGTCAGCGAAAATAAAGATAGTAGAAGAGCACACTTAGACATACAATACTTTCACTATCACTCAAAGTTCATTTCAATATACTGTGCATTGACGGTAATTACTTATATACACACTCGCATCACTTCACGAGAAATGTTTCACATAGTATTTTTTAAATAGTTTACCTTTAAATTTTTTATCTGCTAGAACAGTCTGCTCGAGTGAACCTTATGTCGGCCTTTTGTGACCCAACATTTTTGGTAAAAATTACTACATTGTTAAAAATTGGCTAATTTTGGTTAGGTCGTGTTAGTTTAGCTTAATTTAAGCCAGGTCTAGTTTGCTATTTCTATCAACTGAAATTTGTACAAATAGAAAATTTATAGGTAAACTACGATGTGAAACACTTTTTGTGAAGTAATGACAGTGTGAATATAACCAATTACTGTCACAGCGCAACATATGGAAATGAATTTTGAGTAACAGTGAAAGCATTGTATGTGTTAGTTAGTGTGCTCTTCCACTATCTTCGTTTATGCGCATAACCCTGGTCGCTGACGCGCCTGCTCCCTACGGACGCACCCTCTTGTCGCTCGGGTTTCCGTGCTGCACTCTTGCCCTCACTCAGTTAGGTAGCATTCGTGGTTTTCAGTGGCCACACGAAAAACTGGTTCGTGTTTTATGCACTGTAGTTTTTATGCCCTACGTCCACGCTGTACTAGTACTGACCTCTCCTGATGTCAATCTGCAAGTAGTAATGGAGCTCCTCATTTAGTGAATGCTCTGTTAATAGAAATACAAACCTCTACCCTAACCTGAAAATGGAAGAAATGTGTCAAAATTTGGTACAACCGACTGCTCGAGTAATGCCATTTATCTTCCCAAATGACTTTAACTCGTCACTTTGTCCAACGTCACCTACTTTCAATTGTTTGCGTGTGGATGACAAGTTATCATTTTAGTAACTTCTTATTATTTCGTAACACCTCACTTTTGCGTTTCCATTGTATTCACTTCACAAGTTCATCAATTACCCTTCCAAAGCACGAACTCATTTTTCCTGTAAACAATGTTTTTTTTAACCTACGTACTTTAGGTCCCAAAAAGCCGATATTACTCAATTGTCAATAAAAATAGACAATCAATATATTTACATATGTATCACATCACACAAACCCAATGTATATAGAGTATTACAGGTGGCACATTTTCTGCTACCGAGAGAAAAAAATACCCAGAATTCTTGCGCGATGTGACGTCACGTGGAAGAGAGCACGAAACAAACACATTGTAGGGAATACAGTAAGTGGTGTCGATGCGTGAAATTTATAAAGAATGGGTAATTATTGAGACAAAAATGAATGAAAATAACTTTATTGTTGCTCAATGTCCGAATTGAGAAAGGAAGACTCCATGTATAACATAGCATCCTTTTCCTAAAATGTTGTTGGTACAACGACAGTGAGTTTTTCGGTGTAAGCGCGCAGACAGAATCGATGTAAACAATGTTAATATTTATTCTATTCATTTCTTACCGAAAGATTATGAGACATACTTACAACACGAACTTCATAAGCTACCTATAAGAAAAAAGTTCCACTCTCATGCAATTTCTTCTCTGCATATATCGAATTGGCTTGGAATTGTTATGAACGAACAGAAGTAAAAGGCTAAGAGAAAATAATTTATTTTTCAAACATATGAAGTTCAAGAACTTGAAAGAAATTAAATAACTAGTCATGGATGCAGATCTTGTCTAACAAGCAAAAATTTTAGACAAGAGGATTTTCCTATTTTGTCCCCATAACTCGGTGAAGCCAAAAAATAATCGAGACAAACCTGATTGGCTGCCCTCTTTTCCGCCAGTAATGCTCACTCAAAACTAGGTTTTCCGTATGCCAACATGTAAGTGTTCATTGCGTTTATTCTTATTTAAATATTCACTTTAACGTTTAAAATGGTTACATGTGCAGCTTATGGATTCGTGTTCGTTACCTTCAATGGGGCTCGCGTTCTTATTTCCGTTGAGGTTCATGCTCACTTGGGCTAGGACTCATCCTCCAATAAGGATCACACTCAGGGTGGGATCCAGGATTTTCTAAGCAGGGGTACACCAATAACAAACTAACCAATCACACTGAAACTCTTCAAAGTGACATGTGACAATACTCTTTACGCTTGACAACGCTGATACATAGAACGAGAAGGGGAGCGGTTATTTTAAAGAAGTTCGCATGTTTTCTGTCCTACTTGACAAATGTTATATTGTTTTGCTCGGTGAATCCTTTTCCTTCAACCTTCCGAAAATCGACTTAATGTATTGCTTTTGCAAAGCTCTGCTTTCTCTTAAGCCCCAAACGGAAAAATAATTTCTGATAGTTTCGGAAAGCGTTGCTATTTTCACTGCTAGCTTCTCATTTTAGATAGTGTATATTTATAACGAAGGGGTGCATGTGCACCGGGGCACCCCCTAAATCCGGCCCTGATCACACTCACTAGACTGCTGGGAGCCCGTGCTCACTAATTTCATTGGCGGCGGAGGCACGGTGGCTCAGTGGTAGAGCGTTCACCTCCGGTGCTTGGGGTCCCTGGTTCGATCCCAGTTCGCGCTGTGTGGACTTTGTGGTGAACAAACACCGTGCTCGTAGGTTTCTCGGGGTTCTCCCGGTTCCTCCCATTTTCTTCATTCCACCATTTCATTCATTTCTCATAATCATCGTTTCCTTTAGCCTAACCGGCATAAGCGTGGGACGTAAAACTTAAAGCGTTCATTTCATTTCATTTCATTTTCATTTCATTTTAATTTCATTGGGGTACACGTTTATTGGGTTTGGGCTTACTACACTCAATAAAGCTCGGGCTTACTAATCTGAACTAGAGTAAGAGTCACTACCATTAATGATCTCGTGCTCAATGACGTCAGTGGGGCTTGCAATGAGTTTCAGTGGGGAAAGCGTTCAATATTCTCGTTAAGGCTGGCTCTTACTCAAGCTCGGGCTGATATTCTTCAATGAGGCTCGCGTTTACTCGGTCTCGGTCTCCTTCAGTGAGGTTCACTGTCACTAGACTCCTTGGAGATCGCGCACCCTAATCTATTTCGAGCGAGCACGCGATTAGTTAGGTTCGGGGTCACTAATCTTAATTATACCCTTGCTTACTACCGCGTGCTATCTTCCGTCAACTGGGCTCGAGCTCATTCATCAATGGGGCTTAAACTCACTGACACCAGTGTGTATTAATGTGGGCTTGGGTTCCATATTTTCAATGGTGTTCGCGCTATTTATTCTCCTTGAGGCTTGCGCTTTCTTGGTCTAGGACTTACATTCTTTAATGAGGTTCGAACTCACTAGGCTCCTTGGAACTCGCGCTCTCTAGTCTCCTTCGGTCACGCAGTTGCTTGGATTCGGATTGGACTCGTGCTCATTCGTGTTGACTCACTTCCGTCAGATGGGCTCGATCTCACTACCATCAATATAACTCGAGCTCACTGGCACCAGCGCGGTTTTCAATAATGTGGGCTCGGGTTCATTACATTTACTGGGCTCGTGCTCATTATTCTCTTTAAAGCTCGTGCTGATTTGGCCCCGGGCTCATATCTTTCAATGAGGCTTGCACTAACTATTCGTTTTTTCACGAAGCTTTGCAGCTCTTGTAAACAACGCAGACGGCAGTGTGTAAATGTTGCCAACTAACAGACTAAAAAGTTTATAGAAAACCTCGAGCTAACAAATTAAGAAACAAACCGAAGACCGAGAGATTGAAAATGAAATGGCATGGACTTCTGATAGATTACCAAGATACATTTTCTCTCTCCTGAATCTTTGAAGCAGCATATAAATATAGACAAAGAACACTAGGAAGCATGGCTACCCGCAGCGGGGAAGGGGCAAAGGGGATGTTGCCTCCCTGGGTTTTAAAAGGTTTTTGGAAGTGCATGTCAAGACATATTAATTTGCTTACTTAAATGTTATAACACTTAATATATTCATATTAAATATTATAGTATCTGGTATTATAGATTATTTACTGTAGTTAATAAGCATACGGGCGTAAATAACTGTTGTTTTACTTGATGTATTATGTGCCCTCGTGTATAAAAATATTGTGTATTCGCGACTGAGTTTGTGTGTCGGTCTTTTGTCCTCCCCCCCCCCCCCCCGTGGAATCAGTATTTTACCTACTTGAAAAAGTCCTGCGGACGTCCATGTCTGGAAGCCGGGCTGGACAATCTCTTAAATTTTCCCTGTAACTGCAAATCATGGCTAATTGTGGTTGACCATAAATCTTCGTCCTCTGTATATCAGGGAGTTCGCATTAATGGTTCAAAATATTCAATCTATCACTACTAAATTTTATTTAGCCTGCCCATAGCGTCAAGGGATAACATGGAAAATTAGAATCAGAGCTATTGGATCTTACTATGTTCTCTAGTCTTTGTTGTCTTACTATAGTTATTAGCTTGACTAGCAGATGTACTAAAACATGTGCTCTTTTACCCCCATCCATTTCAAAACTGAGTTTCGGATCACTACGTGACTCTCAAGTAGAGCCAAGAGAACATGTGGATCAAGTAATTGTTCATTTTTTTTTTTTTTTAAAAAAAAAAGAAAGATATTAATTATTGAATAGATTACAATTTTAGTATCCCTTGAAGATTTTTTCAGATATTTAGTTACTCCTGAGAACGGACAATCATTCTTGCGATTCTTAAATGTTCATGAAACCCTTAACGTACCAAGCCTAACTCGTCAACGTTGTTTACCAAGTTGGGGTCTTCTGCGGACCCCAAGTATTATTTTAATTTCTCAACATAGTATTGCAACTCAAAATTATTATTTTTTGGGTGTCTAAAAGTATACCTAAGTTAAATGAGCATTGTTGACATCAAATATTATGTTTACTTGAGCAATATTCAGTTTTTCGTACAATTTTATACTTTTGTGTTCGTAAATCTGAAATACAAATTTAACAATGGAGCTTTTACATTTTCAAGTGTGTTTTTATTTTTTGTATTTTTTTTAACGAACGCATCGTTGATATAATTATGTAATAGATAGTATATTCCAAACGGATGCAGTACACACATAAACATCCAGAATAAATTGATTATTATAGTTGCAGGAGTATCACCAAATATCGCCCTCTGGGGTTCCTAGAGGACCCCGCTTGGTATGTTAAGAGTTAAACCCGATCGTTTCTTTTAATCGATATGCGAATTATAACCAGGGGTAAAAGTGGGAGAACGAGGAAGAACGCCATCCCCGACCTCGGAAAAATATGTACGACATCCCCCAGTTCTTAAGAAATTAAAATGGGCAAGGATAGGCGGGGGAACAGCGTGACGTCATGCCGCTTGCTACCGTACCCCTACCTTTTCAGATCTACTTTTACCCCTGATTATAACATACAGAATTAACATCAGACGTTACGCTACTTCGAATCGGTGAAATTGCTTTTATCTTTATTTCTTACTTATCTTTAAAATAATAGGCCTACAACTTTTTATATACAATGAAAGGCTCTCCAATTATCTGAAGTATAATGCATTTAATATATTAAATAGAAATTTAGCACAAGGGCTCAGTTTTTCCTTTGGTTAACATAATGAACATTTGCATCCCAGTTCTCTGAAACTGACTAAACAGTCTGACTATGATTCTTCACAAAAAAAAAAAAAAAAAAAAACGAAATATAATCAGAAGTGAGCAACACTTGCAATGAGCCAAATGACCATTATTCTTCCATAAGAAAATAGTCCCCAAGAAATTCCACTTGTTCAACCTAAGCAGCAATTATTGTATTTTTAAATCACACTAAGAACGTTTTACTTTCAATTAAAAGCACATCTCTATATGTGGATTGACATCTTACACAAAAATTTAAATTTAACAGGAAAACAGTTACACCCACTGACAAATACGCAGAGCGCGCGCTATATTTGATGATGGCCATGCAGGCAGGAAGGTTACCAGTGAAGGATTACATGCACGTGCAGAAGCAGAAATATTGCGGGAAACAGACGAAGCATTTTCTCCTGCACCAATCGCTGAATACTCGTGTGCGGAGTGATACAAATTGAGTTACGAGGTTTGTTTTTGAAGAGTGCAAAGGTTTGTGAAAAAGCGAGTAGGTTCCTTGGAGCTCGTGCTCTCTGATCTCTTTCGGGCAAGCGCTTACTTGGGCTCAGACTTCAACACTCAGTGGGACTCGAGCTCACTAACGTTAGTAGGACTTGTACTCATTTTTGCTTGGGCTCACATCCTTCTTCAGGTTCATTCTTAGTAGGTTCTGGTTCAGGTCCTTTAATGAGACTTGCAGTTATTAGCCTCCTGGCAAACGTGCTTACGAATTTTGTTCCGCGAACTAAACCCAAAGTATAGTAGAAACACATGTAAAAACAAGAACATTTATTTGAGCAATCTCAACCTTAAAAAATAAAACAAAAACATTGAAGAAACACAGTGCAAGTAAAAACAATCAATGCGTTCCGGGTTCTGTGACTTCCAAGGGCTGCAATTAGAATTATCACTAACATTTCCTATCAATATTCATAAAACAATGAGTGGATGATAACATTAATATAAAATATTATAATATAGCAATTTATCCTTCGTATTTGTAGTGTTAGAATTAGTAATATTTTTGTTTCTATGTAGTTTCAACAAACAAATGAAGTTAGAATATGCTCGGAGTATACAAATATATATGCTAAAAGCAGAAGACGCGACGTCATCCTCTCTTCCGCGTGATGTCACACTTCCAGCGACCAATGCCAGTTGAATCGCATATTTAGCAGCCCCTGACACAAATCTATGCTTCAGATTCACCCCACCACTACAACATTCATTTGTTTTCAAAACTCGCTCTGCATTCAGTGATTCCAGTTTTCTTACAGCGAAATTACCGTCCGAAACCATAAATTTTCCGATTAGATACTAAATTTCCTGTCAACTTCAGTAGATATAATTTACAATATCTATAGCAGGCCAAAATTTAAAAATATAGAATATACAACCTTTTTATACATACAATATGGTGTTTTTTGTGGTTTGGAAGGGATGTTATGTTCAGCGAAGCAACACTTAATTAAATTGTATTAGCCTTAACACGATTCTGGTGTTGCTTACACACTGTTTGTTCCTTGCCACAATAAATAAATAAATAAATAAAAATTTAAAATGTTTAAAAATGCAGCGATCAGTAGGGTATTTTCCAATAGTTTACATTAGTTTGATGTTTCAGTCTTTTGTGTGTTTGTAATGTTCACTTTTACCCAGGGATAAAGTAGATCTCAGAAGATAGGGGGACGCATTACGTAAAACCGTCTATCGTACCTATCTTTTCCCATTGTAATTTTTAGAAGCGGGTGATGCCACAGATATTTTCTGGAAGTGAGGAGACGACATCCACCTGCGTTCCCCCTCACTTATATCCCTGCTTTTACCCAGGGGAAAAAGTGTATCTGAAAAGGTGGGCGGACGGTATGTAGCGGCATGACGTCTCGCCGTTCCCCCTGCCTATCGTTACCCATTGTATTTTTTTTTATGAATTGAGGGGACGCCGTACATATTTTTTTCGAGGTGGGGGACGGCGTCCACAAGCATTCCCCGCACTTTTATCCCTGCTTTTACTAAGAAAGAGCTCAATGTTCCAGGCTAGGTTGTTGTACGCCTAGAAAAGTAGAGAATGCCAGAATTTCCCGTTTTCAGCCTATATTAAAGAAAAATTCCCGCATTCCTGTGAGTGCTCAGAGTTGAGTTGATTTTAGTTTAGCGTCCCTTTCAGCAGCGAGGCTATATGAGACGTGGACCTACTGATTAACATGGAATACGAACCACATGAGCTCCCGCCGGGAATCGAACCCGGGTCTCCCACGCCAAAGGCGCGTACGCTAACCGCTTAGCCACGGAGGAGCTCTGTCAGTGCTCAGAATTTTCCGTTTTACGGGAAATTTCCCGCTGACTGGTATCATTGTCTTCACTTCAAATACTTGCCCCCTAGCGCTGCAAACTACAGGTAATAGAATTAATTGTAAAAGACGTCCACATGTATCTTAACATCGTCATTTTTGTTACCATTATTTAACGTAACAAATGACGTTATATTTCTTCGCCTGACGTCGTTGGAATTTCATGACCAACATTTGACGTTATGACGTAAGTGTGCTACTAAGGCCGGGTTCGATTCCTAGCGGGAGCTTATTTAGTTAGGATTCCACGTTAATCAGTAGCAGTGTTCGTAGGTTTTCTTAAGAAAATTTCCTTCGAGTGACACA
This sequence comes from Thermobia domestica, assembly GCF_964235325.1. Classification (NCBI taxonomy): domain Eukaryota; kingdom Metazoa; phylum Arthropoda; class Insecta; order Zygentoma; family Lepismatidae; genus Thermobia; species Thermobia domestica. The sequence continues at coordinate 64,067,666 of NC_137467.1, forward strand.
AAAAATTTCCTTTTCTTTGAATTTTCTTTGGTTTTATGAGTGTCCAAAACCTATGACAGAAGTTATGTAGTAAGGTTAATTTAGCTATATTAAAGGAGCTACGAACTACATTTGTTTTATTCATTTGGTTTTCGCTTCTATTTTTTCGTTTATTTTTCATGCATTTTTAAAAATATACACCGAAATACACCAAGCCAACAAAATGAAACGATATGAAATCTTTCGGTTTAACGTCCCACGACTATGAATTTAGGCTAAGGGAGAAGATGATTAAAGCAAGTAAATGATGGAAGAATGAGAATGTGGAAAGAAATGGGAGTACTTCGAGAAAACCCACGGCCACGATGTTGTTTACCACCAGCTTACTTGGCTGAGGATGTAAAAAGGGACCCCACGAACCAGAGGTAAGCGCTCTACCACTGAGAAATCGTGACCTTCCATTCAGTCAACAATGGTTGCAAATTATGCTACTTTCAGCACACACAATCTATATCTATTAGGAGCGCACCCAGGGGGGATCGAGGCGATCGCCCCCCCAGAAAGCGAAACTTTCTAGCTCAAGTGGTAGAGCATTGGCTTCGCATTCGGGAGGTCGTGGGTTCGAATCCCGCTGCCGACCATCCTAACTGAGGTTTTCCAGGGTTTCCCTCACTCCTACCAGGCAAATGCCGGGATGGTACCTACTAAATAGGCCCTGGCCGATACCTTCCCAAATCCTTTTCATTGTTATTGTTGTTGTTGGATATCCAGTGTAAAATGGCCTCGGAGCTGTATCTGGTGATTGTTAAATAAATAAATAAATAAATAAATAAATAAATAAATAAATAAAACCCATCCCAAAGTTTGGAGCCGTTAAAAGTAGCAGTATGACAACACACCGCCCCCCCAGTAGTCGGTCCTGGATCCGCTCCTGATATCTATTGTATTGGTTTACTTCTGAAGAACAAAGAAAAATTTAAGCATTGATATTAGAGAATTTCCCTGGATTTTTCACGTTTTATCTAAAATTTCCCATTTTGTGAAATTTACCTATGAAATTTCCCTAGATCAGGGAAATTTCACTCAAACTACGAACATTGTTCAGTAGGCCTACGTCCCGCTCCTAAAAGCGACGTTAAACTCAATATCAACTTAACAATATATATGTGTGTGTGTGCTTATGTGAATTTCCTCGCGTCTGTATGGTTAGCACATACGCCTTGAGCGCGGTAGACCATCTTTCGATTTCTCGCTGGGAGCTCATGTAGTTGTTATCCCACATTAAACTGTAGATCCATGTTTCAAATAAACACACATATATTGTATATGCCTTTGGTACACTTATCTTCTGAGCCGTCGAAAATTTCGGAACACAGTGTCCCGCAGACCGAAAAGTGAGTAGTTGGTACAGAGAAAACTTTCATGGAAATTTAAGCTTTTTAGGCCATGTTAATCCTTACATATAATGAAACTAGCTTGGCCAAGTTACAATGGAAGAAATGCAATCCCCTGCAATACTCAAATAGTAGAAAATATTCTCCAGGTACTATTAACCCCCTCTCCTGCAGAATGAAAGCCCTGACGAAAACGCAATATTATTTACATATAACTACAACCTTAAAAAACCAACTGACTCTATGGCCTATGGAACCCGGAGGTTCAATGCCGCGTTCACAAAAGCTCACCACTGACTTCTATCCTTAGCCAATTGGATCCAGTTTCTACTTTATATTCCTATTTGTGCGAGATCCATCTTAATATTGTCCTCCCATCTGCTCCTAGGTCTTATTTAACGTCCTTTTCCGAGTGGTCTTCAAGTCAAGACTTTAAAAGCGTTTCTACTTTCTTCCATTCCTTTCTACATGACCTGCCCACCTAGGCCTTCTAGACTTGACAACCCTAACAATGCTGGGTAAACCGTATAAATTATGTAGTTCCTCGTTATGAAGTTTCCGCAATTCCCCATTCATGTTCTTCTTGGGTCCGAATATTCGTCTCAGGATCTTGTTCTCAAATACTTTTAGTCTATGTTCTTCCCTCAGAGTAAGCGACCATGTTTCGCAACTATACAGGATAAAGGCATGATTATAGTTTTATATATTTTAAGGTTCAAATTCCCCGACAGAATTCACGACGACAAGAGATTTTGAACTGAATAGTGACACGAATTCCCTGCTTTTAGTCGACATTTAATTTCTTCGTAAATATGATTTTCGTCTGTTAAAATTGATCCTAAATATTTGAAAGTATCCACTTTATCAAAAGTATTATTTAATATTTTAACGCATCCACAATTTACCGTATTACGGTCCCGACGCACTTCCATGTATTTAGTTTTCTCTCCATGTACTTCTAAACCCATGTTCCTGCAAGTGTTTAATAAGATCTCTGCATTTCATTCTATTGTTCTCCTATCATCCCCTATTAAATTTACATCATCAGCATATGCCATAACCTGGTGAATACCGTTCAACTGTAGGCCCTGGTTGCTATCTTTGATTTTCCTTATAGCGTATTCCATAACAAAGTTAAATAATAATGACGACAACTCATCTCCTTGTTTCAGACCAGTTTCGATTTGGAAGCTCGTGGACAAAAACTTTCCTACCCGGACTTTACTTTGGGATTCATTTAAACATGTCTTACGAGGGAACCTATCCAAGTGCAACTCTGACTTCGAGTCGAGACTATGGTCGTTGGATACCTTGTAGCAAAAGAACATAACACGAAAAGTGATACATCCTCGATCGCAACCGTTGCGGAGATATAAGCGTGAAAAGTTAGAAATTGAGCTACATACTATACATTACAAAGTCAGCTTCCGGGTCAGATTTTTCGGAAATGGTCAGGTAAGGAAACTCAGCGAATACATATCAAATTAGTGTTGGGAGCCCACCGCCTTTTGAATGAAAAGAATGTTGCCCCCGGGGCACTCGCAGGGTCCCAGGCGAGGTCCAACTCAAAATTAGCAAATGGAACCGGGGTCAAGTAGCATATTGTATGAAAGCTATTGTTAAATAAAAGAAGATAGAACAAATCTCAACTCTCTATGATGACCCTGTGCAAAGGGCAACTGGTCAAAATGTCAATACAACCTACATCAGAAAATATATGGCCACTCTTCTAAATCCGTTAAGTTGTGACAATAACAAAACAGAAAAATACGTTTAAAAGTGCAAGGTATTGAAGTTAAACAAATTGTTGCAGAGTCTCTCACAGAGTTACACAACGGACCTAGGTTGTATTGACATTTTGACCAGTTGCCCGTTTGCACAGGGTCATCATAGAGAGTTGAGATTTGTTCTATCTTCTTTTATTTAACAATAGCTTTCATACAATATGCTACTTGACCCCGGTTCCATTTGCTAATTTTGAGTTGGACCTCGCCTGGGACCCTGGGAGTGCCCCGGGGGCAACATTCTTTTCATTCAAAAGGCGGTGGGCTCCCAAAACTAATTTGATATGTATTCGCTGAGTTTCCTTACCTGACCATTTCCGAAAAATCTGACCCGGAAGCTGACTTTGTAATGTATAGTATGGAGCTCAATTTCTAACTTTTCACGCTTATATCTCTGCAACGGTTGCGATCGAGGATGTATCACTTTTCGTGTTATGTTCTTTTGGAACAAGGTATCCATCGACCATAGTCTGGACTCGAAGTCAGAGTTGCACTTGGATAGGTTCCCTCGTTAGTTGAACTAATTAGCTTTCTCTGTTTTTTAAGCTCTGTAAGAACGGTATAATTTTTCTCTCCCAACAGAGTCGTACGCCTTCCTAAAATCAATAAATAATTGTTGTACTGGGGTATTGTATTCCCACTTTTTTTTAGAGTATTTGGCGAATGGTGAATATTTGGTCGATAGTTGATCGATTTCGTCTAAATCCACACTAATAATCTCCAATAATTTCATCTGCGTATGGGGTCAATCTTGCTAATAGAATATTTGAAAGGATTTTATAGGATGTTGACAGAAGAGAAATGCCTCGATAATTATTGTTATTACAGTCAGTTTTGTCGCTTTTCTTCTGAATTGAAACAATGTAACTACAACCTTATTTTGTGTAATATACCAAACAGTGGCGGGTAGAATCCAGTGTTTCTTTTTTTCAGAGATCCTTCCCTGGGTTCGCTTCCATCTCCCCCTCCCCAAGAACTAAAATAAATAAAAATTGATCGATTACTTATTATTTTTGCACAAGGAACGCAATGAAAGTCCCAATTCAGCACCTTCACACTTAGATTTTGCCCCTGGAAGAAATTTTCTGGAAGAAAACCTATTAGCATTGTTTCTTGGTTTCTCATGTGATCTCACATACATAAAGATATTATAAGAGTGTAGAACTTCATATGCCATAGTTAATGGAAATTTTCTCCTGAAATCAGGAATTCTTATACGGATAAAATTAAAGGATGGAACATGTTTAGAGGGCTTGCACGTGACATCTAACTATAGTTCTCAACAAATGTGTTACAAATGAAAATGTCTGTATTGCCTCTATTTTCTGGTACTTACGTTTTATTTATTTTATGTTCCTCAAATTCATTGGGAAGCAAGTAAAGACTGTGCCTAACATAAATGTAACGGATAATTATTTCTTCACTTTGTTGAAAAAAAAATACAAATTTAGTCCATCTCATATCTGCTAACAAAAGGAGGTAGCGGACCAAAGATAGCCGCTGTTTATTAAAGGTAGTTACCTAGCAGAGGATTCATTCAGTCAGAGGGGAAAAATAATAATTGGAAGTTTCTATATTCGTTCGAACTGCAATATACTATTATTTTAAGAACTATTTCCTTGCCATTTGTCTGCATCAGGAAGGAAACGCCATAAAAATCACTAGAACGTTCAGATTTACCCGAAGTACATACTAGATCACTAGTTCAAGAGCAAATCACTAAATCTAGGACGAAATTACTAAATGTAGCATACATATTAGAGACATGCAAGAGCCGAACTTTTCGCCCCGAGCCTAATCCGGCTCGAATGTAGCTAGGCCCAGCCCAGCCCAACCCAGGCCCGGGTAAATTTTGGAAGTTTTTGGCCCAAGCCAGACCCGGAATAAATTAATAGTGGAGCCAACCCGACAAGCCCGGTCCTTACCGGTCACTAGGGTGAACAATTAATTCTCTATATAGCAAAAGTGGAGCCGCTGAGCAATACCAACTGTAAAAGTTGTATTGTTTTTAGTACCTTTCACTCTTCGTTGTTTTTTTTTTTTTTTTTTTTTTTTTTTTGCAATTACCATTTAACTAAAGTCAATAATTATTAAAGAACTGCAAACAATCGCCCAAGCCCGGCACTACCTGAAGCGCAGGCTCTCCCCAAGCCCGGCCTGGGCTAAGGAAACAGCATAGCTGGACTTCCCAAGCCCGACTCGTGCAGTGCACACACACACACACACATATATATATATATATATATATATATATATATATATATATATATATATATATATATATATATATACATCCTCACGGCATTGTCAAGGCTCTATATTTGTATTTTACATTTATTATTGCAACCGGCTGTTTCTGACTTCCGCATACGGTAGCCCGGTCATCACCCTTGTTCTTCGCGCGCACAGTCATTCGAAGAACTGAAAACACACTCTGTACACAAACAGTTTATGGTTGTGAACTCAGAAAGCCTGGTACTTCTGCTTGACAAGGTCAAAAAGTGGGAGAAAAAAGGATGTGTAGAACGTAAAGAGGGTGCAACAATGACGGATGCTTGTAAGAAACATATTCATTTGTAGTTCGTGCACATTCCGCCTGTAGCGCTACTGTGGCACAACGTATATTGTAACTGTATAACTCTTGTACACCGCTTGTAGGACTATTGGCCTATGTGACGACCGAAACTATGTTGTCAGCTCTGACTGCGATAAGGCACTGCCGTGCTGCTTTTGCTTTTCTTTTTTTCCTTTGTCATTTGTGAGACGCCAAATATGTTGTTTTTGCTTGTTGCACGCGCTGAACGGGTTCCTGCGAACGAAGTATTTAAGAAGTTGACTACATATTCTTGTTGCGATAGTTTAAGATTGGTTAACTGTTGAAAAATATACGAAAATAAAGCTGTATTTGTAAAGGTATATTAGTCGAGGACGTAGCTACTGACAGTATTGATTACAGATTTTCTCGAGGAAGAATTAATTTACAGTAGAGGTGAAAAGGAGACGTCCATCTAGACACCCCCCTTATCAGACTCAAACGGAAATGGTCTCAATCCTTTGTACACAAATGTGCAGGCGAAATTATCGTTTGTACACAATTAGGGGCGCCGTCAGAACGAAAACAAAGTGGGGGCTGTCTAACTAGTAACCACCCACCAACATGTCCTATTCAAGCACAAATTGTCGCAATCCTTTGTACATCGTTTATACAGAAATGTGCAGGCGAAATTTTCGATTGTACACAATTAGGGGCGCCACCAGAACGAAAATCAAAGGGGGGCTGTCCAAATGGTAGCCCCCCACCATGTCCAATTCAATCACAAATTGTCACAATCGTTTGTACATCGTATGTACAGATATGTGGATTAGAAATTTTCCTTTTACAAAGTTAGGGACGCCGCCAGAACGAAAACAAAGTGCGGGCTGTCTAAGTGGTAGCCCCCCACCATGTCCAATTCAATCACAAATTATCGCAATCGTTTGTACAAGGTTTGTATAGAAATGTGAAGGCAAAATTATCGTCTGCACACAATTAGGGGCGCCAGCAGAACGAAAAGAAAGTGGGGGGCTGTCTAAACGGTAGCCCAACACCATGTAAAATTCAATCACAAATTGTCGCAATCGTTTGTACTTCGTTTGTACAGAAATGTGCAGGCGAAATTTTCGTTTCTACACAATTAGAGGCGCCGCCAGAACGAAAATAAGTGGGGGCTGTCTAAGTGGTATTCCCCCACTATGTCCAATTGAATCAGAAATTGTCGCAATCGTTTGTACATCGCTTGTACAGAAATCTGCAAGCAAAAGTTTCGTTTTTGGACAATTAGGAGAGTCGCCAGAACGAAAAGAATGTGGGGGACTGTCTAAATGTTAGCCCCCCTCATCATGTCCAATTCAATCACAAATTGTCGCAATCGTTCCTACATCGTTTGTACAGAACTGTTCAGGCGAGATTTTCGTTTGTACACAATTAATGGCGCCGCCAGAACGAAAATAATGTCGGGGCTGTCTAAGAGGTAACTCCCCACCATGTCCAATTCAATGAAAAATATTTGCATTCGTTTCTACATCAATTGTACAGAAATTTGCAGGCCAAATTTTCGTTTGTACACAATTAGGGGCGCCGCCAGAACGAAAACAAAGTGGGGACTGTCTAAATGGTAGTACTTCACCATGTCCAATTCAAGCAAAAATTGTCGTAATTGTTTCTACATTGTTTGTACAGAAAGCGCAGGCGAAATTTTGGTTTGTACATAATTAGAGGCGCCGCCAGAACGAAAACAATGTGGGGGCTGTCTAAGTGGTAGCCCCCCCCCACCATGTCCAATTCAATCACAAATTGTCGTAATCGTTTCTACATCGTTTCTACAGAAATGTGAGGGCTACATTTTCGTTTGTACACAATTAGGGGCGCCGCCAGAACGAAAACAAAGTGGGGGCTGTCTAAGTGATAGCCCCCCACCATGTCCAATTCAAGAAGAAATCGTTGCAATCGTTTGTACATCATTTGTAGAGAAATGTGCAGGCGAAGTTTTCGTTTGTACACAAGTAGGGGCGCCGCCAGAATGAAAACAAAGTGGGATCTGTCTAAATGGTAGCCCCCATTTCCAATTTAATCACAAATTGTCCGAATTGTTTCTACATCGTTTCTACAGAAATGCGCAAGCCAAATTTTCGTTTGTACACTATTAGCGGCGCCCTCAGAACAAACACAAAGTGGGGACTGTCTAAATGGTAGCCCCCCACCATGTCCAATTCAAGCAAAAATTACCGCAATCTTTTCTACATCGTTTGTTAAAAAAAAGTGTAGGCGAAATTTTTGTTTGTAGATAATTAGGAGCACCGTCAAAATTGGAACAAATTGGGGGCTGTCTAAGTTATATCCCCCCGAAATGTCCAATTCAATCACATATTGTCGCAATCGTTTCCACATCGTCTCTACAGAAATGAGAAGGCTAAATTTTCGTTTGTACATAATTAAGGACGCCGCCAGAACGAAAACAAAGTGGTGGCTGTCTAAGAGATAGCGCCACCCCACCATGTTCAATTCAAGCACAAATCGTCGCAATCGTTTGTAGATCATTTGTAAAGAAATGTGCAGGCAAAATTTTCGTTTGTACGCAATTAGGGGCGCCGCCAGAACGAAAACAATGTGAGGGCTGTCTAAATGGTAGCCCCCGCCCCATTTCCAATTCAATCACAAATTGTCACAATCGTTTCTACATCGTTTTTAAAGAAATGTGCAGGAGAAATTTTTGCTTGTACATAACTAAGGGCGCCGCCAGAACGAAAACAAAGTGGGGGCTGTTTAAGTGATAGCACCCCCACCATGTTCAATTCAATCACAAATTGTCGCAATCGTTTCTACATCGTTTGTAAAGAAATGTGCATGCAAAATTTTCATTTGTACATAATTAGGGGCGCCACCAAAGCGAAAAAAAATGTGGGGGGCTTTCTATGTGATAGCCCAATCACCATGTTCAATTCAATCACAAATTGTCGCAATCGTTTGTACATCGTTTGTACAGAAATGTGCAGGCCAAATTTTCGTTTGTACACAATTAGGGGCAACGCCAGAATGAAAGCAAAGTGGGGGGCTGTCTAAATGGTAGCCCCCCACCATGTTGAATTGAATCACAGATTGTCGCAATGGTTTGAACATAGTTATACAGAAATGTGCAGGCGAGATTTTCGTTTGTACACAATTAAAGGCTCCGGCAGAACGAAAACAAAGTGGGGGCTGTCTAAATGGTAGCCCTCCCACCATGTTCAATTCAACCACAAACTGTCGCACTTGTTTGTACGCCTCTTTACATAAATGTGCAGCTGAAATTTTCGTTTGCACATAAATGTGGGCCTGCCAAAACGATAACAAACTATGGGCTCTCTAATTGATAGCCCTCCCACCATGTCGAATTCAACCACAAACTGTCGCACTTGTTTGTACGGTTTTGTACAGAAATTTGCAGGCGAAATTTTCGTTTGTACATAATTGCGGGCGCGCCAAAACTATAACAAAGTATAGGCTGCCTAATTGGTAGCACCTCCCTACGTCCGATTGAAAAGAAAATTATCTCAATTGTTTGTACATCGTTTGAGCAGTAACTCGCAGGTGAAAGTTTTTTTCTACGCTATAAGGTGCGTGGACAGAACGAAAAAAAAGGGGAGTTGTCTAAGTGCTAGCCCCACCATGTTCGATTGAACCACAAATTGTTGCGATCGTTTATACATCGTTTGTGAAGAAATGTGCAGGTAAAATTTTCGTTTGTATTAAATAGTATACGGATGTGAGTGTTTTTAGTATCTGCGATCAACGTTAACAGGTTTGAATAACGGTTGCTGAGTTTGAAAATGGTACCTATTACACTAGTCGAAAAAAATTTTTTCTCTGGCACACGGAAGAAAATACCTGATTCTAATAGAACTTTTCACGTAGAATTCAAATCTGCAATCAGTTTTTCTCCATCACCCTCAGTTTTTCCGTGACAGAGGTGTTTTCGGAAAATTTCCCCTCAAATTTCTTTTCTTTTTCTTTTTTCTTTCTTTTTAAACCATTTTCATACTTGTAGCTTGGGTACCTTAGGTATATAAACGCACAAATTATATTGTATGTTAGCTTGATTTATACTTAGTAAGCCCTCTAAGTTTCACAAGAATAGCATTATTAAATCTAGAGAAATAAACATATTTTTATTTAAAATATGCCATGTGTACTGTTCATTTTACAATATTCATTAGCGCAGATAAAATCACATATAACTTCCACGAAAATAAGAGTGCTACTTAGGAGGATTTAAATATTGCATGTTATATCCGGGTGTAGCCGCGATTGGAATAATAATAAAGATTAGAATGAAATTGTTCCTATAGTATTGTCGGAATTGAAAGCAAAAGGAATAAGTCGATTTTATTATCTTTTCAGAAATTTTGATATGCAATTAATAATAATAATAAAGAAAAAAACAGGACAAGAAGGAAAATTTCTGCACACCGGGACAAATTTTAAGAAACCGGGGCGTATGGTAGCCTTACATACTTATTTGCATGCGGAGTGTCAGTACGGAGCCACTACGTAGCAGAGTTGAAACTAAACCTCGTAAATAGATTGCCAACTCAGGAAAACAAAATTACCGGCACACCCTCAAAATTCTCTATACAAATGAGAAACTGAAGACTGTATTGATCATTATTGTATTTACCAGCAATTGCCACTTTTTTAAAATTATCGAAACAGATGAATAATATTGGATATTAATCTTTATGTAACAAAAGTTGATTCATAAAATGAAATTTACTCTATAAACTTCATTGCTTTAAAAATTTATTTTCTACTCTCAATAAATGTATAAAATTCTTTTACAATAAAATATAAGTGTTATCAAATTTCTTATGTTAAATAAATAAAAAAATTGCCATACATTAAAATAAATATCGATAATGTATAATACAACGGAAACTTGTGTTTGTATACACACTGTTGAAAAATATCGATGTTCAATGTTATATTCTGGATTGCAGATTTCAAAATACCGGTCAGAAGGGGGCTAATAAGATGCTTGTACCGGTCAACGGCCTTAATCAAAATCACAGCAAATACCGGCCAGTTAGCAACTCTACTCGTAAATCAGAATGCTGAATGCACCAAACTACTTCACCATGCATTCTATAGCTTCTGCAAAATGAGTTTAATGAAGATGATAAAATAAAACAAAATACTGTGTTATAATTTTCCCTTCAACAGTCTACTTTATGAATTTGTTATATCTTCCACTTATCAATTTCCTGCACAAGTTGAGAATAACGGTTTCTGAGCAAGATAGAAAGAAAAAAATAAATTTCTCTCATAAGGATTCAGCTCACGTAAGAAATAATGAATAAGTTTAATAATAAGAGCCGAGGAGTGATAAACTAACTCAGCAATAATGATTGTAGGTATAAATATAAATATAAAAAAACAAAAAAAAATATAATTCCATCATCGTTAGTATAAGATAGTGTGAACATACCAAAACACACAATAGTGTGAGCAAAGTCCTGTTAAAAATACTCCATAAATGTGACGCATTTTATTTTTTAATGTTTCTACCATTTATACAGCCCCCACATTGTTTACGTTCTGGCGGCGCCCCTAATTGTGTACAAACGAAAATTTTGCCTGCATATTTCTGTACAAACGAAGTACAAACGATTGCGACAGTTTGTGATTGAATTGGACATGTTGATGGGAAGCTACCACTTAGACAGCCCCACCCCCCTTTGTTTTCATTTTGGGGGCGCGATTCATTGTCTACAAATGAAAATTTCGCCTGCACATTTCTGTACAAACGAAGTACAAACGATTGTGACAATCTGTGATTCAATTGGACATGGTGGGGGGCTACCACTTAGACAGCCCCACTTTGTTTTCGTGCTGGAGGCGCTCCTAATTTTGTTCAAACAAACACTTCGCCTGCACATTTCTGTACACACGATGCACAAACGAATGCAACAACTTGTGATTGAATTGGACATAGTGGGGGGGTACCACTTACACAGTTCCCATTTTTTCTGTTCTGGCGGCGCCCCTAATAGTGTACAAACGAAACGTTGGCCTGCAAATTTCTGTACAAACGGTGTACAAACGATTGAAATAATTTGTGATTGAATTGGATATGGTGGAGGCTACCATTAAGAACGCCCCCACTTTGTTTTCGTTCTGGCAGTGCCCCTAATTGTGTACAAACGAAAATTTTGCATGCACATTTCTGTACAAACGATGTAGAAACGATTGCGAAAATTTGTGATTAAATTGGACGTGGTGGGGGGCTATCACTTAGACAGCCCCGACTTCGTTTTCGTTGTGGCGGCGCCCGTAATTGTCTACAACGAAAATTTTACCTGCACATTTCTGTACAGACGACGTACATAGGATCGCGACAATTTCTGATTGAATTAGGCATGCTAGGAGGCTTCCATGTAGACAGCCCTCCCACTTTGTTTTCATTCTGGCGGCGCCCCTAATTTTATTCAAACATTCCCCGTGCACATTTCTGAACAAACGAAGTACAAACGATTGCGAAAATTTGTTCTTGAATTGGAGATGGTGGGGGGCTACCACTTAGACAGCCCCCATTTTTTTCTGTTCTGGCGGCGCCCCTAATTGTGTACAAACAAAAATTTCGCCTGAACATTTCTCTACAAACGAAGTACAAACAATTGCGATAATTTGTGATTGAATAGAACATTTTGGTAGGGGCTACCAGTTACATTCTATATCATGTATGCAAAACATTTTTAGTATTACTTTGAAAACATTTTCTCACTCAAGATCGGAAACATTACATTACATTCAACACAGTATTTCTAGTACAATTTGAGAAAATTTTCCTTACATTATTTTGCTTCTAACTTTCTAAAAAATATACTTCCTTTACTTCATAAAATGTTTTCCAAACATTTCTTAAAATTATTTCCGGTAAATATTTGGGATATTTCTCAGATATAACAAGAAATATATTTTCTTCAGTAACGGAAGTGTATATTCTGAAAACAATGTAAAAATATTTCTATAATATATCAGAAAATGTTGTTAACTAAAAACACAAAATATTTTCCAAAACATAACGGACAACATTTTCTATTCATTTTTAATATGTTTACTTTTCCCTGTTTTAAACTTTTTATATTCAAAATTCGATAAAATATTCTGGAAATAATACTAAAATATTGTACGAAACTATTTCATTTAAATTATAAGAGAAGATTACCAAAATACTTTTCTGAAAATCAGTGAAACACGTACAAATTATTTTGAATGAGGAGCCTAAATACAAAGCATCAAATTTTTAAGCTTAAGGGATTCGGAGATATGGCCATCTTATTAAAATGCTTTTCACCCCTTTCCGCGTATCCGCCCTTTTTCTTCCATTCTAAGTTGTGTCAAAAATATATATAATAATAATAAAAAAACTGAAATACGTGTCTAATTTTGTTAAATGACGAGTCCAAACTACATGTTCCTAACCCTCAAATGTTCCGAGATATCGACATTTGATTATAATAATTGCAAACCCATCCCCTGTTTTTCATTTTCCCCTCTTATCTTCCCATTTTTACTAAAATATCAAAAAACCCTTAAAAACGTATCAAATTATTTTAAATGAGAAGTCCAAATAAAACTTCAAGCATCTAAGCCTACGAGATTCAGAGACATGGCCACCTTATTAAAGTACTTTCCATCTCTTATTCCCCCTTTCCCGTATAATTGCCAAAGAATCTTCCTTAGTGGTATCATACGTCACAAATCCTATGTACTGTCCAAATTTCAAGTTTTTAAGTTAATTGCCTTGACTTGTGCGAGGATCAGTCAGTCGTCACTCAGACCTTCAAATTTTATGTGCTGGTTTACTTTTGGCGCACCACATTTTGGAAGATATTCAGGTAAAATTCACAACTATGCATGAAAAGACACATTTATAAAAAATAAATTTCTGCAGGTGATAGAATTGAATTCAAAGTAATATACATGTATGTTAGGTTTATAACTGAAGCGTTACAAGTGAAAAATAATTACAAGTGCTTTACGACGGATAAAACACGTAAGTGCATATGAAAGACAACTGTATAAGATACTATTTTCCACCGGCGCCGTATTTCTACATAGTGTACAGAAGCTGTATTTTATATTTACAAGTAAAGCACTACTAGTATGACTTTTGGTTGGATTTTATTCTTGGCACTGTAGTTCTTCTCGAACTTCTTTTAAATCTCTGTTTAAATTTCTTGAAGTCTTCTCTCTTTCATGTTTATATATATATGTGAACTTCTAAAATTTGTAAGAAAAGATATATAGATAGGTACAAGCAAATTCCTGATGAACTCAGATATTCATATGCATAATACAAGACAAGAGTCGGATATTCATGTAGTCTTCACGTTTAAAAGTGCATAAGAATAGTACATTTTCTATGGCAGTGAATATTTATAACAAGCTACCTTCCACTTTAAAAGACAAAACATCCGATTTCAATGAAGCAATCAAGTACTACCTATTCAAGCACTGTTTCTATTCTGTAGAAGAATATGTCGCAAACCCATTATCACTTATATTAAAAATGTCTGTAGTAAATAAAGTTTAAAGTGTATATATATTTTAGCATATGTATAATGTAAGGTTTTATTAAGAGTTATATTGTTTTATTTCGTTGTTCGTAAATTAGAATAATGAAAAATTGTATCTCTTTTACTTAAATTCACGCTATTGTATTATTGCATGTAGATTTAAATGTAAAAATATGTACACATTCAATGTTCTTGTGACGTGTCCAACTCATACGTTTACGTTGTGAACAATTTGTATGAAAACGGGTAAAAATAAATACAATACAATCAGGGTTTAAACACCCCGGCTTTTTTGTAAAAGCCCAACCCACCTGGGGTCATATGGGGTTTTTCGGGTTTAATTGATTTTTCTTCGGGTTTAATTGAGTTTTTTTAAGTATTCCAATGCCTTTTGGTAAAAGTGTTAAAATATGATTTATATTTCAAGATTATGATTCTCACAACTTGCAACGATTTTCTATTCACTGCTGTTTTGAAAAATGACTGTCAGTTTGAAATTTTACGTTGGATCGCCGCCAAACTATATACAGCTAATGTACAGTGTCTTGTGCTTCTACTCCGAAAATTTCAACTTGAAAAACAGAAAATTGCGGCGTGGATACCCGCTATTTTGAAATTTTAGGTTAGTATGTCGCCAAAATCTGTACAGGAGATTTAGTGTGTCTCGTACTTGTACCCTGAAAATTTAAACTTAAAAGACGGAAAGTGGTACCCTGTTGTACGTGTGGTACAGGCAGACGAACGAACAAATGAAGAACGAATCAGCCCAATAACCTCAGTAACATTCGCCGAATATGAACACCAAATATATTAATTTAGAGCAAATATATTAATTTAATTTAGAACAACTCAATCTATAGCTCATGTTTTATAAAATAAATGTTTCAAAATGTCTTAAAATAAAATTAAATAAATGGTTTTATTGTTGAAGTTTACTTCCGATACTTTGTGCGTTCAATTACGGGAATTTCCCGAGCACTTGTTGCAAGACCATTCTCCCAGAAAATTAATTTAAAACAATTAATATATCTGCAGGGTGTTTCAAAACAACACCGACGTTTACGAGGTGATACCTGACACCATGATAAGACAAAAACTATAGATTAACCTAGGTGAACAAATGCTTCCTTTCGGAGTTATAAGCTGCCGAAAATATGAAAAAGAGGTAGTTGGTGAGTGCTTCAAATTATATGCCCGTAGCAAAGCTCCCTCTATAAAAATTTTTGCGTCGGCACCGCAGGATTCTGAAACGTGTATTTTTGGATAGTGCACATTTTAGTTCCTAAGTGAAGTCACGACACGACTACGTTAGGTTCCATAGTTTTGGGGCTATAGACATTTAAAGTCCATCTTTTTATACTTTCGGCAGCCTGTAAGCCCGAAAGGAAGCATTTGTGCACCCAGGTTGGTCTACACTTTTTGTCTCATCTTGGTGTCAAGAATCATCTCCCAAACGTTGTCGGTGTTGTTTTGAAACACCCTGTATAATTCATATTTCATACAGTAAATGTTTCAATATGTCTTAAATGAAACTAAATATCTTACAGCGTAAAATAAATAGTTTTATTAGGTGCGCGGTGGCTCAGTGGTAGCGTTCACATTCGGTGCTTGGGGTCCCTGATTCGATTCCAGCTCGCGTCGCGTCGAATTTTTGGTGGACAAACACCGTGCTCAAGGGTTTCTTCCGTTTCCTCCCACTTTGTTCATTCCACCATTTCATTCATTTCTCATAATCACAGTCTCCTTTAGCGTAACACGCATACGCCTGGGACGTAAAACTGGAAGATTTTATTTCATTTTTTCAAATAGTTTATTGTCGAAGTATTCAGTTCCGATGCTTTGTGCGTTTAATTGCGGGAATTTCTCGAGCACTTTTTTCGCGACGAAGGTTTATTATTATTTTCCGAAAATGCAAGCTTCCTTTACTGTACATCTAAACTTCCACTAGTACGAAGTTTGAATGCAGCACTTGAAATAGTAAGCGTTACGTACTCTTCGAAGCTTCGAGCATTAAGATTCTTAAATTTGACACGATTTTTTACGTTATTGCTGCTGTTGATTCTACAGAAAGCTTATTTGAAAACTAGCAACAAATAACTAAACTCAACTGTTTAGCGTTACCATCAAAGATAAAAAATAATACTAATAGTTTTATTAATACACCACATATTTACTAGTAGTACCAGCACCTATGGCCCTAAACCTATCAGATGTATGAGGGATAATGTCCTTCGGCGTCGGAAAGTGGGCGAGCAAACTATTCACAGAAAGTATTTTCTAAAATATAAAATTGAATATTTTACTTCAAATACGCTATAAGCACAATCTATACATTTATTTGTTCTATAATTATCTCAATCTAAGGTACGGCTTTTTTAATGCATTCAGAATTTTATAAAGGTCTTACGTTGAATGTTGTATATCTTAACGTTAAAGCAACTAATTCGCCCAAGAAAAGTCCAAAATCTAATAAGAATCACTTCCAATGTGATCACCTTAATTGCACCAATAATATAGTAACGAAATGACCAAAAACAAAGGTTGGTTTTTCCGGGTTGGGCCCACACGGGCAAAACGTGAATACAATACAATACATATATATAAATTTCGATCCTTAAAAAAATAAAAAATACCTTTCGTAGCAAAAGAATAATTGTAATCTTTCGGCAAATCTAATCTGATGGCCCCCTTAAATTTTATATATGCCAGGTGAAATATTTACATTTCACCTGTCGCAAACCATTTAGGAGACAAGAAAATTAGGGAAAGAATTATAATTTTTCAACAATTATTTAACGGCACGCCAATAGAATCCTGCACGCAGAATTACGCAATACTAGAGCAGACTGTTTTACCAAATTTTGACGCATTTCTTGCATCTTCCTGTTCCTTTTTGCAGAACATGCACTAAACGAAAAGAAATCCTTAAGTTTAACGTCCCACGTTTATGCCGGTTAGGCTAGAGGAGACGGTGATAATGAGAAATGAGCGAAATAAGCAACGCGCCCCCTATGCACTAAATTAGGACCTCTAAAAGGAAAAGCGAAACAACTTCTGCAAGGTGGCCAGTAAAAAGCACGAATGCTACCTAACAGAGTCAGGGTAGAAGCACAGCACGGGGGCCCGAGAGACAGCGTAGCGAGCAGGCATGTCAGCGACAAGGGAGGAAGTGGATACGCATAAACGAGGATGGTGGAAATTACATTTACAATATTTGTAATTATTTTTATCTTCAAAAACACTTAATTTCGATCCTTAAAAAAAACCTCTCACAGCTAATACACGAGTGTTTCACCGCCTTTCTTTGTTACCTTTACGACAAAAAATAGTGTATATAGGGCTATTGTCTCTGTTCTGAATTTTTCTTCTTGAATAAATCTTCTCCACACTTTGCGCAGGTGATTTTACGCGCTTCACCATACCATGACTCTGCGGAAACTTTATAATCCTTCTCCCTTTATTATACAATTCTTTAAAATAATAATAATAATAATAATAATAATAATAATAATAATAATAATAATAATGTTTACATTACGGCCATCACAGATGTCCACAACTAACGTATGAACCGCAAATTCGCGGCACTTACTTCTACCCTATTTGCATTCAAAATCCATTTCAATAAGCTGTGCAATGACAGAAATAATTACATTAACACTCTCATTCCTTCACGAAAAATATTTTACAGCACATTTTATCTATAAAATTTGCTCTCGGTGTAAACGTCTGTTCGAGTGAACCCCAGAATTATTATAAGCCAGATGTGTATTTAAGCGGAGCTTCCGGGCTTACGCCCCTTGAAATTGTACTTACTATATTAAAGTAAATGAAGTATCTTGCAGAACAAAGTTAGCGAAGCCATTCTCCCCTGAAAAAATCGTAAATACGTCATTAAAATGGCAATATACGCGCAATTAACCCGTCATCAAAATAGAAATGTACATGACTACTCCCTTTGGAAGTACCCCCTCGGGCCCCCCGCCATCATCCTCCCTGAGTCGGTTAGATGGCATTCGTGCTTTTTGGTAGCCCCCTAACACAGATTGGCTTGTATTTTTTGTACTGTACTTCTTATCCACAGTACAAAAAAGAAGTACAAATCAGTATAGATACGCAAATCGTAAAAGAACTGTAATTTTTCGACAATTAATTCTGACGGTCCCCTTGAATCTTATCTATGCCAAGTGAAAAATTTATACGTCGCTTGGCGAAAATCATTAAATAGACAACAAGAAGGAAAGTACCGTAGCGAAAGAATTATATTTTACTAAGTATTTCGAGCAGTGTTTCTACCAGACCTTTTTTTTGGGAGGGCAGTGGCTCCCCGGAGCAGACCAAATAATACGTTTATAATAATAACTAGAATAGCACGAGCAATGACCCCGGAATATTACTTCTGAAAAAACACTGCTTTCGAGTGGCACACCAGAATTAAAACTGCACGCAGAATTATTATAACCTGTCATAAAAATGGTAATGTACGCATCTTTTATAACTCTTTACTTTAGGCAAGGCAGTGATATTATGTCAGTACATAGTATTGCCGAGCGAACGTTAGCAAGTGAAGGCCGGTTAAAGCCCCGCAGGGCACGTTTTCTCTCTTTCATTCTTCGGAACTGTAAGTGCAAAAACCGGTTCAGATCAATTGGTTATTGTCACTGCCTTGCCTAAAGTAAAGACTTGGCCCGCATATGTTCCCTTTGGAAACATCCCCTCGCTCCTGCTGTCCTCCACCTTCGCAATGCTCTGACTCAGATATTATTGGTACGGGAAGATTCTAGAACACAGGTCACCCATGTAGGTTAATAGATATTTTTTCTGTACCAACGTAAAATATTTAATGCACATAGTATTGCCGAGCGAGCGTTAGCAAGTGAAAGCGGGTTAGAGACCCGCAGGGCACGTTGATTTGTCTTTATTACAGATAAATGGGAAGAGGAACCTGTGTTCTAGAACCCTGCCTATTGGTGCTTTTTAGTGGCCGCGTAGTACAGGCTGATTTATATTTTTTGCACTGTAGTTTTTACGTCATACATCCGGCAGCGTATATATATATACGCAAATCATAAAAGAATAACTATATTTTTCGACAATTACTTCAGACGCTCGTTTCGAATTTCATCTATTCCATGTGACGTATTTCAAATCGCCTAGCGCAAATTATTTAGGAGACAATAAAAAGAAAATTATTAAAACAATCTTTTTTTCAACAATTATTTCGAATGGTGAGCCAAAAGTAAACCTGCACGGTATTTTATGTATAGAGATAAAAAAACAGAAATCTAGCATCCCACATGCCTTTATTAATTTGTAAACACAAATTTCTCAGGTAATAGTATAGCCTACATGAGAACTCCCTGATCTGCGTTTCTTTTGTGTTCTGTTATCACTTCTACATGAAATACGATAAATTTTCTACGTAGTGCAATAGTAAGAAGTATCCATATGCACAAGACATTCGATATGTGTTAAATTCCCTTCCCCCTACTTATACAGACAATAAATCTTAAGTATTTTATGTAATCGTTATACTTACCGACTTTCCTTGTATGTTGTCTTGTCTACTAAAAACTCAAATTCAACATAGCGCGCAAGAAATGCTGGTACGTTTGATAAACAAATTATGGTTGATGTAGCGATGCAAATTTCAATTTCACATAAATGCCTATGCATTGTCACACACGATATCATAAATTACAAATTTTCACAAATATATTTCTTTGATGCTGCTATAATTAGTATAATAATTGGTAATAATGCTACTACGATACTCTCGTGAGAGAATTTATTCAACATTCGATAAAATATTCTGGAAATAATTCTAAAATATTGCATGAAAATATTTCATTTAAGTTACAGGAGAAGGTAACAAACACATTTCCATACAAAATTAATAGGCGTTTTAAAAATATTTCTTATATTACGAACGAATTTATTTTTAAAATATTTGAAATATTTTAAAAATTATATTTCATATGTTTTCTTGTAACAATAGAAAAGATTGTAAATGACATGTTGGAAAACATTTTATTCTGTTCATAGGCCTATTCTGTTTTCTTTATCATGTATGTAAAATATTTTTAGTGTTACTTCGAAAACATTTTCTCTCTCAACTAGGAATAAAAGTGCGGGGGACGCCTCCGCCACCTCGAAAAAATATATACGGCGACTCCCCAGTTCCTAAAAAAATTACAATGGTCAAAGATAGGCAGGGGGAACGGCGTGATGTCATTCGCTGCGTACCGTCCCCCCACCCTTTCAGACCCACTTTTACCCCTGCTCTCAACATTGAAAACATATTACATTACATTCAACACAATATTTCTATTACAATTTGTGAAAATTTTCTTACATTAATTTGCTACTAACGTTCTAAAAATGTACTGTCTGCGGCGTATTTACGACTTTGTTTCGTGGAGGGAATCTTTGCTAACTTTATTCCTGGAAATGTGAAAATTGTGCAGGGTATTTAATTTACTCTAATATAGTAAAACGCATTTCGAAGGGGGGCTTAAGCCAGGAAAGCTTATTTAACGCCACTGCTTCCTGTACTTCATTAAATGTTCTCCAAACACATTTTAAAAATATTTCCGGCAAATATTTGGGATACTTCTCAGATATAACAGGGAATATGTTTTCTCAAGTAACGGAAGAGTATATTCTGAAAACAACGTAAAAATGTTTCAATAATAGACCAATATCAGAAAATGTTCACTAAAGGCACAAAATATCTTCCAAAACACAATGGAAAACATTTTCTATTCATTTTTAATGTTTCTTTTTACCTGTTTTAAAGTTTTATATTCAAAATTCGATAAAATATTCTGGAAATAATACTAAAATATTTAAGTTATAGGAGAAGATTACCAAAATACTTTTGTAAAAATTAAGTAAATCTTTTTAAAACATTTCTGAAAATTATTTCTTATATTACGAAATAATTTATTTTTAAAATATTCTAAATGTTTTTAAAAATATATATTTAATACGTTTTCTTGTAAAAATAGAAAATATTACAAACAACGTATTAGAAAACATTTTTTAAATATGTGGAATATATTTCGTTTCATTGTTTTCCGTATCATATATGGAAAACATTTTTAGTATAATTTCGAAAATATTTCCCTTCTCAACAGTGAAAACATATTAAATTAGATCCAAAAAAATATTTCTAATATATTTTGTGAATATTTTCCTGTTTTTACTTTCCGGCAAACATTTTGAAAATGTACTGGTAATTTCTAAAATGTTTTAGAAACATTTTTGGGAAAATATTTTCGGGAAATATTTGGAATACATTAGGGAAACCAGCGTGGAAATCTCCAGAGAAGGAAAACCTTTTGAAAACCAAGGAAAATATTTTCTTTTGATTGAGGAAATATTCCTTGCTGTGTGGGAAAAGGAATCTGAAGTTTCTAATCTTTATGATGGTCAATAAGGGTTTTCGAAGGACCTATGAGCTTCGATGTTGACCATTTTGCTTGAAAGCGATGTTGTGAAGCGTTATCTATTGGTAATATGATTATCTTTTTAGAACTTAAGAGATACAGAAAGAAATGAAGAATATAAAATTATGGAGTAGCAGAAGAGCTCGTGGATATGCTAAAATTATTTGAGTTCCATCGTTATAGTCGAAACAAATTACGAAAGAAAAACACAGCTTTCTTGTGAAGCTTAAAAAGTTAGGTATATACAAAAAAAAAGTTGTTCAAATAAAGTTGAGAAGATGCATAGATAAATACTCACAGTATTGAGCGGATTTCGCGCCCAAGACTGTTAAAATTTGTCTATGCATTTTCTCAAGTTTATCACCTACATAGGTTTCTATGGAAGCAGCAAGCACATTCTTCAAATACAGTTAATTTGTCTCAGTGTCAGTTAGAAAAAAATAAGTTCGTTTCCCCCCATTGATCCACCACAAATATGAAGTGCAGTGACGTAGATAAGGGAGCGTGCCCCTCCAAAAACTTGTCTTGGTCATCTCAAATATCGTGCGTTTACTATATATCAATTTGCAAAATCACCATATTTTGGGGCCAAACCACTTCCACTTGCAAATTTGTACCCCCAAGATCAGAACTGTAACTACGTTCGTGATGAAAAGGACACTGTGCGAAATATGTTCATAATGTCCCAATAGCAGTAATTCACTAGACATAAACAGCGGTCGAATGATTCAGGAAGAACGTAATGTTTATTTTTTGCATTATTACGTACTCATGCTTAATTAATGAAATTAGCTTAATCGCATATGCCGCGGGCCACTAGCAAACACGCTCGCCCACTAGTATTCCGCGGCCCACACGTTGACAAACACTGTTCTAGTCAAAATAACCTTTATACTATTTTAATGGGAGGTTTCATTTTTTGCACGCTTAATGTCAAAGGACAGGTGTTCATTTTCTTGAAAATGGTATTTTCAAGCTGTTCGCTTACCTTGACAGAATTCAAAGTTTTACACTTACACTCTTATGCTGTAAACAGATGTATGTTAATTTCCAGTGTTCTTAATAATAATGTGGCGTATGTTTCAGTGCTTTATTTCAGATTTTTTAAATACTTGTCAACATAATGAACATTAAGGATATTCTTAATGGTTTAATTTCCTTTTTTCCCTTATTTTTGTTATAACTATAAAGGTTTATACTATTATATATATATTTTTTAAGTTTTACTACACGCCATAGAATATGAAAATGAATCTGTCTCCAAGAAGGTAATTATTGCTGTATTGACACAACGGAAAGTTCTTTTACAAATCAACGTCAACAAAATCTTCGACATGTCCAACACTTTGGAGATTCCGGAAGTAGGCGTGGTAGTCTCGCGGTATAGCTCCTATATTGCACTTTTTTTAAAGTTTTTCTTCTTTTGCTGAGAATTAGGTCGAACAGAAGTTAGCGGGGTAGGAGTATGCTGGTTTAGTATATAACTTCGCGCGAAATCTTGGCGCACGGAAAGTTTGGAGAATTCATTCCGCATGCGTGTTTTAAAACAGACAAGATAACAAGTCCTTCTGACTAAAAATCATCCACAGCAACTTTTGCCATCCTATCTCGTAGCCTTTATCAGCGTTGCTAATATTTGGAGGAAAAATTCGTTGTGCTACTTCGAAGCCAGAACTCAGAAAGGAAAACCACATTTATAGGTAATTGACCACGTTTGTAATAACAAAGTAGTAAATGAATCCAAATCTATAATCGTAAACAATTCATGGCGGCATTAACATACAAAGAGACCAAAAAATTAAATACATATTGTGGCATACGAGCGCTAGAGGGTAACATCGTTTACTCAGATCGTTCATTGCAGAAAGGTATATGTGTCATTTAAGCTCTTATGTTTGAACTACTTACTCATATATCTCTTAACACCCTTATAAAAATTACTCCCCACAGCCGAACGGTGGTTCGCCCTACAGTCACAAAAATTTTCCAACAGATGTAGACCATCGACAACTATCGGAGAAGCTGAAAATCTCAAATTTCGAAAAAATGTGTTACACCCATTTTTATTGGAAACGACGATATCTAAATATACACGACAGTGTTACATGTTCATCACTTAATGTTAGACTACTACATACGGTATAAGATTAAATTTAATATTAGACATTATCTTCTCATTCATAGGTACATCATTATCTTGAGATTCTAAGTGTTATAGTCATCATTCTCTGGCTATTATGCGAAGACACAAGTGACTCCCCTTCCTTCAACAGAAATTTTTACCCCGATCAGTTAATGTTCTCACAAGTTTTTTCTCGGGTATAGTGGGTAGCGCAGGACATTTGACGCACGTAATCTTTCCTTCGAAACGCCTAGGAAGAGCCTTCAAATTTCATTCGTATTACATCTTGAACTGTAAGTCCATGACTCATATAACCTCGGCATTAAAAACGCACTAACTCCAACCAACAAATTATAATTCTCTAAGACGTTTCACTCTTTTATCAGCATGTAACATTATCTTTATATTTTTTTATATTTTAACTTGTTACACATATACCCGCAGTTCGAATCATTAAATTATTAAACACAAGCACATTAAATATTTGATACCACTAACTTTTATTCTTCTCATTTTATGAATATATATTATTTTTCCTTTTAACAACTGACATTACATGATCATCTATATAAAAATCAAAATATATTCTACATTTTTATTCTTCTTCTTATCAACAAATTGTGCACATTTAAACGCCGTTGCCCAAAATAACTAGAAGAAAATGGAAGTAATTTAACGAACAGATATACAATATCGTTGTATTATGGCTCCCGATGAGAACTTATGAATTGGTTACAATTTTTAAGAAAGAATCCTGGACCGTTACATATTATTTTATATTTATGGTTATCTTACTTTCCAAGTAGTCCTCGTATATCTAAATTGCAGTGCATTTATTAAGTTCATTTTATCTCAACAATTATTTTACATTTATTTAATACACAATTATATTAATTCTATAAATTATCGTCAAAGAGAAATTATTCAAAAATACGACCAGCTTGTTAATTATTTTGGTCCTAAGATAGGCTCTTTAATTCAATATCTTCGGAGCTCATTAACACATTAAAAGAACGTATATTGAAAAATTACATAACTTATTTCTTCCACTTGGGCATAATTAAGATGATTATAAAAGAACTGAAAAGCACAATATTGATAAGCGAAGCGAATTACAAAGAAATCATAAGAATACTCAAAATAAAACACGAATTAATCAATATCCTATTCAGGAATAATACAAAGAAAGAAATTATCATATTAAGAATCAACAAAATTTATGTGGGTTAGAATACACTATAACATGTTTTATTTATTCGTGCATATTTATCATAACTTTGATATGCAATATTCATATTTTTATCACAACGTGCTATATTTTAAAATCAAAGGATTGAAGTTCTAAAGACTATCTCTATAGAATTCAAATAAAGTATGAATTATAAATGAAATCATCACCATATTTGCGGTGAACTTACAAGAAATCAATTGAATATGGTTTTCCCGGACGCCATAACATTAGCTTAAGATAAATTGCCAAAGAATTCGGTTAAGTTGCATTGCACGCTACAATCTTGTGTACAGTTCTGCCTATTATGTACTTCAATGGTATTCTGATTCCTATTTTGAGAATTTCTGCCACCTATGAATCTATTATGGAATCCATTTCGTGAGAAATTAGGTGTACTGTTTGCCTGATTTCTAAACGCTATTACTATTTCCTCTGTAATTAGGTTCAGCTCTATTCCCGGTATAATTGGATCTATCATTACTTCTTATATTAGAGTTACATTCTTAACGCACATTGATCTTCCGTACGGGAATATGATTACCTTGACTTCGGCTATTATTGGTTTGACTTCGATTATTATTACTTTTTACCATGGACTGATTTTCAAAATTTTGCACTATCATAATCAAATGATTAAAATTAATGGGTTGTGCAGAAATCAGTATTTGCTGCAACGTAAAAGGCAATAGTATCCGGATCGATGCTGTAATTCGTGATTCTTGTTGGTACGGATTAATCAATTTCAACTCATGTATACAGACATCACAAAATCAGTTAGATTATTATCAACGTTGGGATCAAACTGTCTGTTTCGAACGAAGGCGTATCGATTTCCCAACATGAAATCATTCTCAAAATTGGAAAGCAAAGCGTTCTTAAAATCTAAGTAATTTTGTAAACTACCCCTAATTGCTTTGAACCAAACACAGCAGGGTGGTATTAAAACATGCGGTAAAATTTTAAGGAATTTAGATTTATCTATACCGATTAGGTCACCTTCCTCGATGATTTTTTCTACAAAAAAAATACATTGGCAGGTACATCTTCGATCGTCTACTAAATTTTGTTAAAGATTGTATTTCAGTGAATCTGAAGTGATAATTATTACTGTGAGACGGTTTTGCACATCTGATTTTTCTGTGATGTATTGAACAAGGTCTCATTTCTTTCTTCCCAATGCTACATGCACTTTCATCTCTCTCCGAAGAACTTCCCGGTACATCACTTTCTTCTGTTGATAATCGAGGTTCATGGGATAAATGGTCCCTGTTGTTCATTAAATCAGGATTAACATTTAGGGTGATGATCTCTTCCTTTATAGTGTCTATTTCCTCCTGTAATATTTTAATCTGGTTACTATGTTCACTAACCTGCGTTTCAACTACATCTACTACACTTTGTATAATTGTAAATTTATTGTTGATGCACTGTGTTATTTGATCTAATTTATTGTCAATTCGCTGAGTCATAGGCTGTGTAATTTGTTCAAATTTAGTATCTATTTGCTGAAACTGTTGTTCAAATTTATCATTTATTTGCCGAAAACTAGTGTCTATTTTCTGAAACTTTTGTTCAAATTTAATGTCCATTTGTTGCAGCTACATTTAGTGATGTCTCCAAACCTGATGTTTCACCACGCTCGTCATTATTACTTTCAATTATAGATATATCCATTTTGAGATTGCAATATATTTTTCTTTTACTTCGCAACAAACTGTACTCCGTTTTGACGTATTTTTGAGATTGCGTACTTTTCTTCACGCAACTCTCAAGGTATTTCCCTGGCGATATAACACCATCTAAAATATGTAACGTTATCTTTATATTTTTTATATTTTAACTCGTTACATATATACCCAGAATTCGATTCATTCAATTAGTAAAGACAAGCACATTAAATATTTGATACCACTAACTTTTATTCTTCTCATTTTATGAACATATAATATTCTTTTTAACAACAACTGACATTACATGATTATCTATATAAAAATCAACATATATTCTACATTTTTCTTCTTCTTATCAACAAATTGTGCACTTTTAAACGCCGTTGCCCAAAATAACTACAATAAAATGGAAGTAATTTACCAAACAGATATACAACATCGTTGTAAGTAATATTACAAATACAAGAAAACTTTTAACAACATTTTTTGTTCGAACTTCTAACAATGCAAAAGTATCCAAAAGACATAGATTTTGCTGTAGCTACATTGAAAATAAAATGAAATCTTTAAGTTTTACGCCCCACGATTAGGCTAAAGGAGACGGCGATGATAAGAAATGAATGAAATGCTGGAATGAAGTGGGATTAAACGCAAGAACCCCGAGAAAACCCACGAGCATGGTGTTTGTCCACCACAAAGTCCCCACGGCACAAGCTGCGATCGAATCGCGGACCCTAAGCACCGGAGCTGAACGCTCTATCACTGAGCTACCGCGCTCCCTGTAGCTTGATTGAGTAGAATTTACTATATCTTTCAGGAGCGAGGCTATGTGAGTTGTTAGTCTAAATTTTAAGCTGGAATCTGAATCACATGTCCACCCACTTGGAACGAAACCTGGGTCTCCTGTGCAAAAGATGTATATGCTAATTATATTGGTACAGAAAACTGTAATTTTATACAGGTAATCAAGAAGGTTCTGTCCCTTTTTGTGGAGGTCTATGCAAATGCGAATGAAGATGAGGCGAAGGTCAGTTGTTGGTGTGAATGTATCCAATATACTACCTGGTTATTGCACTTCAGTTACACCGTTAACAGAGTACAGAGTAAACATGGGACCTCCACAAAGCGTCATAACGGCGTGTATGCTATACGAGTTCTAACTGGGGTCAAACACCGCTGCAGCGGGGCGGAAGATATGCCCTGCTTTTCGTGAGGGTGTCGTGACTACGCGGGCAGTGTAGCGGTGGTTTAACAACTTTAAGGGCGGCGACGAAACACTCGAAGACGCACCATGTGCCTGAAGGCCAATACATATATAAAATGAAGATCTTCAGGCAGCAATTGAGGCCAACAGTCAACAGACATATGAGGGACTGGGACTACAATTCAGTGTGAGTGGAGAAACCATACCGCAGCACCTCGACTATAAGTTGGGTCGTTGGATCCTACGTGCTTTTGACTCCGCGCCCGAAGGCAACGCGAGCAGACACATTTGTTACTTGGCTGTCTCTTCCCAGAAAGGAGCCATTTCTGGCCAAGGTATTGACATGTGATGAGAAGTGAATCCTCTACGAAGCTTCACGGTGCCGTCATCATTGGTTAGCATTCACGAAAAGGTTAGAACACAGTCGTAACCAGTATTGCACCAGAAAAAAGTTTCCCTATGTGTTTGATGGACTGTTTTTTGACATCGTATATCGGGAACTGCTACTAGCTGTTTAGAGCATCAATGCAGCTGTGTACTTTCAGCAGTTGTGCTGTGTTCAAGAAAAAACTCAAACTCTGGAGCCATCACTTCTGAATCGCAGAGGGGTCTTCTTGTTATAGGATAACGCTAAGCCCCACGTAGCTAGGATAACCCGGGACACCATCCTATGCACTATTACATGCACCATACTCCCAAGACATTGCCCCGTCCGATTATCACCTGTTCCATTCCTTGAACAATAACCTTAGAGAACACCAGTTCCAATCTCTAGTACAGACGCAAAATACAAATAATACCTTCTTCGTTTCATGGTTCACCAAGTTCTATTGCGATGAAACCCATGGAATTTCAGAACATTGTCAGACGTTCGTCGATGCTGATAGGGATTACTTTTGACCTTCCAGATACGACTTAGGAGACATATCGATGTTCGAACATATTGGGTGAATAAGCGACCTTGTAGCAGCATTTCTTGGTTACCTCTATAAAAGCACCATTTCTTCTTGGCTACTTCCGAACAATGTCGAAACTTTTCTGTAGATTGTTCGTGAATGACCTCCCCTAGAGCGGCACAAATTTTAAAACCTATGTCAAAAATTAGTGCCCAATTAATGCCGACGTCTTACAAGGTAAAAAAATGTATTATAGCACACATATTTCAAGAATTACAAACAAAAATTCTTGGTTCATTTTAAAACAAAAATTGTGAAGTTACATAAACGTCGAAAATAGTAAAGAACATGAGTGTGATCCGCTAGAGGGAATGAGAAGGAGAGGACAAAAGAGGTTGCAATATCAAAACACCCACGTTAAGCGGATTTGATATCATGGCTCCTAACTATGAAAACATTTACGATCACTCCAACCCCAATCATTTCACATATTAAACCAGTTGTATATAAGTTATTAGGACATAAAATTGAATATAATTTATATGAAAAAGATTTTTATGCATTGCAAGAGTTGTTACGTCCAAATATTTACCACTAACTTATAGTCGTATCGACATAAACAAAAAAAGTGTGGAGCAGGAAACCACTTTACATAAAAGTCAAAAGAGGCTCAGTGATGACATACGAACTGGTCGAGTGGTTTGGGTTACTACCCTATCATTCAGAAGTTTATGTGTTCAAACCCTGTAAGAAGTATTCGTTTTGCTTTTTTCTACTTAAAAGTGAGTTCCCACTTTCATTAGAAGATTGAGAACCTTTCTTTGAATAAATCTTTGGCAACTAATTTTTTTTCTCAAATTCGATTAGAAGCGAACATTATATGAATTGCAAATCTAAAATCCACAGCTGAGAACAATGTAATAATTATGTTTAATATTTCATTATTATCCTTTGATTTGTAATGAAAAAACTAATTATAAACATTGATGATTTAAAAAGATTCTCCCAGGGGGATGGTCAATATATGAATGAGAAAAAACTGATAAAATATTATTAGTCCACTTTGAGCATGATCGAAGATAACTGATGGTCAAGAAGGGGAAAATTTATGTCGACAGGGTCTCAAATCCTCCCACAGGTCATGCCCTGAAATGATCACTGTTTGAAAGTTTTCCTTAACAAATAGAATATTACATTTATTTCTCGTTCTACGTTTTGAAATGGAAAAATCATAATTTTACACAGAATATAATACGATAAGCATAAAGATTTATAGAACTAATAAAGTAAATATTCTTGTGTAAGTTACCGATTTCTTATCGGATTAAAGCCCAAATATTCGTTTGCATCGCACTTTGAAGTAAATCGTCTCTCCATATAATTCTTACTGGAAAGCATGTTTAATTCCAATTACTTAATCAATATTTTTAATAATATATTTTACTCTAATACTTTTACTATTCAATGTCATATGCACTTCATTTCCCAACGCAAAACCTCGCAAATTTATAGTGGAGTAGTAAATATTGCCAAATAAATTCATTTAGTTTATGTAAATACTACATTGCCCGATTTGAAATTTCAAACTTTAAATAATAATAATAATAATAATAATAATAATAATAATAATAATAATATTAATAATAATAATAATAATAATAATAATAAGAAGAAGAAGAAGAAGAAGAGGAAGAATAAAATCATGGCCATATCTTTATCAGAATTTCAGGATTAGTCAATAAATGAATTCAACAGGTTCTCTATTCGAGGTTCTATTTAATCTAATCCGACAGAAATACGAAGAGAAACTCCGAGAACAGGTAAAAGAAAAAAGTTGCTTTGGTGGAACTGGAACTAGCTTTTAAGAGTTCTTCACGAGTTACAGACAAATGCGTTAGACACCTTTTCTTTTCTTTAAGTTAACTGATTCACCGAACGTATCTGAGGAACTTGTCTCTATTTTCTACTCGGTTATACACGTTTTACAATCATTTCCATTAAACTTGAACGACGGGAACACGAATACAAAAACATCTATGACAATTAAAATTTGAATCTTCACCACCGTTAATCCAACCCGGGACCCCGTAAACCCAAGACACGCGTGCTAGCCACTAGAAGAGCGGGAACAGCGAAATGTAATCTGTAGTGTCTGAAGGTGAGTTCAACAGAGATTATATATTTCGTCTACATTATTTAATAGCTATGTAGAAGAGATAGCGAAAAGGAGTCTACATAATGAAGATGGAATTTCGGTAGGAGATAGAATGATGATGTGTATACGGTTTGGGGTTTATATGGTTGTTATTGCGGAATCCAAACCAAAAATTAATAATATGTAGAAAATTTGAGAAATACTTGTGAAGAATATGGGATGAAAATAAATGTTAGAAAGGAAAAATCCATGGTGATTGAAACGAAGCGGTCGGTGTCAAATATAGAAATACACTGTTAACAATGATTTATTCAAAAATGAATACATTTTACTACTCAAAAAAAATTGAGTAAATTAGTCTCAATTTTGAGGAGAAAATAACTCAAAAAATGAGAATGAGGAAATTTAGTTGCATATTTGAGTCAGAGACTGGTTCTCAAAAACGAGTAATAATGTAGTCTTTAAAAATATTGTTTTATGATATAGATATATCATGGATTATCGTGAGATATAAAAGACAGTTTGCAAATGCAAGATTATGGAAAACAAGTACGAACAAGCTAACATAAGAGCACAAAAGTCCTTTATATTCCTGAACTATATGTTCTCATTCTGGCTGATGGAGGAACTACTTAGCGGATGGATAAAGAGAAAGTTAAAAGGAAATTGGACGAAAAGTGTTGTTTACTAACAGCATATATGATTTCCCAGGTAAGTACTGCCAGCAACATAAATTTAGTTTTAAGTGTGAATGCAACATTGCTTGCGTGCGATCATTGTAATCGATTGACGGTTAATCACGACAATCCATTATTTTCCTTCGAAAATCATGAGTAATGCTTCTAGGTACTGGTTCCCAGATAGAATGCCCGGAAGCCTCACTCTATGCTTCTGGGCATTCTATATCTTAGACAATGTTGTTGTGTTAATGATATGTGACTTTCCAATATATTCAGTAAATGGTTTACTTATTTTTCTTTTTTTTGGTGAATTGGGGCGTGCAGGTTTACTTTTGGCGCTGCACTCTAAATAACTGTTGTTAAAATACAGTTCTTTTAATAATTTCCTTCTTATTGTCCCCTAAAAGATTTGTGGCGGGTGACATGAAAAAACTCCCTTGCGGGAAGGTTCTAGATTACTGGTCCCCCATGTAGGTTAGTAGCTGGGTTGGTTTCTTTCTCTACTCTCTTATACATTTAATCTACACAGTATTGCCGAGCGAGCGTTAGCGAGTGAAGGCGGTTTAGAGCCCCGCAGGGCACGTTGTTTTCTGTCTTTATTATTGCTCAATGGGAAGGGGGACCAGTAATCTAGAACCTTGCCCTCACTTGCAGGCCCGTATCTACGCGGTGGGTCTAGGGGGTCGGGCTCCTAAATTTTTACTGCCTGCCTAAAATGTTCACGGTAGGCTTGCAAATGAACTATAATATGGTTGGATCCCCCCCCCTACATTTTTGGGACGGCTACCGGCCTGCTCACTTGCACAGATAAAATTTCAAGGGACCACCAGAAGTATTAGTTGAAAAATTGCAATTCCTTTACGATTGCCATATAAATACGGATTCCGTATCTGTTGCATAAAAGCTACAATGTAAAAAAAAAAACACACAGGCATTACTCGAGCAGACTGTTTTATCAAGTTTTGACACATTTCTTACATTCTCAGGTTGGGTTAAAGTTTTTTTTCAGCACTAAATAACAAGCTCCAGTACTACATACAGATTAACTTCAGAAGGGCTCGATGTAAATACAGTGTGGACGTATGGCATAAACACGAACAAACTTGTGCTAGGTGGCAATAAAAGCATGAATGCTATCTAACCGAGTCAGTGCAGGACGAACCTGGTGGCACTCTTCGTAGGTTTCTTTAAGAAAATTTCCCTCGACTGACACAAACTTTTCACTTCATCAAATTTTCCGTTGTTTGTTGAGTGTCCAATACTTATGACAGAAGTTATGTCATAATTTTAGTTTAGCTATATTAAGGGAACAACCACCAGTGGCGTCATTTAGGGAGCAGGGAGGGGTAATTGCACCCCCTGAGATTGAGATTTATATAGAT
This sequence comes from Thermobia domestica, assembly GCF_964235325.1. Classification (NCBI taxonomy): domain Eukaryota; kingdom Metazoa; phylum Arthropoda; class Insecta; order Zygentoma; family Lepismatidae; genus Thermobia; species Thermobia domestica. The sequence goes on from NC_137467.1 coordinate 64,100,708, forward strand.
TTTTTGAGTAGAATAGTAGTCAGTGAAAAATGCAAAATTTTCTTATATCAAGGGGTCTTGCCCTCCCACAAGCAAAATCTGAAATGACGCTTCTGCTACCAACCACATTTGTTTTATTCATTTACTTTTTCTTTCTATTTTTACGTTTACGTTTTTTTTTCCAAAAGTATACACACAGCCAACAAAATGAAATATTGTGAAATCTTTCAGTTTAACATCCCAGGATTATGCCTTTAGGTTAAGGGAGACGATGATTAAAGCAAGTGAATGATGATGGAAGAATGAGAAAGTGGGAGGAAACGGGAGTACCTCGACAAAATCCACGAACACAATGTTGTTTATCACAAGCTTGTTTCGGTGAAAAACGGGCCTATGTTTAGCAGAAGGGGTCCAGCTCTTTTCTCTAAAAAATGTTACAATTTTGGTAATTTCTGTTCACATTAGGTTAGTTTAGAGTGGGTTATGTTAGTTTAGGCTAGCTTAGGTTAGTTAAGTTTAGTTTAGGTTAGGTTAGTTCATGTTAAATTAGTGTAGGGGTCCCGCATAATTTTCCAAAAGATGATAGAATTTCGCTTATTTCTATAATATTATGTAAGTTTAGGTTAGTTCAGGTTAGCTTAGGTTAGTTTATGTTAGATTGGGTTAGATTTGGCTACGTTATGTTACGTCTAAGTACTTGCATCATTCATTTCTCCTGTAAATTTTGTGTTTTTACGTGCTTCTGGACCCCTTGTACTAAACATACTCCGAAAATCGTACCAAGGAAACCATGCACCTGAGGTAAGCGCTCCCCACTGAGCCACCGTGCACCCCCCCTAGCTAACAATGGGTGCAAATTATGCTACTTGCAGCACACACAAACTATTGCAATTGTATTGGTTTATTTCTGAATAACAAAGAACAATTTAAGTAGTGATGTTCGTTAACAAGAGTCTAATTGCTACTTCACATTATTCATGTATGCGCATTTCTAACATTGCAGTAAAACATTATGACAATGAACTACTTTGGAACTTCACGACTAGAAAAAGGTAAAATATATTATTTAATAGAATATATTTGTATAACAATTAAATCTTTATATTTCAGATGGATGCTGAATTTAAAAATTTGTTCGGCGCGACAGAGTCTGTTTTCTATGTCATCTGTTTGGCAGTGATAATTTTCTTTAAGGTTTCGCTAGAGAAAGTTCTTGGTGAGTAAGATCAAGTTTTCGTGTATATTTATCATATTTCAGGTTGCATGTATAAATATGTACACAAGAGTCTATTTGTCATCAACACAACCCTACTTCTGGCAAAGCACCCATTTTTTTTCTTTACATTATCTTTTTATTGTGTCTATTCACAAACATTGTTTTATTGTTATAATTCAATCGCAGCAAATAGTAGCTTTTATATGCTTTACTTTGAAAAGTAAAAATAAGTCAGTATTTTGAAACACGTAATACCTTTTAAATAAACGTACATGAACTCAAAATTGCACATCTTTGGCTTATTATCTTCACGTCTTAAGACAGTGATGGGCAAAGCATGGCCCGCGGATTAGATGTAGCTCCTTAAACGTTTCCACCCAGCCCACGACGTGATTCATTACCTGACGAATATAACTTCACTTCTGAGAATCAGTGGATTGTACTTCCAGCCAAATTATGAGAAATGTTTAAAAATGCATTCACAATACCATTTATCACATTCCCTTTCATGATCTTTCGAGTATTAATAGAGCTTGGTTTTACAAGTGATACAATCACTGTTGTTTTTTTTTTTAATTATATTGGCCCACCTATATTTTTTTCCGTTTTTCTTTAGCCTGGGGCCCAAAATGTTTCCCCATCATTGTGCTAAGGAATATAACAATTGTCTAGGGCTTTAGAAAGCAGTACACTTTAAGTAAAACCTTATTTCAACTCATGGAAGTAGTTTTTGAATAATTTAGTGTGATTTACATTGTACTTCAAAAAATATTTTGGCAGACAATAGCAATATCTACTAATTCCAAACATTATTATATACTGACTTAGTCATATTTTCTCTCTATAGATCAATTGCGCACTACATTTGCTTCCATTTCTACTACCACAAGGTGTACTTAATATAGCTCTCAAGAGTCATTTCAGAAGGACAAAAAGATAAACAGTGCACAAGTGAAACCATTATACTGAATTACATATGGACAATTTCAAAGTACTACGGAGTACAGACGAACAAATTTAATTCAAGTTAGTTAACAACGACTTTTATAGGTCCAAATTAAAGAAATACAACGACTTAATTTGCATATCACAAAGATACGAATTATTTGAGTCCACTTTGGCTCAGACTCATTTATACATAAATAGATATCGATGATACTTCTCATTTCACTAAATGCCTCTCCTAAGGTCTTTATGACCCTCCTTCCCCTCCCCCCCCCACACACACAAAGTACGGCATTTCGATGTATTTTATCAATAGTAAACAAAACAATTTTTAGAATGTTTCTTTGATTGCAATTACATAACAATAATAACTACAAAAAAAATCACAAAACAAACATTTATAAACTTACATAAAAAAAAAGTTGCTTTTGTAGTATAATCTTTTTGAGTAATGAATGGGGAATTTAGGTCTGAATATAATACGAATAATGTACGGGAGTGAAACGTGATAACCCACAAATGTGTGTTCATCAAGATTTTACAAACACTTACACTTTTACGAACATTTTCGTTATTTGGTTTAAACCAGTTGTTTTTTTTTTGAAAAAACCAGCTGCTTTAAACATTGGTTTAAACCATGTTTTTTAAAAAAAACAGCTGCTTTAAACATTGGTTTAAACCATGTTTTTTTAAAAAAACAGCTGCTTTAAACATTGGTTTAAACCATGGTTTAAACCAGCCAACCCTGATATGTAGTCATTAAGTTTCCTTTCTATGAATAAAGAATCTGTATTCTCAAGCAGTGGCGTAACTAACAGGCTCCCGGTATTTAAGTTTCGGAGTATAACTTTATAATGTTTGGATGTTAAAAGCACTTTGCAGAGTTCCTCCGTGGCTAAGCGGTTAGCGTACGCGCTCTTGGCGCGGGATACCCGGGTTCGATTCCCGGCGGGAGCTCATGTGGTTCGGATTCCACGTTAATCAGTAGATCCACGTCTCACATAGCCTCGCTGCTGAAAGGGACGCTAAACTGAAATTCAACTCCATTCAAAAGCACTTTGCAGGTTTCATATTACTGCAAGAGCACTCTACTTAGAGGAAAAAGAAATCACGGAACCAGCTATAATAGATTTAGTGAATTCTACTCGGAAAATGTATCGCCTTTTGTTGCAACAACTAACAAGTTTCCGATGAGTAGTGAAGAAACAATTTAGTGAAATTTTAACTTGGAATTAATTAGCCAATTATTTAGTCGTAGATAACTTCCTATGTTAGTAGTGTTCTGCATTTGTGTACTTCTTTGCAACTGTATCTCACTGTGCCTCTGACGAAGCCAATCCTGAGCGATCATTCAGTACACTAAAAGCCATCAAACTTTATATTCGTAGAACAAGGTCGAAGATGAAATTGAGCTCAGCCCCGTAACTTGGGCTTTTTCTTGGAAGACCAAACATTAATTAGACCTCCTAAAATATGTCAAGTTGAGGCCCCCTAGAATAATGATGGCATTTGAAGTGAAATCCTTACTAAACGTGTTCGATACTTCTTGGGGCGCCAGTTGATGGTTTACTAAAGTAAGATCCAGATTACATATATGCTACATCTTAAAGGAATGTATTTCGTTCAGATAGTGGGGCAGCAGAAACATCTTAAATTATTTGCAATGCTTTTGAAAATAGTACGGTGCTTCACAAGTTAACTAAATGAGACAATATGTTGAAAGTCTTACTAAATATATATTTTGTCTGGGGCTCTAATAGGACACATTTTACTGAATGAGGCTCGGAACACATTTTCGTTTCATTTTTTTTCCTGTTATGTGGTAAACCTATTCCAAGCTTTATTTATAAGTTCCTGTTCATATCACATCATACAAAGCAACAAAGTTTTAACTCAAATGAATCCTATCAAACAACTGGAAGCTTAATTGGGGGGGGGGGGCAGTTTCCCCATTCCCCCGCAAAAGTTACGGCATTGGTTGAGCCCTTTGCCAATCCTGAGCACTGAAAGCGAAGAATGGCACCACGTTGATATTGAGAAAGTAGTCAGCAAATTACTCTCCGGAAAAAAAAAACGCCGGTTTCCAAGCTTGTCATCGCCCTCGCGTCATTATGGTTGAGAGAGAATTTGAGGGTGAGGATGCCCTAGAGAGGGCCATCCTCGCAAAGGTAAACACATCTGGCTTAGTACGTCTGTTACACCGCTCAATAACTCTTAGTAGTAGTCCCCCCGTTATGCGCGAATGACTCATCCTCACTCTCTTTTATGACCGGGGTGAAAGGTCAATGACCTGGCCCGGGGTCAATGACCTAGGGGTACTTAGGACCACCCCCTCTAAATTTTGGCAGGGGTACCTTGGCCCACCCCCTAAATTTTGGCAGGGGTACATAGGACCACCCCTCTTAAATTTTGGAAATTGCCAAATCTAAAAATTGGGTGTGGTAGCCTAGGACCATAGTATGTACCTCTATCAGTATTGGGGGTCTATGTCGTTCCCTTTCATGGGTAAAAAATTGCCAAAAATTCAAATTTCGGGGGGTTTTGACCTAATTTATCCCCTTTGATGAGGTGTTATTACCTTATATAGTTATATGGGCGTATACAGGGGTCCATTACCTTTCATAACATATGGGCATATTAATGCACCCCTTGAAAAATTTGGGAGGGGTACCTTGGCCCACCCCTTAAATTTTGGAAATTGCCCAATTTTAACATGTGGTATCATAGTACAGGACCCTAATATGTATCATGATAAATTTGGGTGGTCTACCTCATTCCCTTCTAGGGGTACAAAATTGCCAAAATATAAACGTAAGCAATACGTTGTACCACGTGTTTGGTTTTTCGACCTAATTTATCTCCTTGGATGAGGTCCTATTACCTTATATGATTATATGGTCATGTATAGGGGTCCATTACATTTCATAAGACATGGGTATATTAATGCACCCCTTGAAAAATTTGGGAGGGGTACCTTGGCCCACCACTTAAATTTTGGAAATTGACCAATTTCAACATTGGGTATTATAGTATAGGACCCTAATATGTATTATGATAAATTTGGGTGGTCCACCTCATTCCCTTCTAGGGGTACAAAATTGCCAAAATATAAACGTAAGCAATACGTTATACCACGTGTTTGGTTTTCGGCCTAATTTATGTGCTTGGATGAGGTCCTATCTATATATAAAAAAGAGAACGCACAAATCCTTTGTGAACTCATCACGCTAATACGGCTGAACCAATTTCTTTCATTTTTGGGGGGTTGTTAGGATTTGGACCCTAGATGGTTTTTATCATATCACTTTAATTTTTAATTACCAGTGTCTTGAGATAATTGACCATTCAAGTGTCCATACGTACAAATCCTTTGTTATTAGTTCATCATAGGTAAAAATAAACGTATTTATATGCAACCCGCATGACCATGTGACTCGGCGGGTTAACATAAATGACAGGCGCTATAATGTTAACATTTACTGCAATTTGAAAGCGAAAAAGTAAAAATTATCTAAGTAACAAAGTTTATTGCGTTCCGGGGTGACCGCAGCGAAGCGGGGTGAACGCTGCTAGTTACCTTATATAGTTATATGATCATGTATAGGGGTTTATTACCTATCATAAGACATAGGTACATTTGTGCACCCCCGGGAGGGGTACAATGGTATACCCCTTAAATTTTGGAAATTGACCAATTTAAACATTTGGTATTATAGTACAAGACCCTAATATGTATTATGATAAATTTGGGTGGTCCACCTCGTTCCCTTCTAGGGGTACAAAATTGCCAAAATATAAACGTAAGCATTACGTTGTACCACGTGTTTGGTTTTTGACCTAATTTATTCCTTTGGATGAGGTCCTATTACATCATATAGTTATATGGTCATGTATAGGGATCCATTCCCTATCATAAGACATAGGTACATTTGTGCACCCCCGGGAGGGGTACAATGGCCCACCCCTTTAATTTGGAAATTGCTCAATTAAACATTTGGTATTACAGTATAAGACCCTAATATGGATCACTATAAATTTGGGTGGTCCACCTCGTTCCCTTTGATGGGTACAAAATTGACAAAATATAAACGTAAGCATTACGTTGTACCACGTGTTTGGTTTTTGACCTAATTTATTCCTTTGGATGAGGTCCTATTACCTTATATGGTTATATGATCATGTATAGGGGTCCTCGCTATCATAGTACATGACCTCAATATGTATCATGATAAATTTGGGTGGTCCATCTTGTTCCCTTTCATGGGTAAAAATTGCTAAAATATAAACATAAGCAATATGTTGTACCATGTGTTTGGTTTTTGGCCCAATTTCTTCCCTTTGATGAGGTTTTATTACCTTATATGGTTATATGGTCATGTATATAGGTTCATTTCCTATCATAAGATATGGGTACATTGATGCATCCTTTAAAAATTTGGGAGGGGTATCTTGGCTCATCCACTCGGTTTTAGAAATTGTTTAATATAAGCATTTGGTATCATAGTACAGGTCTCCAATATGTACCACTATAAATTTGGATGGTCCACATCGTTCCCTTTTCATAGGTAAAGAACTACCAAAAATCAAATTTCGGAGGTTATTGACCCCTATTTAGCATGTTATATGGTTTATTACCTTTATATGTTTATGTTCCCTTTTAAATTTGGGAATTATCAAATAACAAAATTCGGTAAACGTTTTCTAAGACCCATTGTAGATGTTGATGTTCCTCTTATGACCAAATATTCAAAATTTAAATGTTATTGACCGGCTTTATTATTGAATAAGTACAGGATTTATTACTTTTTTCATAACACACAGGTGTATTTGTGTACCAATCTTAAATTTTGAAAGGGGTACATTTCTTATTGTCGTATCAATAATTGGTAATTGGATAGTATCTCATTCATTGGGTAAATCATTATGATCACGTAATCAGTTATTGACCTATGATGGAATTAGGAGTCCAGGACATTGGTACATTGAAACTTTGTAGGATAATTTGAGAATTGCGTCATTGGTTTTGATTATTCCCGCCAAATATAAACGTAAGCAAGACGTTGTACCACGTGATTGACCCTGATGAGGTAGTGTACAGGGATTCATTTCCTTTGTTGTGGTACTTCTTAAGTTTGAGTACACACACACTTCTAGAAAACAGTTGGTTCTACTCAGGTAAACATTTGACGGACATTATTGACCTTATTGAGCATATAATGATATGATTAACTCTAAGACTTAGGTATATCAAGAGAAGTATTCTTTAAATTTGGGAATGATGATAAACAGAATTTTAACATAAGGTGCGAAATTTGAAACAATACATTGAACTTTAGTCACAGGTCATAGTCTAAGATCATTGGTGGTGATTGATTTGAAATCTGATAGCTAACCTTATTGAATCTTATGACTCATAGACGAAAGGCAATACATGCTACAACAGTTTAAAATTTAATCATAAGGTGATGTAATCTGACACTAGCAAAGTTATTGTGTATGCAATTTGATTGGATGATCACTATCTTTCCTGCAATCTGATTGGTTGATCACTATCTTTCGTGCAATCTGATTGGTTGATGATTTTCAAATCTTTACTGTATTCAGTTTTGTTTTAACATTTAAAAATCTTGGTTTCGTTCAACATTTTGCACTCACTGATAAATATGATCAAAACCGTTTATTTGTTAATCGAATAGTTAAAAACCGGATAAAGTTTGACGGGTAACCGTGAACCGTAAATTTTTTTTAGTTTGAAATTTTTTTGCTTGAAATTTTTTGTTTGAAAATTTTTCGTTTCAAAATTTTGTTTGAGATTTTTTCGTTTGAAATTTTTGTTTGAAATTTTTTTCGTTTGAAATTTTTTGTTTGAAAATTTTTGTTCGAAAATTTTGTTTAAAATTTTTTGTTTAAAATTTTTCGTTTCCAAATTTTTTTTGTTTGAAATTTTTTGTTTCAAAATTTTGTTTGAAATTTTTTTCGCTTCAAAATTTTGTTTGAATTTTTTTCGTTTGAAATTTTTTGTTTGAATTTTTTTTCGTTTCAAAATTTTGTTTCAAAGATTTTTGTTTGAAATTTTTGTTTCAAAGTTTGAGTTGACATTTTTAAAAGTTTGTGCACTTATTAGTAAAGAACTGGAACTGTTTAGAACAAAAACCTTTGACAACATTGTGGTGCAATAGTACACGTCAGAACCTGGGGGTTGTACTTGAAATGAAAAAACACAATTCATTGAAATGGATCATTTTATTACACTCCACATACATCCATACCAGATAGTGGTTCTGGATATTGTCGATACAATGTATTTTGAACTTCTTGCACTAGTTTGTCTTTAGCATATAATTTTAATTCCAATTGAAGTCTTTTAAGGTCTATTGCAATATCAATTGGTTGAAACTCAATGTCCATTTGATCACAAATAAACTGTTTATCAATACAGGTATGCACCCACGAACGATGTTGACAACCATCACAATATCTAGATACATGTTGTACAATATGCATAACACATTTTTCAAAATAGTACTTTTTCAGGAATATACTTGTTTTGTTGCACACTTCCACTGCATGTTTCACACACTGAAATACGCTGATGAATTTGTTCCATTCCGTTTGTGTTAGATACACCATGTTGCGAGGGACATGAAATGTACTCTTCTTACGTAACAGCACCATCTTCTCTTCGAGGACTGTACGCAGCACCACTTCATGATTTAAGCCTAATGATTTGACTATGGTCACATTTAGCTCATCATGAAAATAATCATTCATTTGGTCGATTCGTGCCATTCTTCACAGGTCAGTTGTACACCAAATTGTTCTGCTTTGCCCAATCGAATTACTGGTTCAAATGTTCTAGCACTGATACCAATCATCACATGTTTTGTTTGAAATATATTTATTGGATAATAGCATGCGAAGATGAACTCTTTATCGTTAGAAGTACACATCTTTCCTCCTGAAAAGCACTTGCTCAAATGATTTCACTGTATTGGTTGATTTATAGTTATTGCTGACGTCATTGGAAAGGAATGTGCTGGCGTTTGAATTCATGATTTCATCACAGTTGCTGACGTCATGCTGACCAACCAAATTCATACAACTACAGCTGACGTGCTGACGTTTGAATTCATGATTTGCTGACGAATCTGGCTGTGTACTAAATTCAAGTTGATGACTTCGACCCAAGAATCCTTTGTAACATAAAGATACAGATCCAGTATTTAAGAAACGCAGCAGTTCTTCTTGTTTTGATGCTTCCATGGGTAAATATCTTGCTGGTAAAATTATATTCTTATCATTTTCAAGCTTCACTACGATTCTTAATCCAAACTTTGTAGGGATCATTTGGCTAGCTAAGATTCTATAAGGTACATTCTGTTGTAAATCAGTAATCTTGGTAAATGATTTCATCACATTACGCGTGTTTAGAAACTGCAGACAAGTAGCCATGATGATGTTATCATGAATACTAACTCGAACGATACTTATATATGATGCAAAACTGATGACGTTGCATTATCATGTTCTGACATGTACTATTGCACCACATGTTGCCAGAGGCCAATGTCGAAACAAAATTTTGAAACGAAAAAAATTCAAACAAAAAATTTCAAACGAAAAAAATTCAAACAAAATTTTGAAGCGAAAAAAATTTCAAACAAAATTTTGAAACAAAAAATTTCAAACAAAAAAATTTGGAAACGAAAAATTTTAAACAAAAAATTTTAAACAAAATTTTCGAACAAAAATTTTCAAACAAAAAATTTCAAACGAAAAAAATTTCAAACAAAAATTTCAAACGAAAAAATCTCAAACAAAATTTTGAAACGAAAAATTTTCAAACAAAAAATTTCAAGCAAAAAAATTTCAAACTAAAAAAAATTTACGTTTCACGGTTAACCGTCAAACTTTATCCAGTTTTTAACTATTCGATTAACAAATAAACGGTTTTGATCATATTTATCAGTGAGTGCAAAATGTTGAACGAAACCAAGATTTTTAAATGTTAAAACAAAACTGAATACAGTAAAGATTTGAAAATCATCAACCAATCAGATTGCACGAAAGATAGTGATCAACCAATCAGATTGCAGGAAAGATAGTGATCATCCAATCAAATTGCATACACAATAACTTTGCTAGTGTCAGATTACATCACCTTATGATTAAATTTTAAACTGTTGTAGCATGTATTGCCTTTCGTCTATGAGTCATAAGATTCAATAAGGTTAGCTATCAGATTTCAAATCAATCACCACCAATGATCTTAGACTATGACCTGTGACTAAAGTTCAATGTATTGTTTCAAATTTCGCACCTTATGTTAAAATTCTGTTTATCATCATTCCCAAATTTAAAGAATACTTCTCTTGATATACCTAAGTCTTAGAGTTAATCATATCATTATATGCTCAATAAGGTCAATAATGTCCGTCAAATGTTTACCTGAGTAGAACCAACTGTTTTCTAGAAGTGTGTGTGTACTCAAACTTAAGAAGTACCACAACAAAGGAAATGAATCCCTGTACACTACCTCATCAGGGTCAATCACGTGGTACAACGTCTTGCTTACGTTTATATTTGGCGGGAATAATCAAAACCAATGACGCAATTCTCAAATTATCCTACAAAGTTTCAATGTACCAATGTCCTGGACTCCTAATTCCATCATAGGTCAATAACTGATTACGTGATCATAATGATTTACCCAATGAATGAGATACTATCCAATTACCAATTATTGATACGACAATAAGAAATGTACCCCTTTCAAAATTTAAGATTGGTACACAAATACACCTGTGTGTTATGAAAAAAGTAATAAATCCTGTACTTATTCAATAATAAAGCCGGTCAATAACATTTAAATTTTGAATATTTGGTCATAAGAGGAACATCAACATCTACAATGGGTCTTAGAAAACGTTTACCGAATTTTGTTATTTGATAATTCCCAAATTTAAAAGGGAACATAAACATATAAAGGTAATAAACCATATAACATGCTAAATAGGGGTCAATAACCTCCGAAATTTGATTTTTGGTAGTTCTTTACCTATGAAAAGGGAACGATGTGGACCATCCAAATTTATAGTGGTACATATTGGAGACCTGTACTATGATACCAAATGCTTATATTAAACAATTTCTAAAACCGAGTGGATGAGCCAAGATACCCCTCCCAAATTTTTAAAGGATGCATCAATGTACCCATATCTTATGATAGGAAATGAACCTATATACATGACCATATAACCATATAAGGTAATAAAACCTCATCAAAGGGAAGAAATTGGGCCAAAAACCAAACACATGGTACAACATATTGCTTATGTTTATATTTTAGCAATTTTTACCCATGAAAGGGAACAAGATGGACCACCCAAATTTATCATGATACATATTGAGGTCATGTACTATGATAGCGAGGACCACTATACATGACCATATAACCATATAAGGTAATAGGACCTCATCCAAAGGAATAAATTAGGTCAAAAACCAAACACGTGGTATAACGTATTGCTTACGTTTATATTTTGTCAATTTTGTACCCCTAAAAGGGAACGAGGTGGACCACCCAAATTTATCATGATACATATTAGTATCCAGTACTATGCCACCACATGTTGAAATTAAGCAATTTCCAAAATTAAAGGGTTGGGCCAAGGTACCCCTCCCAAAAATTTAAAGGGGTGCATCAATATACCCATGTCTTATGAAAGGTAATAGACTCCTGTATACGCTTATGTAAACATATAAGGTAATAACATCTCATCAAAGGGAATAAAATCGACCAAAAACCAAACACGTGGTATAACGTATTGCTTACGTTTATATTTTTGGCAATTTTGTACCCCTAGAAGGGAACGAGGTGGACCACCCAAATTTATCATAATACATATTAGGGTCTTGTACTATAATACCAAATGTTTAAATTGGTCAATTTCCAAAATTTAAGGGGTATACCATTGTACCCCTCCCGGGGGTGCACAAATGTACCTATGTCTTATGATAGGTAATAAACCCCTATACATGATCATATAACTATATAAGGTAATAGGACCTCATCCAAGCACATAAATTAGGCCGAAAACCAAACACGTGGTATAACGTATTGCTTACGTTTATATTTTGGCAATTTTGTACCCCTAGAAGGGAATGAGGTGGACCACCCAAATTTATCATAATACATATTAGGGTCCTATACTATAATACACAATGTTGAAATTGGTCAATTTCCAAAATTTAAGTGGTGGGCCAAGGTACCCCTCCCAAATTTTTCAAGGGGTGCATTAATATACCCATGTCTTATGAAATGTAATGGACCCCTATACATGACCATATAATCATATAAGGTAATAGGACCTCATCCAAGGAGATAAATTAGGTCGAAAAACCAAACACGTGGTACAACGTATTGCTTACGTTTATATTTTGGCAATTTTGTACCCCTAGAAGGGAATGAGGTAGACCACCCAAATTTATCATGATACAAATTAGGGTCCTGTACTATGATACCACATGTTAAAATTGGGCAATTTCCAAAATTTAAGGGGTGGGCCAAGGTACCCCTCCCAAATTTTTCAAGGGGTGCATTAATATACCCATATGTTATGAAAGGTAAGACCCCTGTATACGCCCATATAACTATATAAGGTAATAACACCTCATCAAAGGGGATAAATTAGGTCAAAAACCCCCGAAATTTGAATTTTTGGCAATTTTTTACCCATGAAAGGGAACGACATAGACCCCCAATACTGATAGAGGTACATTCTTTGGTCCTAGGCTACCACACCCAATTTTTAGATTTGGCAATTTCCAAAATTTAAGAGGGGTGGTCCTATGTACCCCTGCCAAAATTTAGGGGGTGGGCCAAGGTACCCCTGCCAAAATTTAGAGGGGGTGGTCCTAAGTACCCCTAGGTCATTGACCCCGGGCCAGGTCATTGACCTTTCACCCCGGTCATAAAAGAGAGTGAGGATGAGTCATTCGCGCATAACGGGGGGACTACTACTCTCTTCAACAAAAGATAATTTTAAAATTGTTTTCTGCAATCAACAGCTAGATAATTATCTCGGAGGAGTTCGTTAATGGATGTGATCCACCTACTTGTAGTGATAGAAATAAACCATTTCCGGTTAACGTTGATCACTATAGAGCATAGACAGTAATCTCACATTGTATATTTTTTAATCGATTAAGCGTCCCTAGAATATATTCCATTTCCACTCTACTAAAACACTAAATGGTAGATCTACTACAACTTCTGGTTTCAATATTAATTGAAGAAATATTGCGTAATTCTCTTTACTGTCTTTACCAGGGTCTGTATTATCGTATTTCAATTGATACTAATTCAAATTAGAACGTAGCAACATTAATATTATTCGAGATATCGCCATACACGAATAAGATTTATAAGTATTTCATTTTATTTTTATTTCTATTGTCACTAATTACACAATCTCTTTGTTTCCAGGGAGATGAAGGCATAGACACATTTTTAGCAAATGAAAAACTTCTGGGAGGATCTCGAACATAGCTGTTGTTTATCTTGTCCATTGGCAGTCGTCACAGACTTTTCCAACGAATGCATACATCTGTCATAGTACTTTGTAGGCATATTCAGAGGGTTCATGTATCCTCATTGTCTTACCTAAGTTCTTATAAAAATTGTGCTCATGTATAGACTTAGTTTATTATTTGACAAATAAAAAATACAATGTACAAACATATTTTCCTTTAATCAAAATGAAACTAATATATATACATTTACGTTTGTGTGTGTATGTGTGTGAATCATATATATATATATATATATATATATATATATATATATATATATATGTGTGTGTGTGTGTGTGTGTGTGTGTGTGTGTGTGTGTGTGTGTGTGTGTGTGTGTGTGTGTGTGTGTGTGTGTGTGTGTGTGTGTGTGTGTGTGTGTGTGTGTGTGTAACGTCGTATGAATATGTTTCAAGGCTAAAGGAGAAGGCAATGATAATGAAGTGATGCAATGAAGAAAGTAGGAGGAAACGAGAATACATCGAAAAAACCAGTGCACATAAAATTTGTCCACCATATCAGGCTTACTTGTTTAAAACTACGCAAACCAACATCACGAACAGTTTAAGTTACAAGGAGCTTGTGTGTTGATTAAATTAAAATTCTCATCTATGCTATTTATGGAAACAACAGGTATCAGCATAAAAATGTAACCTTGCAGATTCAAAATTGAGTAAAAAAGTACTTTAACAATTAGATTATATTAGTATTCAAAAATAGGAAAGGGAGTATTTATTCTGCTTCCCCAAAATTACAAAGGTAGATGAATTTCACACTGCACTAAAAAAATTATAGTAAGTACGCCTTCTACACATTAATATTGATGTTAGACATTTTTATCTTCAAAGCTGGGAAATAGAAGTAATTTTCGAAGTACTCGTATTTTTTCAAAAACTGATTTCTATTTTCCAACTTTTAAGAGGAAAATGTTTTAACTTCAATATTAATGTGTAGAAGGCGTACTTAATATAAATTGCCCAGTGCAGTGTAAGAGTAATCTACCTTTCTAGTTCCAGGAAACTTTCCCTGTGCCAGCAAAGCAGCAGAATAAGTACTTTTTTCTCATTTTTGAATACTAATAAAATCTCATTTTTGAGTACTTTTTTACTCATTTTTTTAAAAAAAACCTTCTCCTTTTTGAGTAGAGTTTTTCTTAAATTTGAGAGGAAATATTCTCAATTTTTGAGAACGTGTGTTTCTCATTTTTGCGGCTATCTGAGCATTTCGAATACTTTTCTACTCACTTTTGAGTATACATGTTCTCAATTGTGAGGAGGGCATTACTAGTTTTTGAACAAAGAGTTTCTCAATGTTGATTACATTCATCTCATTTTACGGTTAACTTTCTCATTTTTGAGAAAATATGTTCTCGTTATTTTTGAGAAATAGCAGTTTCTCATTTTATTTAAGAATATTTTATCTCGCTTTTAAGAGAATTTTTACTCAAAAGTGAGTAAAATTTACTCAAATTTGAGTACATATTGTTCTTATGTTTTGAACACCCACACTTTCTCACTTTTGAGAACAATGTATTCGGAGTTATTCTGAGAACACAATGTTCTCAAATTTGAGTCAATTTTACTCATTTTTAAGTAAGTATTTTTAACAGTGTAGGAGCGGAAAAAACGAACAGGTGACTAGTTTTCGATATCTGAGTAGTATTATTAGTGATGATATGATATGCGAACATGAAATAAAAGGAAGGACAGAAAAGGCGATTCAAGTCTTTAGGATGAAAAAAGTACTATTTTGTGCGACCTTGAATAGAGTTGAAAAAAAGAGTAAGAAAATGCTTCGTGTAGTGTATTTTACTGTTCTTATAAGACAGAAACATGAACATTACGCAAAAATGTGGAGAAACAATTAAAGACTTTCGAAAAATGTGCGTGGAGAAGAATGGGGAGAAATAGCTGGGTCGAGGGTAAAACGAATGAGGGTATTAGAAATGGAAGGAGAAAAATATTATTAAGAACAGGAAGAGAAACTGGTTGGGATATTGGTTAAGAAGAAACTGTATCATGAGGGATGTGATAGAAGGTATGGTGGCAGAAAAGAGAGGAAGGGGACGTATTAGACTATATAGGAACAGAACTAGGCTATTGGAATATCGAAACAGTAAAATCGTATGTGAAGATGGAGAGGTTAATAGAAGATCGTGGAGCATGCCAGCTTCTGAGCTGCGGTAAGTGACCCGCTGGTAATGGCGGAATACTACTGATATAATGATGCTGATGATACACGGTAGAAACAGAAAGATCCACTTTACTGTCATTGCTAATACGAATCACAAAGCAAATTTCTACAGGCTTCCAATATGCCTCGCTCTAAAGGCTGTAGAAAACTAACTCTAACTCTAACTATATGGCCTATGGAACCGGGAGGTTCAATGCCGCGTTCACAAAAGCTCTCCATTGACTTCTATCCTTAGCCAATTGTATCCAGTTTCTACTTTGTATTCCAATCTCAGCAAGATCCACCTTAATATTGTCCTCCAATCTGCGCCTAGGTCTCCCTAATGGTCGTTTTCCGATGGGTCTTCCAGTCAAGATTTTGAAAGCGTTTCTACTTTCTTCTAGTTTCAAGACCTGCCCACCTAAGCCTCCTAGACTTGACGACCCTAACAATGTTGGGTAAACCGTATAAATTATGTAGTTCCTCGGTATGAAGTTTCCGCCATTCCCCATTCCCGTTCCTCTTGGGTCCGAATATTCTTCTCAGGGTCCTGTTCTCAAATACTTTCAGTCAATGATCTTCCCTCAGAGTAAGTGACCATCTTTCGCAACCATACAGAACAACAGGCATGATTATCGTTTTATATATTTTAAGCTTCAAATTCTTCGACAGAATGCGCGACGACAAGAGATTTTGGGCCGAATAATAACACGAATTCCCAGCTTTTAGCCGACATTTAATTTCTTCGTGAATATGATTTTCCTCTGTTAATATTGATCCTAAGTATTTGAAAGTATCCACTTTATCAAAAGTATTATTTAATATTTTAACGCCTCCACAATTTTCCGTATTACGGTCCCAACGCACTTCCATGTATTTAGTTTTCTCTGCATTAACTTCTAAACCCATGTCCCTGCAAGCGTTTAATAAGATCTCTGCATTTCTTTCTATTGTTCTCCTATCATCACCTATTAAATTTACATCATCTGCATATGCCATAACCTGGTGAATACCGTTCAACTGTAGGCCCTGGTTGCTATCTTTGATCTTCGTTATGGCGTATTCCATCACAAAGTTAAATAATAATGGCGACAACGCATCTACTGTCACCATGCGAGGAGAAATCATAGGTCGAGCGACAATGAGACAAACAGCCATTCAGATAGCTAGAAGTATGGGCTGTGACGATAAGAATGAAGAAATTGATTTAACGGCATGGAAATGGTGGTGAATATTTTACATCTCGGCCAAGAAGTGGGAGACCTATAATAATAATAACAATAATAATAATAATAATAATAATTACAACGATAACGTTGTATATAATATTAGCAACCTGTGCCAGTTTATAAAAAGGGGTCAGAGGCGAATTATTTGAGCAGTATTATGTATAAAGAAAAGAAAGACACATAGAGATTTCGAGAGTTTCATTTTGTAATCGTTAACTGAAAAGAGAGTGGTTGCTATAGCAACGTAGTAAACAAATGTGCATGTATGTAGACATCTTGTTGAGTAAATAAGTGTGTATAAAGGTGTAGACATCTTGTTGGATATGCAGAAAAGTTGATTATGTACGCTTCTGATGGTTGAGTATTAAAAATCAGTAAAGAAAGTGAAAAAAAAACGTTTGAATTATTTTGAAGATTACTAAATACGAACCAGAGACACCTTACAAATTGGTGCCTCAACACCGGGATATATAAAAGTGTCGTTTTGAAGAATAGTAAAAACTGCAAGCTTTCAACGTGACCTTAGTATTACCATATTGAGAAGTGGAAAAGTGATTCACCGAAATATGGCTATGAGTACAACAAGTAGTAATATAATTGGTGATCAGAGTGTGCATCCAGAAATGAATCCTAATGAAAATTTAACTGACATTTTAAGAGCCTTAGCTCAACAAATTAAGGATCAAGTACGAAAAAGTGATGAAATAGCTCAACAAATAAAGAACCAGTCTGAACAAATGAGGAACCAGTCTGAACAAATTAGGAGCCAGTCTGAGCAAATGAGGAACCAGTCAGAGCAAATTCAACACTTTGATGAAAAATTGGATCAGAAGATAACACAGCTAGCTAATGATTTTGATGAAAAGATAGCGAAGTTGGAACAATGCAATGAAAACAGATGGGATCTTGTTCAACGTCAATTAAATCAGATGAACCAACATGTAGTGAAAAGATTTGAGCAATACAATGAGAAAATGGAAAAAGTAGCACAAAGGAGCACGGAAATTCAAGAGTCAATGGATGTTCTAGAATCAACGATTAATGCTCATGAAAATCACATAAATTACTGCAAGGCGAAGTAAATTTTATCAAGGAGAGATGTATTCCCGAAACTCCATTTCAGGATAATGGATACACGAATCATCCTACATCTACAGGTTGGGTACCTGATCGACTTCCCAGACCAAGTTTGGAACTTGACGGATCTTCCAGTTGTGTAGAGAGTACTGAAAGAGAAGGAAGAGTGAGGCAAACATCCAGGCGTAAACACATCTCCAATAGAGGTATGAAGACGAATACAGGTAAACAGTTGCGATTCAGCGAAGTTAAGTCGCTTACAAAATTTAGTGGTGTGCCAAAAGATATCCCCGCTAGGGCATTTTTCGAAAAATTTCAGGATGAGTGTGAGCTCATGGGTGTAGATGAGTCTCAGTTTTTAAAATTATTGCCGCACATCTTATTACCACCCTGCTTAACCTGGTTCAAAGCCATCAGAGGTAGTCTTCATACATGTTCAGATTTTAAGAATGCTCTTCTATCAAATTATGAAAACGATTTTATGATAGCGAATAGAGATGCCGTCTTGCGAACGAAGCATTTCAATCCAAAATTACACCGGGGTATTACTGAATTCGTAGTATCTACATATCATGAGTTAAGATCACTAAATCCAAACCATCCGGAATCCCGAATTATAGCTTCCATTAAAACCTTATTGCCATTTCGACTACAACAGTTGTTAATGTCGGCACAGTGCATTAACTTCAACCATTTAATTATGCTTATACAGAGTTATGAGAGTCAAGTCGGCAATACAGAATAACAATAAAATGCAGGATAGAGGTCAGGGTAATTATGCACGTAATCAGACACAATATGCTTCTGTTCGTAAAGTAAATATACAACATAAAAATGATACTAATGTCCGTAGTTTTAATAATAGAATAAATGGTTATAATCGTACCGGTAATCAGACACAAACTAATCACAGAAACGGAGATAGGAATTTTAGAAATAGCAACAGGAATTTTAGTAAAAGTAATAATTATCGCAGATTTTCACAAATGCAATTTGCAGATGGCAGGAATTTTGTAAATAGGAATCAAAATATGATAACAGTGCCTAATCGCTCAAGAAGAACTATAGATTGTGGGATACAATGTTCCTTAAATGAGCCCTTCGAACATATGACTTGAACTATCAAAAAGGCGTCCGATGGATTTGTATTAAATTGACCTTTGCTTACGTCTATGGTTAATATGTTCTTCATTCAATTTATTATTAAAATGTATGCTCAAAATATATGCAATTGGGAAATAGTTAGAAATAGTGATGAAATTAATTTATGGCAATCAATTGAAAATATTATTGATTTGTTCCTTATAGTTTTGTTGCAATTTCCTTTTATAGTATTAACTGAGGAAATATTAATTTGTGTTTCATGTCTTTTGTAAGTTCTCTCATAATTACGTATATGAATATTATAAATATTTAAAAAAATAAAAGATCAAAATTTTAATGTAAACGTATGAAGGTAATTACAGAGATATATAAAATAGATGCAATTTATTATATGGAAAGAATAAGAATAAGGAATATCGAATCTCTTAATTTTTCAAAGTTTATTAATGTATTAAATGATAATCCTCAATGTGTTTATATGTTCTAATTTTATTGCCTTCTGACCCTACTAATATTTAATATTATAAAGATCTTTATTTGTAATTTTGAACATGAAGGAAACTATCAGTTAGGTTTAATTTTTAAATAGCCTCATTCATGATAATTGTAAATCGTCGTTCTTAGTAATGAGATATATTGATAAATATAAAAATGTGTAATGTTATAATATATTATATATATATATATATATATATATATATATATATATATATATATATATATATATATATATATATATATATATATATTGTTGATACATGTCATTGATATTATTCAGAAAGATATTTTTGGTAAAGGAAGTATATTTAATTAATCGAATATTAAGAAACTCAATGTTATCATGTAACGTAAACACGTGTGTGTATGTTTATGTGTTGACATCAATGTTTTGTGTGTATGTAATGAATGTTATGTTTCGCTACGGCTAGACGCTTGGTTGTCAGTTCGTAAGCTATTGTAATTTGTATTTGTAATGTTTTTGAATTGTCATCAGATTGTCACATTGTAACATTGACACACTTTGACTGTGATATAATCGTTGAGTTCGCAGAAATTTGTGAGTCTGAGAATTTGATCACGATGTAGTTCGGGTGAAACCAACGTTTTACCAATAGCTGAGATATACAGAAAGTCAACGACAATGAATTCCAGGATGTCTGGAATCTTAGTATAAAACCTCATGGTTTTTAGAGATTGGGATCAGTTTACGAGATCTGTCTCAAGGATCAGTCTAAGAGAGTCATCGTACGTTAAATATTCATATAGTTACTTATGTCACAGTAGTTACTTCTCTGTGATTCTAAGTCCAAGATTAGATCAGGAGATCTAATCGTTCAGCAAACCATTATAGTGGATAATGGTACACAATAATCAGCCATTCTAGACTATTGACATCAAGATAGATATCGTCCAGAACATCGACATCAGTTCCAGTCATCAGTTGTATAAAGGTACGTGTATCTCAGCTATGTTCGAGTTATTCGTGGTTAACTTCTTAGCTGCTTAAAGATATGTAATCTTGCGTTTATACTCAGTCGACGATCAATCACAATAGTACACAAGCTTTAATGAAATACAGAGTTTTAATTCGAAGTCAATTAATGTGGTTTCTTTCCGTCATCCTGTACCTACTCATTCTAGATGGTGAGTAGCAGCGATCTTCGACCGTCATTTAACATTTCATCCCCATGCTATATAGGCACGACGGTGGAAGGTTGTTAATATATATATATATATATATATATATATATATATATATATATATATATATATATATATATATGGAAAAGTAAAATATTTGTATTAAAGGTGATAATAAACATACGAGGGCTATTCAAAAGGTAGATGCTTTATAATCTTCAACCCAGGATTCTTTCCTTCATAGTAGAACTATTATGGAAGTCCCGTCCGGGCGACATCTACAACTTTAACTTTGTATATAATATTAGCAATCTGTGCCAGTTTATAAAAAGGGATCAGAGGCGAATTATTTGAGCAGTATTATGTATAAAGAAAAGAAAGACACACAGATATTTCGAGAGTTTTATTTTGTAATCGTTAACTAAAAAGAGAGTGGTTGTTATAGCAACGTGGTAAATAAATGTGCATGTATGTAGACATCTTGTTGAGTAAATAAGTGTGTATAAAGGTGTAGAGATCTTGTTGGATATGCAAAAAAGTTGATTGTGTACGCTTCTCATGGTTGAGTATTAAAAATCAGTAAAGAAAGTGATAAAAAAACGTTTGAATTATTTTGAAGATTACTAAATACGAACCAGAGACACCTTACATAATAATAATAATAACAATGATCTTAGAAAGATATATTTATTTCCAGCAAGAATTTTGCATACCCTCCTAGTGCAGTAATATTTTTTTAACGGTCATTATAAAATTGTCAAGCTAAATTTTAAAAGTCATTATAACTAGTGCTTTATTTATTTATTTCACAATCCACTTCTGCCAGTAGCTGTCGCCCCCTTACTCCCTCTTCCTGCTTACTGAGGAGGAAGCTTCGCGTCCACAGGTTGGGAACCACTGCGTTCCATTAAGAAATTCTGACAGCCTGTTATAAATTTGCATTCTGACTAATATCAGTAAACTGCATTCTTCTGTTTCTACTGCGCATGCAACAGTGAATTTCCATGGAAGATCATCAATAATTCTGCTAATTTATGTAATATTTACGGACGAATATGTAATACAACATATATCAATAACATATATCATTCCTCAAAGTAACGAATACTGTAAACATAAAAAATCAATAGACATATACAGCTGGCTGAAATAGGTATAAAGTTCAGACACTACAGAATACATTTCACTTGCTCTTCCTGCTGGTCTTGTGGCAAGCACGTGTGCCTTGGGTGTCCCGGGTTCGATCCCCTGGTGAAATTTGAAATTTTGTCATAGATCTCTTTGTATTCGTGTTCCTGTCGTTCAAGATTAATGGAAATGATTGTAAAACGTGTATAACCGAGTAGAAAATAGAGACAAGTTCCTCAGATACGTTCGGTGAATCAGTTAACTTAAAGAAAAGGAAAAAGTGTTTAAATCACTTGCCTGTAAATTGTAAAGAACTCTTAACGGTTACTTCCAATCCCACAAAACTAACATTTTTCTTTTACCTGTTCTCGAAGTTTCTCTTTGTATTTGTACCGGATTCGATTAAATTGATCTTCGAATAAAGACTACGTTGAATTCATTTATTGACTAATCCTGAAATTCTCATAAAGATATAGCTATATTATTATTATTATTATTATTATTATTATTTAAAGTACGAAGTTTCAAATCGGGCGATGTAGTATTTACGTAAACTAAATGATAATTTATTTGATAATATTCACTAGTCCACTATACATTTGCGAGGTTTTGCTTTGGGAAATGAAGTGCATATGACATTGAATAGTAAAAGTATTAGAGTAAAATATATTATTAAAAATATTGATTAAGTAATTGGAGTTAAACATGCTTTCCAGTAAGAATTATATGGAGAGACGATTTACTTCAAAGTGCGATGCAAACGAATATTTGGGCTTTAATCCGATTAGAAATCGGTAACTTACACAAGAATATTTACTTTATTAGTTCTATAAATCTTTATGCTTATCGTATTATATTCTGTGTAAAATTATGATTTTTCCATTTCAAAACGTAGAACGAGAAATAAATGTAATATTCTATTTGTTAAGGAAAACTTTCAAACAGTGATGATTTCAGGGCATGATGTGTGGTAGGATTTGAGACCCTGTCGACATAAATTTTCCCCTTCTTGACCATCAGGTATCTTCGATCATGCTCAAAGTGGACTAATAATATTTTATCAGTTTTCTCTCATTCATATATTGACCATCCCCCGGGGAGAATCTTCTGAAATCGTCAATGCTTATAATTAGTTTTTCATTACAAATCAAAGGATAATAATGAAATATTGAACATACTTAATATTTTGTTCTCAGCTGTGGATTTTAGATTTGCAATTCATATAATGTTCGCTTCTAATCGAATTTGAGACAAAAAGTAATTGCCAAAGATTTATTCAAAGAAATGTTCTCAATCTTCTAATGAAAGTGGGAACTCACTTTTAAGAAAAAAAAACGAATACTTCCTACAGGGTTTGAAAACAAACTTCTGAATGATAGGGTAGTGACTAGTGATGGGTAAATTCCCGGGAAGATATTTTTCGGGAATATTCCCAGGGAATATTCCCGGGAAGATTCCCAAAATGGGAATTTATCCGGGAATTTATGTACAATTACAAAGAAAATTGCATTCTATTACTATATTATGATTTCAAAGATAAATTAGTTTTTATATCACAGTATGTTATTACTGTTGTCCCCAGAGCAGTCTTTAAAATGTATATTCTGAGCGATGTTGTGTTATTTTATTAATATTCTATTATATTTAGGGAGTACGCATAAATGCATATTTATTTACAATATGTTCTATCAATTAAATATGTGTGAAAAATTATATAGTAAGTCCTAATACTTTTAAACCGCTAAACAGTTTAAATTTATATATAAGTGGATTTGCTAAACTTGACTCTACTACTGATATTATAAACACATTAAATTTATATATTTTATAAACCAATTAGATTGGGTAAATGCCAGAAGATACATGGCTCACCAATTTATCAACATTTGCGCATACATATTTGAAGGGTCCAGGGGAAGAAACTGATAAGTCCAAAAATCGATATTTATTGTTTTTGATACAGTGTTGCTCTATGAAAACGGAGGTTTCTGTTGATTTAATGACGAGGGGAACACTATGATAAGTCCGAAAATATTTACGAGTAAAGAAAACCCATCCTGGGGAAGAATATGTTAAGTCTACAACCTTCTGGGGAAAACGCTGTTAAGTCCAGGTTATTGTTGGCAGCACTGGTTACTGGCAGCATTGATATCGGCCATTTAAGAAATAACTTGTTCACAGTCTCCGTTCAGAAACGTGCTCTAGTTACATGAAGTTTACAATAAAACGTGGGTTTCTTTAGTTGTTGTGGTCAGTGGTAATGATCAACAAAGCATGGATGATTCCCTGAGTGAAGAAGAATCTGCTCCACCTTCAACATTTAAGAAAAAAATCTTCATATGAAAGAATTCGAGATGTAATGCAAAACTCGGACGACAGAGCCATGAGACCGGCCCAGAGTGCACCTGCAAACGACGTTTTGAGAAGGTTAATGATGTAGGAAAACAAGAAATCATTAGACGAATGAACGAAATGGAGTCAAATGATGAAATAAACATATACCTTTCAGGCCTAATTGTAATAATACCTGTGCAGAGACGTAGGCCGAGGAAAAACGAGAGTGAAGCGTCTTATTGCGATGCATCATATTCATACCGACGGCGGGTGGTACAAGAAGGTTAGACAGAGGAGGTCACTGTTTCTAAGCTGCATTCGCTTCACCTCATGGTATTGGTCGCGGGACCTATTACATGTTACAAAATAACTAACGTAACCTACCCTAACGTAAACTAGCCTACAAATGTTTAACTTAGCTTTTAAACAGTGCTCTCAATCGGCTCGATTCCGACTCGAGCCGGACCAGCTATTTTCGGGCCCCTGGTTGGGACAGCTCGAGTCATGAGTAGATTCAGCTAGGGTCGTGTTACGGGTCGGTCGAGTCAGCTCGGGTCAGGTTATGTCAAACATTTTTGTTTTGGATCGGTTCAAGTTAATCCAAAATCCGACCGGAACCTTACCCGAAACAAAAATGTTCGAACCAACCTGACACGTGACCCGATCCGAGCTGGCTCGACTGACCCGTAACACGACCCTAGATGACTATCCATGACCCGAGCTGACCAACCAGTGACTTGAAAAGAGCTGGGGGGCCGCGGTAGCTCAATATTAATATTCTATTATATTTAGAGAGTACACATAAATGGATATTTATTTACAATAGGGTCATATGAAAGTAAATATATTTCAAAAATGGTATAGTAAGTTTACATACTTTTAAACCGCTAAACAGTTTAAATTTACATGTAAGTGGCTTTTCTAAACTTGACTCTACTACTGCTATTATAAACATATTAAATTTTTAAATGTTATAAACAACTTTGTCAACATTTGCGCATAAATATGTATGTTCACAATATTTGCAAGATATATTCTTATCTTTATAATTTCGCATGTTACATTGCCACATACGACCTTTCCTCCTGCTTATTTCTCGAAAGTTCGTGCGTTAATTCACATGTAAGAGAAGTTCGAGTACCTCTTCAGAAATTCGAGTCAGAGAGAGGAGACAGACCGATGGCTATTACTAACGGTGGTTCAGGGTTTATTAACAGTACTTCATCTCTATTTCTACATAAGTTTACTTAATTCTAAATTACTTTACAAAATGGTTCCTTTTCATCATTTGTAAATTAGTACTTTGCTAATTTTGGCTGTTGTTTAACATTGGGGGCCAGCTTTTGCACCTACTTTTTTGCGATATTCTATTCCGATGCGGTTGTTTTATGGTTTCATACGTTAAATTACGTTACCAACATTAAATTCAGACAGCATTGCAGAGCGAGCGTTAACGAGTGAAGGTGGGTTAGAGCCCCGCATGGCACGTTGTTTTATATCTTCGCTATCAACAATTCACTTTCTTTTCTCACATAAATCACTTCCACTTATCTTCACGGTTTGTACAAATCCCTTACTGCCCTAAAAAAATGTTCGATACTTTCATGACTACTTGAACATCACTATCAACTCATTTCTTCCGTAAATCATCCTACTTTTTGCTAGTTTTGGCCCTCAATATAAACAATTAGCTTACTTTTTAGTGCAAATTCAAATGGAACTTAAAAAAAGTCATATTAGTTTTATAAAGTACAATCATACAATTTTAAATTTTTAACCTCCAAATTCTTTAAAACCTAGACGTAAATAATAATATATTTAAATAAAATAATTAGTCATATGGTTCTTATAATTTGGAAGATAAAGTAAAAAGTTGGAAATAAAATTCCTTCCCGGGAATTTATAGGCCAGGGAAAAAACCCGGGAATATTCCCATTTTTAAATTCCTTCCCACCGGGAATATTCCCACTGCCGATCACTAGTAGTGACCCAAACCGCTCGACCAGTTCGTATGTCGTCAGTGAGCCTCTTTTGACTTTTATGTAAAGGGATTTCCTGCTCCACACTTTTTTTTCGCTTATGTCGATACGATTATATGTTTGTGGTGAATATTTGGACGTTACAACTCTTGCAATGCATAAAAGTCTTTTTCATATAAATTATATTCAATTTTGTGTCCTAATAACTTATATACAACAGGTTTAATCTGTGAAATGATTGGGGTTGGAGTGATCGTAAATGTTTTCATAGTTAGGAGCCTGGATATGCAAACCCTCTTAACGTGGGGATTTACTTGTGTGAAATTTGGTACGCCAAGACTAAGACGTTAGCAGAAGACCGCAGAGCATGGAAGCTTCTCAGTTGCGGCAAGTGATCTGCCAATAGTGGCAGAATGCACATGAGATGATGATGGTAATGATTTCCTTTTCATTTTCTGAGATCCCTTTATGCGGCAAAAGGACATAAGGTATTTTTCAAAAATAAATGAAAGGGAAAGGACAAAAAATGCTCTCCTTCTGGGAAAAATGCCGTGGGCACCTTTCACATAGAAGATGAGTCGAGTGTAACCGAGCCTGTCGCTAACCGAGTTTGGCCACTAAATATAGCAATTTTTATTTCCCTTGCTCTAATAATATCTGCCCATAAAATTTGTTTATTTTCTAGATGAGGAGCTACTTGTCCACTGAATTACTTTCAGTCGGACTAGTACGAGTAGTTACCGAGAAATGAATTACCGCATACAAAGAGAGTTGGTAAGAGCCTAACCAAACGAACGTGCCCTAGCCAAGCCCAGCCAACAAATATAGTAGTCTTTATCCTCTCTCCGAAGTGCTATTTGCCCAAAGAATTTCCTTGAGATGCGGAAAAATGAAGTTTTAAATGCCATGCAAGTCGAGCCTAGCTTACGTTGTTCCTGGTCAAATTTGTCTGCCTAATATAGCATGTTTACCCTTTTCGACATGAGCTGTTTATCCACTAAATTTGGCATTGACTCCCATTACATAACCTCCTTATCTATAGTAAATGTTGTAATGGGTAAGTAAGCAACTCTTTTTTGACATGCATTACAAAGAACAGTAACGATTTTAGGAAGGGGGTTTTAATCGACTTTCCCTATGCTGCGGACGTCCGTGAAAACAATAAGTGTGTTAGTAAGTAAATTTCATTTGCACTTCAGAAAAAACAGAATCTCTTGGAATATTTAGAGGTAGGGTATTGCTCTCTCTTTCTCTAAATCTTGCGGATGTCTATGGTGTGGAGTAAAGTAAGAAAAGAGGAATGTTGGGAATTTTATTACTTCGGAGAATATCCACCCGGTCAACCTCTTGAAATCTTCACTTAAATCTATTCGGCCAACACGGCCTTTTCACTCTTCATTCTACTTTTAAAAAGAAATAAATGAAGTGAAAAGAAATCATTGTAAAAATATTTCATTAGTTGGTATGGCTGGTACATCTGATATATGTACACATACATTTGCATATATGTAGGCTATGTTACATGTCAAATAAACATTGGTTGTTAGTAATTAGATATTGCTCATACAAAACAGCCTCCCTAATATCCGGATATAACGCTTTTATACAAAACTCTTTTGATCTCAATGTTAGTTACAGTTTAAATTTCTTATTATCGTCCACTTATTATCGCCTAAATTTTAGTTCTCGTAAATAATCTTTTCTGTGTATTTTCAAACGTTAAGTAAAACAACTCGGACACTGTTGTTTCTTAGTAGTTTCCATTTTTAAAGTCATTAAGTATACACTAGATTCAGTTTAATAGATGAATACACGTATATCTTACTAATATGAGTGTAGTAATACTTAAAATAAGTTACAATGTCTCATCATTGGTACCAATACCAATATTATAATCTGTATTGGAAATATGAGAAAACATGTAAAATATTTAATTTCAAATCCCCTTCATCATGTAATATTAACATTGTTTTCCTCATGTTAATTATTGTGTAATACACTTTTACGTTTTTCTCGTTCATGATATGAATTGTATATTCAAGTATACCTTTTTTGTCATTTCGCATCTAGATATAAAGAAGGTATTTCATTTCGTAAATCATTAACTTGTTTTATACATATTTTTTTGCAAATAATTAGTATGCTTGATAAACAACTTGTTTGATATACATATAGTATGCTCGATATGAAAAATATGAATATTTTATTGTAAGCAGCATATCTAAAAGACAGTAACGTGTAGCCATTTGTTTTGACAACTTTAGAATTATGTTAGTTACAATTGGCGTCCTACAGGGAATCGTTCTTGTTCCCGTATTTTCCAGTGTTTTTCTTTTTTTATCTTCATGAACAACTATTAGTGTAACAAAGTTTAACTATTCTTCAAAATTATCTCCCAAGACGTGCTTGTTTCTGTGTAACTTAACATTTGAGTTTCAATCATAATATGCCTACTCGTAGTGTTACATTGGGTTACAAACTTTCTTTCAGTTGATATTTTTATAAATATATATGTGCACAGATTTAAAGAAATTTAAAACTTGACATATTTAAGGACTTTGATCAGTTTTGGTCAAACATTATTCTCCTATTTGCTCTACGGCACGACTCAGTGCCGGATTTAGAGGGTTGCAATGGTGCACTATTTACAACACTATGTAAAATAAGAAGCTAGCTGTGAAAAAAGCAAGACTTTTCAAATCTTTCTACCGTCATGTTTCCATTTGGGGCTTGAAACAAAGCAGAGCTTCGCAAAAGCAATAGTTTAACTCGATTTTCTAAAGGTTGATGGAAAAGGAATCACCAAGCAAAACAATATAACATTTGTCAAGTAGGGAAGAAAACTGAAGGCAGGGGGAGAGAAGAACATTTTTGTCCTGCAGTCCACTTGCAACCCTCTTTAAAATACCTTCCTCCGTTCTATGCATCAATGTTGTCAGAGCAAATAATATTGTCACATGTCACGTTGAAGATTCAGTAAGATTGGTTATTATTGGTAGTTATTGGTTGTAGCAGCAATGCACCAAAACGGGTAGAATGCTTCCTTTTGAAAGGGTTCGAAATATATTTCTTCCATGCGGAGTTTTAAACAAGAATCCAATTGTCAAGAAATATTCCTTATTTTTCAATAACACTAACATTTATTCATGAATAAATATAATGAATAATAATGATAATAATCATGTTAATAAAACGAATAATATAGCATAACAACATGAAATTGTAATTTTCCCCTTTCTACTTTTCTGACAGTTGTGTGAACAATTTCACAGTTTTACGCCTTTATTATTCCTCATAATAAATGTACCGAAATAGTACGGTAACTTAGTAATAATTTCAAAATTACGTCCAAAGCTTCATAGTTAATTTTCTCAAAATAGAATGTACAATTATAATAAATGGCTTCCGGTGAGTTGATGGAACACAACTACCAGAATCGAAGTACAGTTGATCCAAAAAGGGCAAAATAAAAGATTAATAAGTATGATGTATTTACAGTTCCTGAATATGTAACAACAATTCACTCACATAAACTACTAATAATCCTTACCAGTCCTAAATTCTACACAACATTAACGAACAGATTTTAGGTTACTCAAGAGCAATCTAATTTCACTACTACATATTTAACTTAACAAAGCACCGTTAGAATTTAGAAAGATCCGTCGCACTTTATCTTTATTCCAAATCTGACGTAAACAGGTAGTTGTATATTCGGCCACAATTCCCAGGTGGCGTTACTATTATTTTAATGAATGACAATGCCAACTTCTTGATTAAACAACTAATCAGCTGTTTCACAACGCCCAGAAACTAATTTTTTTTCTTGGAGAAATGTTACATGGTACACTGGCCCTTAGACAATCGTTGATCTGCCACTGACCTGACTCATTCTGTTTACAAGCGAGATACTGATGCCAACCTCGTTGTTAACTATTGTTATTCAAGGTTGTTCAGATCTATATAACTTAGAAAGTTAAATTATTTTGAAAATATTCAACATAACATCACACAGTAGCTGTCGTAAAAAAATGAAATTCAAATTTTGTCTTTTGGTAAGATTTTAAAGTAGGGAATCAAACACACACTCTCTACTTTCAGTTAAAATTCATAATATTCATTCATGCAACACAAAATATTAGTATAAGTTATGTTCCGAAAAACTTGAACACGAAACAACCTCTACGTTGATCAAATACAGGTATCATACTAGTTAAATGTAAGTTCAACTATCACAAATATGTTTACCACTGAAATGATCTGTATTGTGAAAAATTGAATTTCAAAGGATATTTAAAATCTATTTAGTAAAGTTCTGTAAATTACTGTTCTTACATGATTAGATGAAAAATATAGAATGTACTGTGTCTTGTACAATGTATTAACAAATAAACATATATATAAATGCAGGATTAAATACGTATATATGGTACGTACTTTCTCCTAAATTTAAATCATTTATTTTTCATTCCTAAATAGATGCCGACAGATTGGGATATGAGTGTGTTGAATAACATTATTATGATAAAGGAGGGAAATAGTGTTAAAGTATATTGGTCGAGCGATGAAGTAATGATATTCCAAATACACGATCCAACACCACTTGTCATCAAGAACTATGTTGTTATAACTTGGTATGAACAAGTACAATTGTATGCTGAAGAACAAGGTAACTCTTTAGTTTGCTTTTCATATTCCTTTTCATCAACAAATAATTAACAAATGAATTACTATTCTAGTATAGCTAATACACTAACTAGTAGCATTAATACTCCTAATTGTAATAACAATGTAACCGACCATTTCAGCAATGCTCATTTCTATTTCACTGTTCCAATGTTGCTTGATTTATGTTTATTTTATTTTTTTATATGCCGACATTATGTCGATCTGTGCTTGTTTGTGTTCAATTTATTGCTTGTTAATTACCTTGTGTTTATGTGTGATGAAATTTATATCCTATTTAGTTTTTAATGTTTTTTGTAAAAGGCTACGGTATACTTCATCTGTTCCTATAATTATGTAAATTGACCTTCTAGCATATGTAAATGATCGTTATATCCGAGATTGGAAAAGACAGCGAAATCTTCGACAGCGACTCTACATTGTCAAGGTATATAAAATTACAGGTAGCACCGGATCGCGTTTAGCGTTGTGATTGGCTTCTTCTTGAATAGTGCATACATATACCTATTTTGCATACTAACTTTTTACCTAATTTGCATATGGAATATATAGATTTTCAGTTACATATTTACACTTAT
The DNA here is from genome assembly GCF_964235325.1 of Thermobia domestica. Taxonomy (NCBI): domain Eukaryota; kingdom Metazoa; phylum Arthropoda; class Insecta; order Zygentoma; family Lepismatidae; genus Thermobia; species Thermobia domestica. The sequence continues at coordinate 64,132,348 of NC_137467.1, forward strand.
TTTTAAAATAAAGGATTATGTTGAAATTATTAATTAGGTTAAGTTTATTTGTATATATTATTATGTCAATTATGAGCTGAAGCGTTCATTTAATTAATAATCTTATGTATCATGTATCTTTATGGAAAGACATAGCTTCAGTCTCTCGTTCTGGGAGAACGTAGAGTTTAGAAAAAATAACAAGCCTCAAAGCAGAGTCTTTGTGCTGCACAAGAGCTATGCGTTCTGAGGGAGAACACTAGGGCATAGTATCAAATTAGAGACGCACCTAGACGCAGGAAGAGTATGTCCGGATAAGGACTTATATTTTACTCATCTCTGCATGAGGGAGAAACATTTCAGTTCAGAATCGGAGTGTCGCAGAGATCTATTGTTACTGCAAGGATCTGGAACCTAGCATGTGCACATTCCGTAACCCTGCATACAAAGACGTGTTGCTTTCGGAAACTCCGCCCACTATTCGCACATATTAGTATGCAAGCGTCTGGATAGCAACGGACGTCTTCCGCTGGCCAAGGGATCCTGTAATTTCAAACTATACTTGAGAAGCTATGATTCAGTGCTATTCCTTCTAGAAGACTTCACCCCCTTTGTGTATAGATGTTCCACACATAATTCTTTATAAATGTGTTAAAAATTATCTTGATATATTCGTTATAGTTTGTGTTCTAATAAATTAGGTCGTAGCATTTATAACAATGAAATAAAGGCTTATATTGAAAAGAATGGCAGCTCTCACAGTACTTGAATGAGATAGGATACCGCCATGTTTATAGCAGAAATTTTCCTGCTGAGGGCCATGATGATTGAAATGGGGAATTTTCAATTGTAATATATTAATTATCAGATGACAGCACAAGGTATTCAAAATATATGTATATTTTTAATTGTAGATTTATTTTGTAATGCGTTTTAACAAGCCTGGTGCTACAAAACTTGCTAAACAGGAAAAATTAGAGCTTGGGGGGCCTCCCTCACGCCTCTCGTACAGGTTGAAACTTTTTGAAATCACTCACCAGGTGTCTCCCTGAGATTGACACAAGGCAGGGTGGGAGAGGCAAGTGTTTTTTAAAAGCATTAAATGTTCACACGGTGTTTTTATATTAAAATCTTATAACAGATATCAAGTGTTATAGATCTTTGGAAAGCTGCATTTACATACTTTCTAGTGATAGCAACTTCGTAATAAGACATTACAGGGAACTATAATTAATGGAAAAAAGTGCAAAAGTTTAATTTTGCAAAGTAAATAGATCACAGGGGTAGGTAAACACGCCGAACCGATCCCCCTGCATCGCACTCTTCCCCGCCATAAGAAAACATGCCATATGCGGCGCGAGCCTATAGTTTAGGCTAGAAATGGCAAAAGATAAAAATAATTCGAAGGGAAGAGACAAGGCAGTTGACTTTTAGACGCGGAGCAAGAAAGCAGTTGTTTATTAGACGCGTATAGAGGGGGTTTCTTGCTAGCCCGTATCGTGGTATTTCGCTCGGACAGTGTTGGTTAATTGGAGAACCATGAAGTGTCTTAGCTTGTGATAATTACTATGCAAGGCAATATTGTGAGTCTTATATAGTTTCATTGAAACTTTCAGACTTAATCGGCTTTAGATGCGAGCACTTGCCGACGAGAAAAATACATTGACACGTCCCAGTTTGAAAATGAGTCTTTGAAGTAGAAACGTCTTCGTCTATTCAGAAAAGTAAACAGTCTTCGTTAGGTAGACAGTGGGAGTAGCCTTGCATCCCAGTTTGTAAATAATTGTATATATTCATATTTCTGTTTACTTAAAGTGCTGTTTCGTTTGTATCATGTGTGTGAGACGCAGTGCCTGAACTTTTCATTTACTAGCGCAAGCGCGGACTCATCAGCGCACAAATCCATGGTGCAACGAGTATCTGTGTTATAATGCAATGCAAGTGTCAGTCAACAGCCAGGCCGTTCACAACCACCACTTAGAAACGTCCAGGCGGGACGACAACGGAGGCTGCTAGATCTTCGAAATCTTCGAGACCGGCAGACACCATCTCAACATGCTGCTGCCGGTCCAGTGAGGAGTTGGAGGATTGACCAGAGGATTTCTACAATCTACAAAGCATGCCAGATGGGAAGAAGTATGCCAACGCGGGATTCTGACCCACATGGAAACCCAAGGATGTTGACGACGGACTTCACAGAACATTAAAGATACGTGCACGAACTTGAATAATCACCGATAGAAAACATAAAAGGCCTAAAGAAAGTGTAAAAGTCGAAAGTTTCAAAATTGATTTATTTAATATCAGAAATCTATTAGTGTGAGTGATCACTTGTACAGTGTTCATTTTCCGTGTGCTGTTGGAAATTAAATGATTTTAGCAAGGATCCCTGTCGTCTTTCTTGGACTTCTCCAGGAGAACATAAGGTATGTGCAAAAGATTTATAAATGTATCCTGTTTTTATTTCAGCTGCTGGGAGTATGCAGAGCCTATAAGGCATGAAAACCAGTAACTTTTGTTGTTGTGTGGGTAATCTATTTGGAATTTCACCTCGAGTTAAAACTGCATGATTCCCTGAAATCTAGTGTCTTATGCTCACCAAAATTTAACTTATTATTTTTGTTTGGCTAATCACTTTATCTTTTGTTTATTATAATTTTGCTCTACCGATTCATTTGAATGTGAGAAGTAAATAAATTTGGGCCTTCAGCCATCTCATTAATATTAATTAGTCATAATTATCTCTCCCCTAATTTCTCATATTCATCCTCACATACCTTCACTCGACACTCTCCATGACGTCTTGTAGAGGAACTTTTGCCCATACCAACTAACGTAATTGCGTATACAGTATTTAACTTGTCCTCTTGAACGATACTTCTCGATACCCACGTTATAAAATAGAGGATATGCCCGTATGTATCTTCATCCTATTAGCTAACTGAATGACCACCATATATGTTCGTTCAAGCCATTGCGATCTTCGTATGTAGGCATGCAGTGCGTCTGTCATTTATTTTTATTAAGTCGTTGCTTGAGATTTATATATATAATGGTTACATGCTGCATGTATGGATGTACAAGTGGGAGTGAGAAGATTTTATCCAAAATAACCTTTCACAGGTAAGAAAATCACCAATCATAGGATACGTATGGCTGTGACGTATAGCTTCATGATTTTGTGGTATGGGAAGATCCTCTATTTTATAACACCCTTGGCGATATTTATACGTGACGACACCGACCGCAAAATATTCTGGCAAAAATGTGAGCAGAAAGGCTGAATCCAGAGTCCCCTGCTACATTGTGTTATCTTTGTAAAGAAAGTAATGAGAAAACATTTCGAAAATAATTTTGTCTCTCTTAGACATCAAACAATTCACTTTAGAAAATGAATTGCTAATATTTATTTTTCGTTTTCCTAGTTAGATGAAATTGATTTATTGGAAGGAAGATTTAAAAAGAAAATGATGTGTATGTAAATTAACGTCCTCCCGAAATCCTATGAGTACCATTAGTTTTATAAAACATATAGGATGTACAATTTGTTCACATCTGGAAATTCAAGTTGCTCTCTTATTGATATTTACTGCTACATCTGATTAGTAACTTTCTGTCGAAACAACACAGTCTTACATCTGAAATCGCTATCTTTATATAGTCTTAAATGTAACGAAATGTTATTGTCGAAAAGCACATCAGGACTAATTATCTAAATTAACTACTCCCTCCGGCCTCCATCTACGTGAGGAAGAGTGGGTGTACTACAAATAATAGTGAACATTCTTTGGTGCAGTTTTACTATACGAATGCATAGATTGTAAAATGTAGAGAAAAACTGAGCAAGTCTGTAATTTCTCCTCTCGTATGGGGAACAAAACCCAACCAACCACTGCGGTTCTTCTAATCCGTTCCTACTTCTACTTTTACTAGTACTACTACTTATACTATGGTTTCGCATAATAAAACTGCACATATTTATAATTAGTTAATGTAATAAGAATGTTTTACTAATTTTAATTGCGTTATTGCATGCATCATATTTCAATAAACAAAGTCCTCACGTTAAGCGGGCTTGCATAACCAGACTGTTAACTATGAACTCATTTACGATCACTTCAACTCCAAACATTTCACGGATTTAACATGTTTAATGTAAGATGAGGACGTAAAATTGAATGTGATTTATTCGAATAATAATAGTGCAAGTGCTGCCACTTAAAAATATTCAAAGTAAACTCATAGCTGTAACAAATTATACAAAAGCAAGTGTACAAAAGAAAACCTCTTTACGTAGAAGTCAAAAGAAGATTCGCTGCTACATACCAAATTGTCGACTGGCTTGGCTCGACAGTCTGATAATCAGATGTTTCTGTGTTCAAATTTAGGAGTAAGTATTTTTAAGTGTGTTCTTCTTTTCATCCGGAGATTAAGGATATTTCATTCTATAGTTCTTTGGGAACTCCCTGTCCTTCAAATTCGATTAGAACGGAACCTAAAACTCATAGTTGGGATAAAAATATTAGGTATGTTCATTATACCATTCCTATCCCTCTATTTGTAACGAAACACTATTTACATGCAAGGTGAATTCAGATTCTTTTGGGGTGATTGTCAATATGCGTGGAGAAAAAGTACTGCGAAAGCACTAGTAGTTCACGTTCAGCGCGATCGAAGATATGGCCCCGAAGAGAGAAGTTTCTTACCTCGAGAGTGGTCTCAAATTTTCCTTCAGCTTACCCCCTGAAATCATCAAAAGATTTTCCTATGAAATAGAGTATTATACTTCTCTCTCGTTGTACATTTTGACATTACAAAATCATAAATTAAGAGAATTATAATAAAAGCATAAAATTATAATAGTAATTAGGTAGATATTATCCTTCATGTTACCGATTTCTGGTGACATTAAAACTCGAATATTTTTATCCGATTCCACTCTAAAGTAAATCATCTATACAATCCTGAATGGAAAACCATATTTCACTCCAATTAATTGACTAATATATTTTTATTGTAATTCTTTTACTGTTCAATGTGTGGACAGCGAGCCACAGAAATTTCTGAGGTACAACATCCGTAATAGGCAACCCCTAACGCCTGCTCGAAGAATAATTACGCATGGTAATAGATAGCACAGCAGCGTGAAATTGCCCGCAACTGGTAAAAGCACAAATCGTAAAGAGTGTTTTCGTGCAGAACTGGAGCGAAACGCTGGTTGACGAAATGACAAAAGGGAGTCTTTGGATACTTGTACTCAGAGTACTTCTTGTTTGTATGATACACACGTAAAACTATACACAGCCACTTGAAAAAATATACGGATATCATATTCGCTGATGTGAAGATAACAGTCGGGGGACTTAATTAATCTTATAATTAATTCAAATGAGGATTACATAAACAAGTTTACTTAGTTCAAATAACTATACATATCCGCGTATCAAAAAATATACGGACAGACTATGCAGTATATATGGTAGGTTACTTTTTTAATTAACACAAAGCATTACCCTGAGTTTTGAAACTATTAACAGTAGTCCTGCAAGCAAATCAATTAAAAGTATGGATGGATCATTTGGGGGGGAAGAACCCATTGAAAATTTTGGGGGTCTAACAGGATGTGAGCTCCTAGGTTCCGGCACTACTGACTCATACGTAATACTACTTTGAAAGAAGAAATTGTTGATTCCATTATTCCTTAAATTACTTTTGAAAATGGTAATTATTGTTATGCAGTAATTTACTTGTAAATATTAAAAATGCAAAATTCGATCACACTTAAACGAGTTGGAAAACTTAACCGTATTAAAGCATGCTTATTTCCGTTAGCTTTTAAATATAACTGAAGATTCGTGATTTGTTTAATATTTGTGATATTTTACACATTGAGACACAAAGAGAAAAGGATGATTATAGTCCCAATAAACAACAATTTAAAAATGCACGAAATTAATGTTTGATATGAAATATAGACCCATTGATAGAATTAACTCTGTAACTTCCTTTCTCCATTAATTTTCCTTTCTTCATTTTCAATATTACATCCTCACTGAATTTCTCCACTGAAATTATCTTTCATTTAGCAGCATCCGACAAGAGCTCAGCCTTGTAAACGAAACATTTTAAAAAGTGTAAACGGCGAGGGCGGAAATCCAACAACGGTTGCCATATTAAGAAACTATACCACTAACCACTTATCTAAAGCGTTTCTTTTTTCCGGCTCGCCTAAATAAAGAGCCTTTTCTGTTCGCTCTTTGTAGATTGTTAATAGTCAAATTGATAGACAAAACGCAAGAATATGTAATGGGGGACTCGGCGGGCATTATATCACAGTATTCTCTAAATTATCAACATTACAGATTTTTTAAAAACAAAATACAAAACTCCTTTATTTTGAATCAAATACGGTGCGTGTATCATACTCGTAAACAAACTAAAGACAAATCAATTGCTGCGTAATAATCGTGGTTGTGGTGAAGCCGCTCGACCAGTAATATGAAGGTAGTCCAATCGAATCGGATGCCCGAACAACTAGTATTTTTTTTTTACTTTAGAATTTATGATGCCGATTGATCGTCGATGACACAAGTTTCATTTTCTTTGATATTTGAATACTTGGATGTTTCAATACTTAAACTATCAAATCTTCAGGAATAATAATAATATTAATGAACTAATAACAATTATTATTATCTTATAGTCGATTAAAAGTTAGGAGTTTATTATCGCTCAGAAAATAACATTACAACCAGAAATGTACCATTTGGCAAGAATATTCCGTTTTGTTTAGTATTCCTTACGAAAAGAGGAATTTCTCATCTCATTTTCGAAACAAAACAAACAAAATTGAGACGAGTGTTGACATTTTACATTCAAGACAGGACAAGGCTAGCTCAAATTTTCGTCTCGCTTTCAAGATGGAAATCGAGACGAGAAGAAAAGTATCGTAAAAATTAATCGTTTTATCTCGATTCTCGAAATAGTGTATGTCCATTCTTTAAGTACAAATTGCTTCATACACTGAATCTTATACGCTATTTTGTTACTTTGTATTTCGGAGTTCATTGAATTTATTGTGGTCTGTATAGGAATTTTTCTGGCAAAGCATTTATAATTAATTCTGCATATCCTACAAGTTAGGTCATTATATGCATTACTGTTCAGTGATATTAAGTTATTGTATTACAGTTATCTTCCTCAAAACATACAGTAGAATAGTTTCTAAATTAAACTTTAGTGCAACTCTTTCGTTTAAAATTTTGGTAGTAGTGCAAGTATGTCCTGGAGGTCCAGACACCCTCTCGAAATCCCGATTTATCTGTAAGTTTCGCCTAATTTTAGGGCAACATTAAAATGTTAATAGCATTATTATTATTATTATTATTATTATTATTATTATTATTATTATTATTATTATTATTATTATTATTATTATTATTATGGTGTCTGGTTCGATGTTGATTTATAATTAAGGTTTTTAAATTGATTTCCATATACTCTTATACTATCTAACCTACCAATTACACTAGTCAACAAGATTTTGGCACAGAAATGAAAATACCTGATTCTAATTGAACTTTTCACGTACAATTTGAATCTGCAATCCGTTTTTCTCCATCGCCCTCACGTTGCCCGTGACAGAGGGATTTTCAGGTAATTTCCCCTCAAATTTCCCTTTTTTTTTTTTACAATTTTTGTACCTGTAGCTCGGGTACCCTTAGGTATATAAACACACAAATTGTATTTTATGTTGCCCTGATTTATACTTAGTAAGCCCTCTAAGTTTCATAACATTGGCATTATTCTTTCTAGAGAATAAACACATTTATATAAAAATATGCTACGTGTAATGTTCGTTTTACCATATTCATTAGTGCAGATAAAATCACATATAACTTCCACGAAAATTACAATATAAGCACGGTTTATACCTCATTGGACTTCCAATAAAACATATCTTGAATGATGTGTACATCATATTGTCAATTTTGTATGAGGGAGTTTCTAGAGGGATTTTGTGGGACATTCATTCCAAAAATTAGTTTATAAGATTTTCTATCTCAATTCGCTATTTGTATATAGTGATACAGAAACAGAAACTACACTAGAACATAGTTTTATGTCTACTTAATAAATAATGTTAATTTCATGTGAATCGTATTATTCTGTCTGGAGATATAAACTTTTGTGTGTATTTATAGGTAATAAAGAATATTGTAAAACTTTCTCGGGTAGAGCAATAAATGTACTCGGGATTTGGACTTTTCCCTTCACCTTTTATTATAAAAAGTTTATGTACACAAATAATAAGAAATTCCACTAATATTAGGTAAGATTAGATGGGAGCCCGGTGACCAAGCGTCGTGAGAGGGGTGTAGATTAGGTATCTCTCTCTCGGTGACCGTGCGTCGTGAGAAAGAGGAAAGGAACCCGGTGACCAAGCGTCGTTTGTATAAGGATAGGTACCTCTCTGTGACCAAGCGTCGTGAGAGGAGTTTTAGGTGTTGTGATCAATCAGGGAAGATTGATGTTGGTCGAGGTGTGCAGGTCCTTTTTATTCAGTCTTGTCTGCTTCCATCGTGGGTACTCGTCCTTCCGACTGTTGGCGATGGTGATCGACTAATCTTCGGGAACGTCGTCTGTTTGTTTGTGTTTATTATCAACACATGTAGTTCACACGTGGTTATTGCCTGGTACGGCAACGTGGGGATCCTTACCCCCCTGGGGCGTAGAAAAAAATAAGCCACTGGATTATTTTTTCGTGTTTGTGTCAGCACGTGGAGTTCGCATATTGGGCACAGTAGACACTGGAAAACACTATAACACTGAAACACAAAATCAAAGTTAAATAGCACTGGTCACTGGTATCACTGTTTGAGGTATTATCACATAAGTTTTAAAGTTGAAGTTGGAGCACTGACAGTTTGTCCTATTAATCTAAGCAGGATCCGTATGTCACGTCATCTCCCTCAAAGGAAAGGCTGTCGAAGCTCTGCTGAGTACAGTTAATAGTTATAACTACGTCACTGATGGTAATGTCCGCAGTATATGTTATGAAGTTCGCACGTCATATAGTGGTATTATATAAAATGTTTCTAATATTGGTCTAGTTCTGGCTAGTACTAGTTAATAGATGACAAAACATACTTAGAGAACGGTTAAAGTCAGTACTTTGATAATTGTAGTCACGGCGGAAAAAAGGTTGCCAATCAAAAGTTCTGATTTTCTGAACGCTCTGTATATGTAGGTTAATGTGTTAGTGAAAGTTATATGATACGCAGCAGAGAAGCGAAGATAAAAAATGTTGTAGCTGGCCTTGTGAAGTTCGTTCGCTCAAAGTCGAAAGAAAATGCTGGCTTGCAATTTTGTTCTGAAGGAAATTGTATGTATGTATGCTTATTTATATGACAAAATGCAGGTTGGTTAGGAATTACAAGAGTGAAAAAAAAAAGACAAGGGATCGCTTGCGATTTGAGTACTAAGGTAGGTACTAGATTTGGTCACTTCAAATAGTTAGCTGTATCATAAGGTGTATCTTGGTTTCTTCTATTCCATGTTTTATTTCGTCTCCTTTTTCTTCTTTCTTCTTTGTCTGCCGCTGAAATATGAAGAGTGCGCTTCGCATGTTGCTTGTTTATATCTGCTGGGATTATATTAGTCTTGGTTTTCTCTCTTCTTATCTTCTCTTTCCTTCTTCCTAGCTGGTGCGTTCGTCATCATTATCATTGTATATGTATTCTCCGGCGGCATGAAATGGCTTAATCCTGTCAATGGAAATATTCTGTTCTCTCTCCCTGAAATTATGCGGCATGCAAACTCGACAGAGATTATTGTTTAGTTTTGAGATTATTGTAGCCGGTCCGCAGTATCTATCGGTCCATTGTGATGACTCTCCAATTCTTCGAAAGGGAAAGTAAATGAGTACTTTATCTCCAGTGTGAAAAGTTTGTTGTTTATGTCTTATGTCAAAGTACTTCTTTTGTTGTTCGTGAGCCTTCAGTAAGTTATGTCGTGTCTTTTCTCGAAGTTTTAAGAGTTGGCCCCGTTCAAGCTGTAGCTGAGGGTTAATCCGTAGTTTGCAATCGCTGATGGTCCTGAGTTCGTATCCAAATATGAGAAAGAAGCTGGATTTCTTCGTTCCTAACTGAGCGAAACTATTTAAACCAAAAGTAATATGAGGTAACAATTTTGGCCATGTTTCGTGATTTTGTTGGACGAAAATTTTTAAGGAATTGTGCAGTGTTTTCTTCATAACTTCGACTAATCCTATGTCTTGATGGATGAAAGCAGGGCAGAACTTACACTCAAAGTTATATATCTCTGCTAGTTCTTGAAGTTTCTTCGCTCTGTGTACAGGATGTCTGTCCAGATGAAAGAAACGAAAGGCGCCGAATTTTAGAATTATTTCTTCCAATAAGAATTGTTCAATTGTATCTGCTGTAATCCCATTAACAACCTTTGTCACTATATAACGTATACTTGTTTCGATGGCGACTAAAACATATTTTTGTTTTCCTTCTTCGTGCGGATAGGGACCTAAGCCGTCAAACATCCATCGTTCTCCTATATGGCCTATCGGGTGGTGCAGAAGTTCACCTTGTTGTTTTCTGGGTAGTTTTTTCAGGACTTGGCACTCCCTACAATTCTTGATTCTGAATACCAAGTATGATTTCATGTTTGGCATGTAGTATTTGTTAAGGACAGTCTTATATGTCTTAGAAAACCCAAAATGGGGAGCTGACGGGTCTTTATGAATAGACTCAAACCAATGTCCTGCCAAGCTTTTCGGGATGCACAAAAGATGAAGTAGCCCAAGTTCTGGATGTTTTTGTGTACGATACAATATGTTGTCTTTTAATCGAAAATATTTGGCTGCCCTCGTGGTGCAACTTTTTGCTGGTTCTCCCCCTTCTAAAACTGTTATAATATCAGCGTATGCGTCATTTTTACGCTGCTCTTCTCGTAAGTTCTTCAAAGATCCTGAGTATTCTATTTGGAGAATGGGTTCCTCTAGAGAATTGGACCTGTATGCATGTATATCTTCGATTGCCTGATGTGGGTCTCTGGGTTATGAAATATCTCTGCTATTCTCCTCTAAGCGGCTGATGATATCAGCCGGATGTTTCTCTCCTTCGATGTGACAGATATCGAAATTATAGTCAGCTATGAAAAGTCTATAGCGAGTGTATTTCCCTGCCCTGTCCGGGTGACTACGTAAAGAGGTTAGACATTTTGCGTCTGTAAACAATTTAAATTTACGATTGAGTAAGAAATATCTAAATTTCCGTAAAGCATATATAATAACGTATAGTTCTTTTTGCCATACTGAGCTCTTGATCTCAGTTTTTGTGAGACGTCTGCTACAATAGGAAACGATTCTTTCTTCGTTAGTTTTGGGATCAAAACAAGCTAATAGCCCTCCAATCTGGTGAGAGTATGCATCTGTGTATAGCCTTATCTCTAGCTTTTTGTCGAAATGATAGAGAGAAGGGGCATTCAAAATGTCTTCTTTCAACTTCTCAAATAATTCGTCATGTTTTTCTGTTCATTGAAATTTTGCATTTTTGTAAGAAGTTGCTGGAAAGGTTCTATCTTGGTCGTGAAGTCCTTGATATGACTTCGTAAATAAGAGCATAGGCCACAAAGCTCTTAAGTATGCGTTTGGTCGTTGGCTTTTTAAAATTCTTGATCTTCTTTGCGATTTTTGGTGAGATGCTTATCTTCTCTCCAGATACAAGAAATCCTAGTACTGGGAGTTCTGTATATAACAGGTGCGTCTTCTTGGGGTTGGCTCAAAAGTCGTGTTTCCTTAACTTTTGAAACAAAAGCTCCAAATCTGAAAGTTGTTGTTCCCACGTATAAGAACCAATGACGATGTTATCTGCAAAATTTGTTATGCGTTTAGGTAAGCCTTCTAGTAGCATTTTAAGTACTATAGTCAAAGATTGGGAAGAGGAACAATGACCCATTACGCATCTGAGGAATTTATAACTTTTGCGTGTATGATTTACCTCGAAAGTCATATATTTAGTGCTTTTTGGATGCAATTTTATCTGAAAATACGACTGCGAAATGTCCAAACTTGAAATTATGTTTTTCCCTTTTAAAACCTGTAAAACGTTCTCCGTATTTTGAAATGGAATGCTTAGGTATTTTGTATAACTATTGCATGCCTGGAGATTCAACACAAGTCTGAAATCTGAACTGTTTGGCTTTTGATTGCAATTAAAGGTGAGGAGAAATTACTAGTCTGCGTCTCCGTTATGATTTTTGCATCTAGCAGCTGTTGTATCTGCTTATCAATTTGATCTCTTACCCCTAATGGAATTGGTGGGGAACGGTGGTGGAATGACGCACTTTTATCTATACGAATTTTGTGTTCATATCCTCTAAAATAGCGTATATCCTCAGGGCTGTATGAAAACACATCCCTGTATTTATACAATAAATTGGTTACAGCTATTCGCTGGTATTCTGGTAAATCCGGATTTATGTCAAAAAGGTTAATGTTAAAAGATTTAGCAGTTTGCCTTAATCTTTCCTTTATCTCTTCTTGAGTACGCGCTTTCTTTTCGTCTTCTTCTATTCTAAATGAAAATTCTTCCACGCCCTCCTCTGTATAAGCCACTGGTGTACCTTTATTTAATGTTATTATTCGTGACGTGGGATTGGAAATGAGTAATGGAAGGTCGTTACTCGGTACTCTCATGGTCATTGCCTGTAAGCCGTATCGGTCTAATAATGATTGCAATGGAGTAATGTAAAATGCGGCGTCATGAATTGTTTATCTTTGATTCGATACAGGAAAGTACAAATGTGATTTCGCTGAAATCGTAACTTTACTTGCTGTGATGACGTTTGCATTCCTTTGCAAGTGCAGAGAGTGCGTAGTGTCTCGTGACATTTCTTCCGATTCTTGCTTTTCCATTGGAAACGTAGGTTTCCTAGGTTTTCTGTATAATGATATGGATTTATTCTCCAAGTCTATTTCAGAGAAAAGTCTTGTGAGAATGTCATTCCCAAAAATCGGATTAAAGTCAGCATCTATGATGCGGAAGTAATGTGGGAAAGTAGTGTTGCCAATTTTAAATTTAATTAAAGCTATTTCTTTTAAAGTTAGAACTTTGTTCGCAATGCCCTTGATACGAGTTTGAAATGGTATTAGCGTACATTTTGGAGTTACTTCCCTTCTTGACCATAGACTAAGACTAGAACCCGTATCTATTATAGCTGGTAGACTGTTTGTATTTATATTAATATTGAGTAACAGTTTATTATTTTCTATTCCCAGCTTAACATGTTCACGATGTTCATTATTGTTCGTCTGGGTGAAAAAATTGGCGTCCGTGTCCTTAAGAGTTTCCGCTGTTGCCTGCTCTTCTTGAATGCCAACACATTTTAATTGTGGTGGTGTCTGTGTGGCCCGCGCCGACTTTTCTCAAATGGCCCGCGAGGCTTGACTTTGGCCTGCTAGCCCATCTATGCGTTTCCCTGGTTGGAATTTTTTGGATTATTCCAACAGGTGGATGCTCCGTGATTCTTCTTGTAACAAATTGTGAAGACTTATATTTTGTCGCCCTTTACAAAATTGTTCTTTTTTCTACCACCGTTATTTCCTTTATTGCTATTCTTCGCATCCGCTTTTCGTCCGTTGTTACGCCTATAATTAGACTTCATGACATTCTGTGCTACCATTAACGATAACTCGGCCATTTGATTTGCTAATTTGGTAAGGTCCGTTTGAGGAGGTTGTGAGGGCGGGTTTTGACTTTGGTTGGGTGCGGATTCGAAACTTCAGGTGCAGAGGAAGTTGATTGAGGAGGGAAAATATTCCGCGTTGGAGGTGCAGAAGGTATCGATTGTGAATAACTAGGAGCAGGTTGGGTGTGATGCACAGTAGAAGTTGGCTGTTTTGCATAGGTTGGCATGTATGAATTAGAATTCGTTTGGCTATAATGGTCGTACAAAGGGAGTGGTGAGGGGCGGTTAGGTTGGCCGATTAAAGAATGAATTGCCTGTGACAATTCTACATAATTCCTCTTTTGCATGAGATCTTGAGCTTTTTCCAGTTCGTGGAGTCGTTCCTGCAGCCGCTGGATTGTTGGAAAGGATTCTAACGCTATCTTTTGCAGCAAATTTCGTGGTAGTCCTAACGAAAGAAAATGAATTTTCTGTTCCTCTGAAGCCTCTGGCATCAGCCTTCTGATAGCCCTCAATTTCCTTAAGAAATATGAATCGACCGATTCATTTTCGTTTTGTTGAATTTGAAAAATTTCTAATTCCGCCTTATACGCTGGTATATTTGGGCGGGACAGAGAAACTAATTTGGTTTTCAGTTGTTCGAAATTTAGTGTGTCGAATTGATTCAGATTTTGCAATTGTAAGACAAAGTCAAGAGCTACATCCTGTAGATACATAGGAAGAATTTCTTTCTTTTTTTCGGTGGTCCAAGCCTGAAGTAAAGCCAAATGATCAAACAGCATGAAAAATCGATCGGGATCGTCAGTACTGTGACCAGAATATCTAGTTAAATGAGGAATATTAAGAGGTATACGGGAGCCTGATTCTGCCATGTTGTTATCACGTTCTTTATATGTATTTTTTTCCAGATCTAGTTGTCGGTATAAATACCTGCCAGCCTGTAACGAATCAATCTACCGTTAAGAGTATTGAGAGTATTAATGAGAATACGGATACTATCTTTTATATGATCCTGCTTTTAGTAACACTTACACTGTATTGTGAAAAAGTTTAAAGTCCGTGTTTTCGTTAATAAAAAAAGCGCCCCGTAGGAAAGTCCTTTTAGTGTCTACAAATAGACGCCGACGCATCTACCATGTAAAGATTTCTCGGGTAGAGCAATAAATGTACTCGGGATTTGGACTTTTCCTTTCACCTTTATTATAAAAAAGATTGTGTACACAAATAATAAGAAATTCCACTAATATTAGGTAAGATTAGATGGGAGCCCGGTGACCAAGCGTCGTGGGCTTTGAGGTGAGGTACTCTCGGTGACCAAGCGTCGTGAGAGGGGTGTAGATTAGGTATCTCTCTCTCGGTGACCGTGCGTCGTGAGAAAGAGGAAAGGAACCCGGTGACCAAGCGTCGTGGGTATAACGATAGATACATCTCTGTGACCAAGCGTCGTGAGAGGGATTTTAGGTGTTGTGATCAATCCGGGAACAACACATGTATTATCAACACATGTAGTTCACACGTGGTTATTGCCTGGTACAACACATGTATTATCAACACATGTAGTTCACACGTGGTTATTGCCTGGTACGGCAACGTGGGGATCCTTACAATATACTATGCAAGACTTTTACCAATCACAAAAACATAACGTTGACGTATTATTGTCGGTACATAGATGGATACTCAAATACACGCATGCTTTCTGTGGAAAATAAGTCATTTTTTATATTTTGATCTGGCAACAATACAAAACAATTGATGACTCACGTAGCATGATGACTGTTAGTAGCGTTGAGTGACGGTCAAGCTGGACGTGTTTTAGATGTGGCCGCGTGTAAGTGTTTGTGCATTGTGGAGTTCGAATAGATTGTGTTGTGTGGTGATGCACTGAGTTAGATTACGTTTGTGATGCTTCATGATTGATGGAGCGTAGATTCGTGTGTGTGTGTGTGTGTGTATGATACCTTACAGGATACAAGATGGCGAGGAAGTGTGTAAATCACTCGGACAATTTCTGTTATGTATGTGGGGAGCTGACATTTAAATCGGAACGTCGATGTTTTACTCCACTTGTGAGGAAGTGTTATCAGTTATATTTTGGTTGCTGTGTAGGAGACCAAGATAAGAATTGGGCTGCTCAAGACATTTGTTGTACTTGCGTGAAAGGTCTGGCTCGGTTGGCCAATGGTGAATTAAACATGAACTTCGCAGTACCGATGATGTAGAAGGAACCAAAAGATTATTCTTCAGACTGCCACTTTCGTATGACACAGATAAAAGTAATAACCAGTAAATCTAAGCACACAGTACAGTACCCTAATTTGCGATCAATAATTAGGCCAGTTCGACACAGTGCAGAATTACCTATACCAGTACCTCCTGCTCATCTTACGGTAAATGAGGATTACGTACTTGAGGCAATTACTGAAGTTCGAAATGAAGAAGATGATCCTACATATGCAGGAAGCACATCTACATTGGATCCTCATCTGATAACTCAGGGTGAACTAAATATCCTCGTACGGGACTTAAAACTCTCCAAGATAGAGGCAGAACTTTTTGCTTCTAGACTTAAAGGCTGAAATCTGGTCTATCGTGACACTAAAGTGTGTAATTTTCGAAACCGTCGTAGAGTTTCAAAACTACTATTCCCAAGAAAATGATTTAGTGTATTGTAATAATGTTTGTGCTGTGGTGGATACACTAGGACATGCACATTTAAGTACAGAGTGCAGATTGCTTATTGACTCCTCCAAAACTAGTTCGAAGCCTGTCCTTTTCCACAATGGCAACAAATTTCCTTCAGTACCTTTGGCTTATGAACTAATATGAAGGAAATCTATGAAAACATCAAAATGGTGTTAGAAAGAATTCAGTATGTGAAATAAAAGTGGACCGTTTGCTGTGATTTAAAAGGTATTTCTTTGTTAATGTGTTTTCAGCTTGGTTATACGAAATATTGTTGTTTCCTCTGCGAATGGGACAGCAGGAACAAAGCGGAACATTACATCAAGAAGGAATGGCCAAAGCGTGCATAAACTCCTGGACAGAAGAAAATTGTTTATTCCTCACTGGTGAGCCCTGATAAGATAATTCTACCTCCTCTCCACATAAAGTTGGGGCTCTTCAAAAACTTTGTTAAGGCAATGGACAAAAGTAATGCAGGATTTTGTTACCTCAAGGAAGAATTTCCTTGGGATAGTGACGCTAAAATCAAGGAAGGGATTTGTGTAGGCCCCGAAATAAGATGTTTGATTCGTGATCAAAAATTTGAAGATCTCTTAACTCCGGCTGAGAAAGGAGCTTGGTGTTCATTTAAATGTTTAACAGAGAATTTTTTTAGGAAACCAGAAAGCCCCAAATTACCGTGAAATTGTTAGTGATTTCCTTCAATCATTCAAAGAAATTGGTTGCAACATGTCCCTTAAAGTTCACTTTCTAGGCTCCCACCTGGATTCCTTTCCTGAAAACCTTGGTGCTGTTAGTTATAAGCATGGGAAACGTTTTCATCAGGACATTTCCTCCAAGGAAATGAGATACCAGGGACAGTGGAGTTCACAAATGCTAGCTGATTGCTGTTGGAGACTCAAAAGAGATGATCCAGAAGCCAAACAAAGAAGAAAGTAGACAAATAAAAGATTTCAATTAAGGAAAGTAAGTGTTCATTTATTAAGAAGATACCACTCTCTTCTTTTGTATTATTTATTAAGTAGACATAAAATGGTGACATGGTGTGTACATCATTGAAAATATGTTTATTTCAAATCCAATGAGATGTATACCGTGCTTATATTGCAATTTTCGTGAAAGTTATGTGTGATTTTATATGCACTAATGAATATGGTAAAATAAAGAGTACACATAGCATATTTTTATATAAATATGTTTATTTTTCTAGAAAGAATAATGTGATTCTAATGAAACTTAGAGGGCTTACTAAGTATATATCAAGCTAACATACGATTTAATTTGTGTGTTTACAAACCTAAGGATATCCGAGCTATAGGTATGAAAATGATAAAAAAAAGGGAAATTTGAGGGGAAATTTCCCAAAACTCCCTCTGTCACAGGAAAACTGAGGGTGATGGAGAAAAACGGATTGCATATTTTAATTCTACGTGGAAAGTTCTATTAGAATCAGGTATTTTGTTCTATGTGCCAGAGAAAGAGTATTTTTTGTCGACTAGTGTTATTAGTATATCCACCGCATTATTATTATTGTTACTGAAAATGTAAGACCTCAATATTACGTCTTATTGCAATTTAATAAGCATACTACAGTTGATAAGAAAAGAGAAAGAATAAGAGAAATTTTCGAGGGATTAGTAATTGTAATCCTTGAGTTTCCGCCCTACGGTATGACGGTTAGGCTAAAGGAGACGGTCGAGGGATTAGTGTGTGAAAGGAAACGAGACAGGAGAAAGAAGGTGTCAGCTTCTGGAGTTTTTTAATATCGAAACTTCGGGTGCCTAAACAGAAATTAAGTAGGAATTTTCTTTACCACGATACATAGTAACACGCTTTTTGGATAAAAGAGTTTGGATTATGTATGCCTTATATTGATGTTTGAACAAAATATACCAATATAAAAAAGAATAGTTCCTATTTACAAATGTTGGTTGAACGGATATATGGAATATGTTGGAAATGGCGAAAGAAAATGTTATTATTTCTAGCAGTAGGAGTAATAGTGGAAGACGTTCGGAATAATTGCTTGGAAACAATATTCTTTTAAATACGTTTATGATTCATACTAGACCCTGAGCATGACCCTTCGGAGTGGTATTCATGAATGGTTTGCTAAACATGGTTTGTTCTCACAACAGTACGAATCAACGTTGTACACACACATGTAACGTCAGTTTGCCAGTATTTCCCCTGTGAAGAAATCTGCCTTCACTCTGACTTGTAAGACCGAAGGAAATTGAGTATATTTCATTTAATTACACATCAAAAGTATGGATATTGTAGTTGATAGAAACAACTTACCGCAGAGTGAATCGAACCCGGGCCTACGCGACTACTGTAAGACTGCGTAGGTAAGTAAGTCAAAAAACACTCGTGTATTAAGCAAATGACACACGTTTACGATAACGAAGAAATACGTTGATTTCTGTCATGATAAAATACTATAGTCAATAGACTTCAAATTTAAATTAAAAAACAAATATATATATATATATATATATATATATATATATATATATATATATATATATATATATATATAGTGACTCAGACCACTTTTTTCTGATTCACCGAAAGTATCTCCGTAATTTGTCTCTATTATATTTACAAGTAACACTTCCAAGTGTAACACTCCGATTTTGATAAAATTTCGCAGATAGATACTACATATCAAATAAAGGAATACGTGTCTTTCCTTTCTGCGCAAAAACAGTTTTAAGCGGCAAAATCCGCCACCAAGATATTTGAATGCTGAAGCCCGAAAGGCAAAAAAAAAAAAAAAAAAAAAAAAAGACCAAAGTGAACGAAATTGTGCACATATATTGTTGACACAAATTGAGCGAATACGGCTTTCGTATTTTCCTGGAAAAACGGGTAGGTGCGGCACGGAACCCTCCAATCCTTTGATCACAAAATATCAAAAATGGTAATAACAGTATGTTAGATGTGTGTAAAGGACATGAAAAATTGGAACGAAACTTTGGGTAGGGACAACACATAAGAAATAAACGAACATTATTTTTAATTTTCTGCGGAAAAAACTGTTTTAGGGGACAAAAGCCCCCACCCAAAATTGCGAAGTTTGACTCCCGAAAGGCGAGAAGAACTAGGTCGAACTGAATGAAATTATGCAGAGATATTGTAGACTTAAAATATTTCGTATTTTCTAAAAAAAACGGTTGTGTGGTTCATGGAACCCTAAAAACCCTTGATCATGAAATATCAGAAGTAGCTAATAACAGTATATCATAAGTGCATATACGACTTGAAGAAGTCTAACAAAACTTTGCGTAGAGACAATAGTCAAAAAAGAATCCAATGGGGCTTTCTTATTTTCTACGGAAAAGCTGTTAGGGGCAAAACTCCACACAAAATTTTCAAATTTGACGCGCGAAAGGCAAGAAGAAGTGGACCAAAGTCAATGAAGTTGTGTACAGTTTTTGTAGGCGTAAAATGATGAAATACGGGTTTCGTATTTTCGCAGAAAAAACATTTGGGTGGGGCACGGACCCTCCAAACCTTTGATCATGAGATTTTTGTTAAGTACTATTAACAGTATATCAGAAGTGCCTTAAGTACATGAAGAATTTCAACTAACTTTGTGTAGTGACAATACGGTAAACAAACTACTACGGGCTTTCTATTTTCTGCAGAAAAAACGGTTCAGAAAAAATTTGGAAGTTGTCGCCAGAAAGGCAAGAAGTGGACCGAAGTGAATAAAATTGTGCATAAATATTGTAGATGTAAGATGAGGGAATATGTGTTTCGTATTTTCCTGAAAAAGCAAAAACTGTTGGCTGGACCAAATCATTGGGTGGCGGAAGGAGTGGACCTAAGCGAGCGAAACTGGGTGGAGATATTGGATATGTAAAATAATGCTTTTTCTTGTTTCACAAGTGTCTCATCCGATTCCTTCAAATTTGGCAGATTAACAGTAAGGTCAAACAGTATAGCGTAATTTATAGTATTTCAGGAGGCGCCGTGAACCCTTACAATGTTTTTCCTCATTGAAATGTCGATTTATTTCGTGTTTACTGTTTACGTGCCAAATTTGAAGCAAATCGGATAAGGACACTTGAGAAACACGAAGGACCTTATTTTCCAAATCCAATATCTACACATAATTTCATTTGCTTCGGTCCTCCTTCGTGCGCTATTAAGGTAATATTTACTTATTTTCGGAGGGGGCTAGGTCCCAACAGTATTTTTCCGCACAAATTAAAACGCGTTTCATTTAGATTTTGCAAATTGTTCCTTTACGAAGCTTCCCTAAAATTCTCCACATTCTTTAGAAATTTCTGTCGTATACTTACGGCCGGTACCGTACCATCAGTTGTAGCTCAGGATAATCTCTAAACTACTCATCAAATAAATGCAAAATTTCGAGATAAACTGATGCACAACACGGTACTTAACTGTAAAATTATGTTTGAATTCAAATAAAATTCATTTTTTTTAAAAAATTTTGATTAATGACTAGATGTGGAAATAGGTGGGACGAACAGAGATGTTATAATTAAAAGATAAAGGATGAGCACTAGCCTGACAAATCCAAATAGACTGGTGTCATCTTGGTCTTCTGGATGATGAATGCTTTTCCCTGGAGGAAACTGGATATACAGGAGTCAGTCAAAAACTGGATCTTAATCCTGCTGGACTGCGAGGGACATCGAGTTCTCTCTTGACGATGCGCGTTTTACGATGTTGTTCTTCAACACCTTCATGCCACTACTGAATGTCAATCTCAAATGTGTCTGCGGCAATGAATCGACAGAATGGTATTCTCGTGACATGGAGTAGGTCGTCCTCCAATGGTGCGATTGTTACGATTGTGTACGTCTCTTTTTGTTTACTTAGCTCGTTTTATTCCACCATAATGTAGAGATCTGCTCACGCTAATTCTGTAGCGGATGTCACAAAGAAAGTATAATCAAATTACACCATGACTTTCATGGGAAAAGTGGTTTAATCTAGGGGAATGACAACATAAATTCTAAAATATTTGAGTTTATTACATAACTAAAATTGTATTATACAACAACATTTAATTAAGTGATTCAACAAAAGTAATGGAATATCTGATAGTTCATTTGATAGTTAAATACCTAAATATAGATCGATTAACAGACAAGATATTCAAATATTTAAGTTATTGGAGATAGAAAGTGAAATACGAATATGCGACTTTAGTTCTCAACCTTGAAAGTTTTACTATATGTTGACAAATCATTTTATAGCACTGCATGACATCTGTTAACTTGAAGTTAATAACGCTATAAGTGCTCGTACATACCTTGTAAGAGTGGTCTTGTAACTCGTAGAACTTTGACGATGATTGTCAGCACACAACTTGCGTCTCGGTCTGATTCTCAAATCTCCGAAGCTCCGAATGAATGAATTGAGACCTTGAGGTATCTTTTTATTATTTTTCGAGGGAAAAACCCAAACCTCGTATCAGTAAGTTCATCCGTTTTATCATCTCCACAAATATGGAAACTTATTGCTCTTTTGCATTCTGATTGGCTCTTAGAGACTGTAGCATCCATGATACGTGGCGTGACACACATGTACACACGTGTACTGTCACAGCCGGAAGAATGCAATAGCATGATTTCTAGATTTACCTATAGATTCCTAACTATTTAACCAATTTCCGCACATTAATGCGGCGACACGTTGTCAAAATCATGATTATGTATCCTGTAGGATGACTATGAGTAACATTCGACAAGTAAACTTCCTACAAAATTGCGCAGCAAAAGCAACATCAGTCACCTTCAGAAGGTTTTACTTATTTCCTTTCTGTTACTAGCTTGTGGCAATCAAGAGAGAAAAATGTCTTTTATAATGCATATTAATTCAAAATAGCCTTCTCAATTCCTTCAATAAAGAGCAATGTAACCATATTTTTGGACTCAGCGTCACACGATCCGCTTGCCTCTGATGATACTGCACCTTCCTAAACTTCGTGGCGAATAACCTCTGTCGATATGTCCTTCGTGGGTTTGTTTGGTTGCAAAATGATGATTCTAACGTTCAGTGAACTTGGAAATATCAAGATGGGCAGAAAGGAGTGATCAGTAATCACTCTTAACAAATATGTGATTACAGAAGCTGTGTGGAAAAATACAATATTAATAAAAGTTTTGTTCCGATGGATTTTAAAGAGTTCATGATTCTGTCGAAGATAATCGTAAAAATAATAAAATAGAATTTACCAAATTAAATCAATAGTTCGCAGTCATCTCACTGTCACATCACTGTAATTACACAGATACTTCACAGCCCCTCCTCGAAATCGGAAATAGACGAACATTTCAAATACAAATTTCTTTCCGTAGTACAAAGAAGTATCGAAGATATTCCAAACAAAAGATGTTTGTAAGAATGTCTTTATAAAACATATTCTTTGTTTTGAATCAAGCTTCCATTCCAAACTCCTGAGTATGTATTTCGAAAACAGTTCATGTCACTGGGTAATCTTGAACATGTGTGGACAGCGTCTCTGGGAAGATGGAAGAAGTATGAGGTAAGAGGTAAGAGAAAGAAAAATAAACACTAATACTTGCATAATATCATTAGGAGTGACATGTGTTTTAAGGTGATAGTGTGGAATTGCATTATTGCTCTTTAGGATGGGAAATGAAAGGTAGGGATAATGATAAATTCAATTATCACTAATACAGATGATCAGAAACTTAGATACTTATAATAAAAAAATCGTAAGCAAATAAATAAATATCTTGTAAATGTAGTAAAATCTAATATAGAACTCTCTCCGTCTCTCTCTCTCTCTCTATACAACATATATATATATATATATATATATATATATATATATATATATATATATATATATATATATATATATTCCTCTAAAGCAAAAATAATTTCAATATCAAACGTGTCTAATACGCAAGAAGACGAAACGTTGTAATGCAATCTAGCTAACCAAACATATTAAAGGTAGATTGCACTAAAAGGGTACTGATTTCAGTTTGAGAAAATGCGCTTTAAGTTATTTGCTTAAAGCGCCCGTAGACTGGAAGAGAATTCCAAACTATGGTTATAGCCCCATATCCGATAGAACTATTCACTACATGTAACCTAAAACCGTGAAAAAAATATAAATTCTTCTTATCTTCATTTTCTTTCTTACGTCTTGTCCCCTTCGGGCATCGAATCCTAGACATAAATCATGGCATCAATTCCTGGATATCTAAATGGATGGAGCATGGTTCTTGCAGTATTGACGTCGATCTTGCATCTTCTTCATGTAATATCGAAACATCTATTCATATATATGACGTTAATTTTCATCATTCTTCACATACTCACATTTCAAATGAATAATAGTAAGAAACTTTTGTAGTCATACGTTGTCCAATCTAATAAAATTTTACAATTGCTGGAAATACCAACATCTTCCAAATTTGTTCACGAGGCTAGCTGATAGTAAATAACACAGTAATTCGAACATGTCTTTTCAACTGTTTGAAGTGCTTCAAGTTTCAAGGTATTCAAGCTTTCGAAGTGTACCACCCTTGGCTTTGGATGCCCAATTCAAAACCAAGCTAAACTAAACTCTAAGCGTGGCCAGTGCTAAAAGTTCATCATCATCCATCTACAAGGTATTCGTATAAACAATCCAATAGTTAAGAAAAGTGATCCATACAGATGTTACGAGCGGACAGACGGACAGATTCTTCAACAATAGGAAAATATATTGGGAGTATTCCCTGAAAAATATCCCAATTTTCCCTATCATAAACACGAAATACGACAGGGTCTACGTCATTTAGGTATTTCTCTAAAAATATTATTGTTGTAGTCAAGGCAATTTTGGCAGCTTCTAACTTCGGAAATTTAAATGTTCCAGTCGATATGTTAGGTAGTACAATTGTAGAAAGATCATTTTCCAACATTATCTTAAAAAAATTTGTATGCCTCTCGTAAAATCTTGTCTGAATTCCGTTTTCCACATGCCATAATTACATAATTAGCTGGTAAACGATAACCATTGGCAATCTTCGCTTCTCCTGGCTTCATTGATGAAATACTCAAACATTCTTCTAAATATTCAGTTCCAGCTGCGTCTTGAATAGCTTTATATCCCCCATCTAATGGAGTTAATGTTTCGTCGGATTTACTAAGGCATCTGCTTCTACGTCCACTAAGTTACCTTTATAAATACTTATCTTCTGATTGATGGAAGTGTTGCTAGCAAATTTCGGATTTTCTTCTGTGGAATTCTTCCCTATAGATACCCGCGTTGGTAGATTTTTGGCAAATACATCTTTGATATGAAGAGAAGAGATGAAAATTCTTCTTCTATACATTGTCTCCTGGACTTGAAATATTTCTTCAGTTGGTGGTCCTTGATGATCTTCGGATCTTGTCTTCTTTTTCATCGTATGGTCTTCCAAAAAGACATTCGAATGGTGAAATTTGAGAAGATAAATTCTTGGTGAACTTAAACGAAAAGACTATGGTTTGTAATCAATCCTTTCTCCTAAATCTTTGTCATATAAAGCTGATTTCAATCGTGGTAATATGTTCCTAATACTAATTTCACAAACACCATTAATATAATGTCCATGTACATATGTTAGCACCAATTATAGCACATAATTCTTTAAATACTCCACTAGTGAATGCATTACCTTTGTCTAAAACAATTTCCTAGATAATTCCAAACTTTAAAATTACCTTATGATACAGAAATGAAGCCAAAGTGCTTCCTGTAACGTCAGGAAGGGAATATGCAATTATGTATTTAGTACCAAATTTCACACAAGTAAATCACCACGCTAAGCGGGGTTACATATCCAGGCTCCTAACTATGAAAATATTTACGATCACTCCAATCCCAATCATTTCACAGATTCAACCTGTTGTATATAAGTTATTAGGACGTAAAATTGAATGTAATTTATATGAAAAACCCTTTTATGCATTGCAAGACCTGTAACGTCCACAAACTTATAGTCGTATCGACATAAACAAAACAAAAGTGTGGAGCAGGAAAGCGCTTTACACGAAAGTCAAAAGAGGGCTATTGAAGACATACGAACTGGTCGAGCGGTTTGGGTCACTAGTCTATCAATCAGAAGCTTGTGTGTTCAAACCCTGAAGGAAATATTCGTTTTGTTTTTTTCTCAAAAGTATGTTCCTATTTTCATCAGAGAACTGAAAACATTTCTTTGAATAAATCTTTGGAAACTACTTCTCTCTGAAATTCGATTAGAAGCGAACATTATATGAATTGCAAATCTAAAATCCACAGCTGAGAACAAAATATTAAGCATGTTCAATATTTCATTATTATCCTTTGCTTTGTAATGAGGAACTAATTATAAACATTGACAATTTCAGAAGATTTTCCCCCGGTAATGGTCAATATATGAATGAGAGAAAACTGATAAAACATTATTAGTCTATTTGAGCGTAATCGAAGATAAGTTACGGCCACGAAGGGGAAATTTATGTCGACAGGATCTCAAGTTCTCCCACAGGCCATGCCCTGAAATCATCACTGTTTGAAAGATATCCTTAAGAAATAGAATATTACATTTATTTCTCGTTCTACGTTTTGAAATGAAAAAATCATAATTTTAAAGAGAATTATAATAAGATAAACATAAAGATTTATACAACTAATGAAGTAAATATTTTTGTGTAAGCTATCGATTTCTAACCGGATTAAAACTCGAATATTCGTTTCCATCACACTTTAAAGTAAATCCTCTCTCTATATAATTCTTACTGGAAAGCATGTTTAACTCCAATTACGTAATCAATATTTTTAATAATATATTTTTATTGTAATACTTTTACTATTCAATGTTGTATACACTTCATTTCCCAAAGCGTGTTGTATACACTTCATTTCCTAAAGCAAAACCTCGCAAATGTATAGTTGACTAGTGAATATTATCAAATAAATTATCATTTAGTTTACGTAAACATTGCATCGCCTGATTTGAAACTTCGTACTTTAAATAATAACAATAATAATAAAATCATAGCCATATCTTTATGAGAATTTTAGGCTTAGTCAATAAATGAATTCAACGTAGTCTTTATTTGAAGTTCTGTTTAATCGATACCGGTACAAATACATAGAGAAACTTGGAGAACAGGTAAAAGAAAAATGTTAGTTTTGTGGGATTGAAAGTAACCTTTAAGAGTTCTTTACAATTTACGGGCAAGTGATTTAAACACTTTTTCCTTTTCTTTGAGTTAACTGAATTATCGAACGTATCTGACAAGTAAACCTTACGTTTGGGTGAATCGAGTTGCTGACGGAGACACATATGAGAAAGTAGTACTAAATGTGGTCAGTATTTCAGTGAAGTTATAGGTGCGAAGCTCCAGGGGTTTAGGAGATACAGCTACCAGAACATCACATGGAAGTACAGAATAGTCTTCATACAGTTGGAGGTAAAAGCTCTATAAGACCTCTTGTAACGACAAAAGATGAATAACAAATATATGGGTACATATTAGGACTAGGGGGAAGTCATATAGTAAGGGTATACCTGACGGCGGCCATCTTGAAATCCGCCATTTTGAATTAAGGTTAAGTTTTTAAAATAGGAATAGGGTCATGTGATACATGATGTAAGACTCGAATTTAATCAGAAGAACAATGGTGACGTTAATTTTGATTTACGCGCAATTGGTAAAAAGTTACAGGGAAATTAAATATTGTTGCAGCATATGTATTAGTCCTTTACCCCACCTTGTAAATTTTGTGTTAATGATAATAATTAAATAAAAAGCAGGTGGATAAATATTAGGTCTATGGTAAGAGTTGCCTTGATGGCGGCCATGTTCAAATCCGCCATTTTGAATCAGACAAAAGTTTTAAACAAAACGCATAACAGTGACATCTTATTAATAGCAAATTTGCCATAAATCCAACGGTATAACCATTTTTGCTTTATCATTATTCAGCACAAAATTAAATGGGAATAGAGTAATGCAATAGATGACTTCGGGCTAGAAGTTAATCAAAAATAGAATGTTGGCGTTACAATGTTAGTTGTTTGATGCTGTACTTGCACTCCATTTCGTTGTTTTTCTTGTATCCTGTTCACATCTATTTCTCGTTCGCTATTTAAAACTTTGTCTGATTCAAAATGGCGGATTTGAACATGGCCGCCATCAAGGCAACTCTTACCATAGACCTAATATTTATCATCTACTTTTTATTTAATTATTATCATTAACAAAAAATTTACAAGATGGGGTAAAGGACTAATACATATGCTGCAACAATATTTAATTTCCCTATAACTTTTTACCAATTGCCCGTAAATCAAAATTAACATCACCATTGTTCTTCTGATTAAATTTGCGCCTTAAATCATGTATCACATGACCCTATTCCTATTTTAAAAACTTAACCTTAATTCAAAATGGCGGATTTCAAGATGGCCATCGTCTGATATACCCTTACTATATGACTTCTTCCTAGTCCTAATATGTATCCATATATTTGCTATTCACCTTTTGCCGCTACAAGAGGTCTTATAGAGCTTTTACCTCCAACTGTATGAAGACTATTCTGTACTTCCATGTCATGTTCTGGTAGCTGTATCTCCTAAACCCCTGGAGCTTCGCACCTATAACTTCACTGAAATACTGACCACATTTAGTACTACTTTCTCATATGTGTCTCCGTCAGCAACTCGATTCACCCAAACGTAAGGTTTACTTGTGAGCAACTTGTCTCTATTTTCTACTTGGTTATACACGTTTTGCAATCTTTCCGTTAACCTTGAACCACAAGAACACGAACACAAAAACATCCACCTAGGTATGACAGTTAAAATTCCTAACTTCCCCCACGGGGAATCGAATCCGGGACTCTATACACCGGAGGCACACGCGCTAGCCACTAGACCAGCGGGGAGAGTGAATTAGATGCATTTTGTAGTGTCTGAAGTTTATACCTATTTCACTCTGTTGTAATATGTCTATTGATTTTTTAATGTTTACCGTATTCGTAACTTTGAGGAATGATATATATTATTGATATAGGTTCTATTACATATTCGTCCAGAAATATTATATAAATTATCAGAATTATTCATGATCTTCCATGGAAAGTCACTGGTGCATGCGCAATAGAAACAGAAGAACGCAAGGTTGTCAGAATTCCTTAGTGGAAAGCAGTAGTTCCAAACCTGGGGACGCGCAGCTTCCTCCTGAGTAAGCATGAAGCCGGAATAAGGTGCCGAAAGCTACTGGCAGAAATGAATTGTGCAATAAATAAATAAATAAATAAAGCACCACTTATAATGACTTTCAAATTAGGTTCACAATTTTATAATGACCGTTTTATAAAAACATAATATTGCACTAGGAGGGTATGCAAAAGTCTTGCTGGAAATAAATATAAATTTCTGAGATTATTATTATTATTATTATTATTATTATTATTATTATTATTATTATTATTATTGGTCTCCTACTTCTTGGCCAAGATGTGAAATATTCACTACCTTCTTCATACCGCTAAATCAATTTCTTCACTGTTTTCTCGTCACAGCTCATACCCCTAGTCTAATTCTCGCCAATAGTCTAATTCTGTTTTATCTGAATGGCAGTTTGTCTCATTGTTGCTCGACCTATGTTTTCCCCTCGCATAATAACAGATAGTTTTCTACAGCTTTTAGAGCGAGGTATCTTGACAGCCTGTAGAAATTTGCATTGCGATTCGTATTAGCAATGACAGTAAAGTGGATATTTCTGTTTCTATTGTGCATCATCAGCATGATTATATCAGAAGTATTCCGCCATTACCAGCGGGTCACTTACCGCAGCTGAGAAGCTGCCTTGCTCCACGATCTTCTGTTAACCTCCCCATCTTCACATACGATTTTTCTGTTTTGATATCGCCAATAGTCTAATTCTGTTCCTATATAGTCTAATTCGTCCCCTTTCTCTCTTTCCTGCCACCATACCCTCTACCACATCCTTCATGATACAGTTCCTTCTTAACAAATATCCCAACCAGTTTCTCTTCCTCTTCTTAATAACATCTTTCTCCTTCCATTTCTAACACCCTCTCATTCGTTTTCCTCTCAACCCAACTATTTCTCCCCATTTTTCTCCACGCACATATTTCGAAAGCCTTCAAGTGTTTCTCATCATTTTTTCGTAATGTACATGTTTATGTCCTATAAATACAGTAAAATACAATACACGAAGCATTTTATGAGTCTTTTTCTTTCAACTTTATTCATGGTCCTACAAAATACTATTTTCTCCATCCTAAAGGCTTTTTCCGCCATTTCTATCCTTGCTTTTATTTCACGTTCGCATGTCATATCATCACTAATAATAGTACTCAGATATCGAAAACTAGTCACTTGTTGTTTTTAACCACTCCTACTTCTATATTTGACACCGATCGTTTCGTTTCAATCATCATGGATTTTGTCTTTCTAACATTTATTTTCATCCCATATTCTTCAGAAGCCTTTCTTAAGTTTTCTACATCTTATTAATTTTCTTTTTAGATCCTGCAACAACAACCATATCAACCCCAAACCGTATACACATCAACATTCTATCTTCTACCGAAATTCCATCTTCATTATGTAGACTCGTTTTCGTTGTCTCTTTGAAGTAACTACTAAATAAAATATAATCGGCGGATTATATTATCTCTGTTGAACTCACCTTCCAATTACACTGTCTGTCTACAGTGTATGCACCAGTGAATTTCCATGCAAGATCATGAACAATTCTGATAATTTATATAATATTTATGGACGAATACGTAATAGAACCTATATGAATAACATATATCATTCCTCAAAGTAACGAGCACGGTAAAAATAAAAACATTAATAGACATATTATATCAGGGCGAAATAGGCATAAATTTCAGGCTCTATCAAATACTTTTCACTCGTTCTCCCCACTGGTCTAGTGGTTAGCACGTGTGCCTCTGGTGTATGGAGTCCCGGTGGGAAAGTTTGGAATTTTATTTGTCATAGATGTTTTTGTATTCGTGTTCCTGTCGTTCAAGATTAATGGAAATGATCGTAAAACGTGTATAACCGGGTAGAAAATAGAGACAAGTTACTCAGATACGTTCGGTGAATCAGTTAACTTAAATAAAAGAAAAAAGTGTTTAAGGCATTTGTTTGTAAATTGTAAAGAACTCTTAGCTCCAGTTCAAGCATAGTAACATTTTTCTTTTACCTGTTCTCGATGATTCCTCTTCGTATTTCTATCGGATTCGATTAAATAGAGCTTCGAATAGAGACCACGTTGAATTCATTTATTGACTAAGCCTTAAATTCTGATAAAGATATGGCTATGATTTTATTATTATTATTATTATTATTATTATTATTATTATTATTATTATTATTTAAAGTACGAATCGAGCGATGCTGTATTGACGTAAACTAAATGATAATTTATTTGATAATATTTACTAGTCAATTATATATTTGCGAGGTTTTGCTTTGGGAAGTGAAGTGCATACGACATTCAATAGTAAGAGTATTTCAATAAAATATATTATTAAAAATATTGATTAAGTAATTGGAGTTAAACATGCTTTCCAGTAAGAACTATATATAGAGAGGATTTACTTTAATGTGTGATGCAAACGAATATTCGAGTTTTAATCCGATTAGAAATAGATACCTTACACAGGGATATTTACTTCATTAGTTCTACAAATCTTTATGTTTATCGTATTATAATTCTCTTTAAAATTATGATTTTTCCATTTCAAAATGTAGAACGAGATATTAAATATAATATTCTATTTGTTAAGGAAACCTTTCAAATAATGATGATTTCAGGTCATGACCTGTGGGAGAATTTGATACCCTGTCGACATAAATTTCCCCTTCGTGGCCATAAGTTATTTTGAAATGAAATATTGAAATATTGAAATGATAATAATGAAATATTGAACATACTTAACCCTCGAGAAGTCGCGCTGAAAAAGTAACGCGAGTAGTCGCGCGCGGTCAAAAGGACCGCACATACATAATGTGTTGCAAATATCGTTTTAAACATTTTTCTTGTATTAGAAACGTAATTTTGTATATTTTCTGATTAAGAGGGAATAACATTTTTATTATTATAATAAGTTTTACAGTAGTAACTATTAGAGACACCTACAAATAGACATCTTTTTTTATTTCTCATTTGGAATAAAATGTTTTATTTCGTTACATATTTCTTTAGATAGATAGCTACGCACTGGTTTTATTGAAAATTCTAAATCTGATGACGATCTTTAGTTTTTGTCAACTCTGGTTCGTCTAAAATTAGATAATGCAATAGTAAATTAGTTAGAAATATACTATATAAACGTAACACTAAAACAAAGCTTTACAGCGCATTTTACATTGAATTAGAGCTCACTCGTAGCTCACTTAGCATACACGCCTTTGGCGTGGGACTTCCGGCTTCGATTCCCGGTGGGACCTCATGTGGTTCGGATCCTTCGTTAAGCAGTAGGTCCACGTCTTACATAGCCTTGATGCTGAAAAGGGCGCTAAATTGAAATCAAATCAAATTTACATTGAATTATTTTACGGTCCTGTTATTTTGAAACTTCACCTATACAGCACTACATTGAATTATTTTAGGTTATCTTCAAATTTACACTGTTCTACACTTCGTCGTCGCTTATTTCGTCCTCTCCTGCTCTGACTACATTCGGGGAATCGCTGGTCATTTCTGGATTTAAGATCTTCAGATTCGCTCGCAGACTCCTCACTTCACCTTTGTGTTCACTCACTTATATATATATATATATATATATATATATATATATATATATATATATATATATATATATATATATATATATATATATATATTCCTCAGACAAAGCTTCCACGAGATCATCTCGGCTGATTTATCCAAATAGTCCATTCCTAACATTTCCCTCCGTATTTTAAGCTGTTCATTTCTAATTTTCTCTTTTTTTATACTTGGTATCAGTTTGTTAACTCTGTCGACCTCTCTTCCGTCCATTAAAATAATATTTATGTTTATAAAGCTTAAAACATCTCCAAAGCAAAGGTCACGTGCAGTGCGAAACACTGAGAAAAAACATTACACGGTTAGTCGCGCGCGGTGGAAAGCACCGCACAATTACTAAACAATCACTAGTAGTTAAACTAAACAACGGATAACGGAGTGATTGACCAGATATGTTCAGGAAGGTCAGGGGGAAGATTAGCTAGACGGAGAAGTCTGTCGGACAAACAGAATGGACACACGATCGAAAATAATTTTCCTGCGGTGCTTTTGACCGCGGCGCGACTACTCGAGGGTTAATATTTTGTTCTCAGCTGTGGATTTTAGATTTGCAATTCATATAATGTTCGCTTCTAATCGAATTTCAGAGAGAAGTAGTTTCCAAAGATTTATTCAAAGAAATGTTCTCAGTTCTCTGATGAAAATAGGAACACACTTTTAAGAAAAAACAAAACGAATATTTCCTTTAGGGTTTAAACAAAAGCTTGTCATTGACATACTAGCGACCCAAACCGCTCGACCAGTTCCTCAATGGCCCTGTTTTGACTTTTGTGTAAAGTGATTTCCTGCTCCACACTTTTGTTTTGTTTATGTCGATACGACTATAAGTTTGTGGACGTTACAGGTCTTGCAATGCATAAAAGGGTTTTTCATATAAATTACATTCAATTTTACGTCCTAATAACTTACATACAACAGGTTGAATCTGTGAAATGGTTGGGGTTGGAGTGATCGTAAATATTTTCATAGTTAGGAGCCTGGATATGCAGACCTGCTAAGCATGAGGATTTACTTGTGTGAAATTTGGTAAAACTGTCAACTACAACCACAAATATTTATTATTCAACATATTTTGGGGGGAATAATTCCCACCTACATCTGTGTGGACGCAATTGAAGAGCGGAACTGAGGGCGGAAGGAAGGAATATACTATACGGAGAACCAATTTGTGATTTCGATATCTGACAGGTTGTACACTCGCGACATTTCTCATATATATATATATATATTTCTTCATGTTGGTAAAGTACACGGTTTCGACTAACATATCATAGGTTTTTAGAATGACCAGAATAATCCCAATTCAGACGTATGACGAGCATTAAAAACTTTGTAACAGAAAGAAGTATTGACTGCAACTAAAAATTTTGTGCGTTGAGAAGTTTTCTGTTTCGTGTATAAAATTCAATCTTTAATAGTAAAATATAACACTTGGCGTTCAATTTTGGGATTTTTGTTTTCTTTTTGTTCCGACTAAGAAAACATTTCTTTGAAAAACGGATTTTTAGGCTGCTCTATTGCAAAATTGGTGCATCTAAAATTGAAAATGAACTTATGTCCTGAATAAACAAAATCTTCTTGATTCTTTTTCTCATCTTACAAGTCTCTAGGGAGGTTAGAAAAACGCGAAATGGCATCTGTCTCTATGTTGCTCGAGCCACTGATATGTGAAATAGTAAAATTATACAATTCAATTTCACTCAACCATTTGGAAATTTTACTTACATTCTTTGTTTATTTCAAATACAACAAACTCTGACAATCCGTCTTGAAATAAAAATTAGGTTTTAAAAGAAAATATCTAAATGAACGAAAAAATACAGCAACGCTAGTAATTGAAACCATTTGGGAGCAGACAGTATGTATCATATGCCTATGACGGTGTTCTTCATACGTAAACACGACCGGTTGTTGGAAAGAAGGTGAAGGTCGATTCATCGGACCACATTACGTGTTTCCGCTGCTCATGAGTACACGACTTCTGGTCCTTGCACCACTGGATACGCCTCTTCGCATTTACAGCTATGACCAGAGGTTTGGGGATAGCGACCCTGCCATGAATTTTCATTTTATGAAGTTCCCGTCACACTGTTTTCGATGGAACCAGGTTCTGTGGCCCGGAATTGAGTTCAGACGTAATTTTTATTTCAGTGGTCATTTTAGCTGCTACAATCCGTTTTAATGCCCTCCGGTCCCTATCTGACAGGATTATCTTTCGACAACTGTTGTGCTTTGCAGACGTCGTTTGCCCATGAATTTGCCCTCGTGACGTCGTTTGTGTATGCCCTCGTAACATTGGACACAGTGCCTCTCGATACCCTTACAATTTTCGCCACTGTTGCCACTGAAGCTCCAACCAGACGGGCACCAACGATCATGCCTCTTTGGAAGTCTGTCAGGTCGCCCATTTTACCGTACCACTTTCACACCACGACACTCACAGGTGAACTGATTACTGCTGACGGAAGAGAAAGGTCGACATGACACATTGAAAACAAAAATCGATCGGCAACCGCAAAACGTGTTGTACAGTGGAAAATTAAACTTATGTGTCCTGTATCAAAAGCTTTTAGTTTTTTTGTGCACCAATGTATATATCCAACGCCGAAATATAAATAACACTTCTTATATACTGTCAGAAAGAAAAATAAAATATAGCAACTTGGCAAAATCTTCTATTCTCACCCACTTAATCTTTCTACTAAGAAAGAATAAAACAAGAATTACTGTAACCGCGCAAATGCACAAAAGCAGCGAGGGTGGGTGAGTGGGCTAGAAGTAACTCTACTTAATTTCTCTCAGAAAAAAAATTATAAATTAAACTGTACTCGTTACTCAAAATAAATCATATTATATTCAACTCAATAGAGTTTATCTTTTAAAAATGCCTGACTTATTTATCGAAACTATAAGCTATAGTTTTCTTTAAACCATCTAACACCATGTACCGGTGGACACATGTAAAATATTTAGAGATTTGGAATCTTACATCATCTACCACAATTTGCCGGTGCTGTGCCATGAGTTGTAGCTCAGAATAATCTCGAAAATACTCATCAAATGAATGCAACAATTGGGAATTTAACTGATGCACAACACGGTAGTTAACTGTAAAATTATATTTGAATTTAAATAAAATTCAAACGTTTTAATTTTGAAAAATTACTAGATGGGGAAATAGGTGAGAGAGAGAGAGAGAGAGAGAGAGAGAGGTTATTTAATTTATTTATATATTTATTTATTTATTTAACAATTACCAGATTCAGCTCTGAGGCCATTTTATACTGGATATATAACAATAACAATAACAACAACAATGGAAAGGATTTGGGAAGGTATCGGCCAGGGCCTGTTTCAGTAGGTACCATCCCAGCATTTGCCAGGTAGGATACAGGGAAACCCTGGAAAACCCCAATCAGAATGGTCGGGAGTGGGAATCGAACCCGCGACCTCCCGAATGAGAAGCCAACGATCTACCACTTGAGCTAATTCGCTCGGTATGATTATGATTATAAAATAAAGGATGAGCACTAGCCTTACAAATCCAAGTAGACTGGTGTCGTCCTGGTCATCTGGATGATGAATGCTTTTTCCTGGAGGAGACTGGATGTACAGGAGTCACTCAAAAATTGGATCTTAATCCTGCTCGACTGCCAGCGGCGTCGTGTTCTCTCCTGACATTGCGTGTTTCACGATGTTGTTCTTCTACATCTTTATGCCACTACTAAGATGTCGAACTCAAATTTGTCTGCGGGAATGAACCAACGGAATGGTATTCTCGGAAAATGAAGTCGGTCGTCTTCCAATAGTGCGATCCGCTTCCCTCTGGAGCTCCTCCGTGGCTAAGCGGTTAGCGTACGCGCCTTTGGCGCGGGAGATCCGGGTTCGTTTCCCGGCGGGAGCTCATGTGGTTCGGATTCCACGTTAATCAGTAGGTCCACGTCTCATATAGCCTCGCTACTGAAACGGGACGTTAAACTCAATATCAACTCAACTCAACCCGCTTGCCTCTGATGATCCTGTACCTTCCTAAACTTTGTGGCGAATATCCCCTGTCGATATGTCCTTCGTGGTTTTGTTTGGTTGCAAAATGATGATTCTGACGTTCAGTGAACTTAAATATGTCAAGATGGGCGGAAAGGAACGCGGAAGGGTAAGAAGGAAATTAGTCTCGTTTATGTGATTACAGAAGTGGTGTGAAAATGTACAATCTTAATAAAAGTTTTGTTCCGTTGGATTTTAGAGTTATTTGCACTTTAGATATATCGTATTCAACTGTTTGAAAGGTCCGTGCCCTACCTAAACGCTTTTTTCCAAGAAACTACGGAATGCGTATTACCTCATTTTACGTCTACAATATATGTACATAATTTCGTTCAGTTCGGTCCACTTCTTTCCTTTCGGGCGTCAAATTTCAAACTTGTGAGTGGGGGCATTCGGTTTCCCGCAGAATATAATAAAACTCGTGTTTGTTAATTTTTTGCGTATTCTGACAACACAAAGTTTTGTTTCAATTCTTCATGTACTTTAGGCACTATCGATACACTGTTATTAGAACTTCTGATATTTCATGATCAATGGTTTGGAGGTGTCCGTGCCCCACTAATCCGTTTTTTTCAGGAAAATACGAAACACGTATTCCCTTACTTTACGCCTGTAATATCGGGGCACGATTTCGTTCACTTTAGTCCAACTGTTTTTGGCTTTCGGGCGCGACTTTCAAAACGTTTGGTGGTGGTTTTGCCCCATAAAACCTTTTCGCTGCAGAAAAAAAACAACACGTATTCGTTTATCTCATGTATAGTATCTACCTGCCAAATTTTATCAAAATCGGAGTGTTACACTTGGATGTGTTACTTGTTAGTAATACTCGTTTTACAGTTATTTCCATAAGTTTGAACGACAAGGACACGAACTAGTGATGGGAATATTCCCGGTGGGAAGGAAAATAAAAAATGAAAATATTCACTGGTTTCTACCCGGACATATAAATTCCCGGGAAGAATTTATTTCCATTTCTTTATTTTATCTTCCAAATTATAAGGAATGTATGACTAATTACTTTATTTTCATTTATTATGATTTACTTCTTTGCTTTAAACAATTTGCAGGTTAAAACAATCAAATTCGTTGACTGTACTTTATATAAATAATTATATGATTTATTAGTTCAATTTGCATTTGCACTAAAAGTAGCAAGGTACTAATATATAAATGATGAAAAGGAAACAGTTTGTAAAGTAATGTAAAAATTAAGTAGAAATAGAGATAAAGTACAATTATTACATCCCGAACCACGTTAATAAGAGACGTTGATCTATCTTCTGTCTCTGACTCAAATTTCTGAAGCGGTACTCGAACTTCTCTTACATGTGAATTAACGCATGAAATTTCGAGAAATAGATAGGAAGAAAGGTCGTGTGTGGCAATGTTACGTGCTAAATTATAAAGATAAGTCAGTATCTTGCAAATTTTGTGAACATAAATATGTATGCTCAAATGTTGATAAGTTGGTGAGACATGTATATTCTGGCAGTTACCCAATCTAATTTTTTTATAACATTTAAAAATTTAATATGGTTACAATATCAGTAGTAGAGTGAAGATTAGAAATTCCACTTACTTATACATTTAAACTGTTTAGCGATGTAAAAATATGTGGACTTAACTATACCATTTTTTCCACATATTTACTTTCATAGAACATATTGTAAGTAAATATACGTTTATGCGTACTCTCTAAATATAATAACTAACTAACTAACTAACTACCTCTATAGCCTATGGAACCCAGAGGTTCAATGCCTCGTTCGCAAAAGCTCTCCACTGACTTCTATCCTTCGCTAAGTGCATCCAGTTTCTACTTTCTATTCCTACCACTGCGAGATCCATCTTAATATTGTCCTCCCATCTGCGCCTGGGACTTCCTAATGGTCGTTTTCCGATGGGTCTTCCAGTCATGACTTTGAAGGCGTTTCTACTTTCTTCCATTCTAGCTACATGATCTGCCCACCTAAGCCTCTAAATATAAAAAAAATATAATAAGGTAACATAGTACCGTTCAGAATATACATTTTAAAGAATACTCTGGAGACAACTGTAATAATATACTGTGATATAAATGAATTTAACTTTGAAATCATAATATAGTAATAGAATGAAATGTTGTTTGTGGTTTTACATAAATTTCCGGAAAGATTCCCATGATTGGAATCTTCCCAGGGAAAATTCCCGAAAAATATCTTCCGGGAATTTACCCATCACTAACACGAACACAGATACATCGAGGATATATACAATTTCAAAGGATCTCCCATCGGGAATTGAACACGGGACCGCAAGCACTAAACTATCTGAGGCAGTGATGGCGTGGGTCAATGAAAACTTCGCCCACCACCCACCATGACCCTCCACCAACCGTGACCCACTCAAACCTACTACCCACCAGGACGAACTCGGACCCACCACCAACAATATCTCACTCTGGTCCACCAGCCATCGACCCGCTCCGACCCACCACCTACCAAAACACATCGTTAATAATAAAATCAAGTCGTCAAATTGTAACTAATCGGAGTTTGAACTTTTACGGTCACTCGCTCAAGCATCGGTTTGTTACAGTAACGGTGGATCTGACCTTTAAGATATAAAATGGTAAAGTGTTTGTCATGGGCCAAATTTCAATGAATTTCAATTAAATTATCATGGTATAATTATTTTCTTGATGAATTATCAATATTTTCAGTGCAAAAATGCATTAAATTTGAAAGTCAAAACTCAAGCTAAGTAGACGAACGTACTGTCCAAACTTAAAATTTCCGTGTAATTAAGCGTATATTACAATTTTTAATTACAAAATAAAAAATATATTTATTTTCAAGGAAATAGTCAGAAAAAATATTTTTATACATTTCTTAACATGTCATTCTAGGAAAACTATTTCAGTTGTACATGCATACCAACATATATTTAAATAATATGACGAAGTGTTTTTTTAAACATTAGTTATAGCATATTTGTTCCAAAATAAACATCGGACAACTTGACAACATATTTCGGGTCTTTAACGATTTTGAGCAACAAAGTAAAATATGTAGATAATGTTGCTACCCCTCCCAAATTTACCGGTATTAGCCATGACTTCCAAGAATTTATATTATTCAAACTGGATTCAAAACATTCTTCATGAACATAGTCAAAGTGGTTGTCAGCCTCCTAGGATGTCTCTACTTCCGTCTTATTGTGTGTTATAGAAGAAAAATTTTGTCCAGTTCTTTACCAGGAGGTAATGTGCCCAAGATCGATGACACATTCCCGCGCTGGATGGCGATGCTGATACGTTAGAAAAGGAATGCAGTAGCTCGGGGGTCACCAGTTTTGATTTCTATTCGATGACCAACTTCATTAATGAAATTGGATCCTTCGTGACCCCAAGACCCACTGGTTTCTATTGCTACTGTTACAAACCAATATTTGTCCAATAGGTTTGAGTATTTTAGTCTTTTGTCTGATTTTCTGTGAGCGGCGACGAGACCTGCCTGAATTGAAGAATGGGCTAAGTTGGAAGGAAAAAACGTATCGGAACATGTGAAATCCCAGACTAGTGGTTTTCCATTTTTCCACGGTACCAAGGTCATACCATCAGGCCTTTTACCATCAGAGCGGCAACAACCGTTTGGTTCTTTTATTGAAGGAACTCCCGCTGAAACGAGGGCTCTACAAATAATGTCGTTTACAACATGATGTCGAGATTGTCTTCCCGCACTTTTTTTTTACATGAAAGACCACGTAATCCTTTATTATCAACATATGCGTTGCAAGCAGGACAAAAGTGAGGCTCACAAATATTAGCACCTAAGCGCAGAGCTGTAACAAACGAAAGCTCTCATTAGAAAGGTGTAGGCCGAGTGTGTGAGAAGGTTGAGCTTGAAGCCATGCTCCGTTTACAATTTTTATGTCTATTTTTATCAACTTTTTTGCTTGATTGCCCTGTACCCTATATAATAAGCATAAGCTTCAGCAATTATTATAGTAGAAAGCGCATGGTTTGTTTCTCAATTTGTGAATTTGTACCTCAACTAATGTCGATTGTTTTCTATTATTTTTACAAACCAACCCACTACCAATTTTGCATATATACAAGTGCCGCCCCCCTCATAAAGAAGTAGTTTAAAAATGCTATGAGACTTGTTCATTTTCAATAATGTGTTAATATACTGAATTTCATCTCCGTAAGTTTAATGGCTTTGTGAGATACTTTTTTTTTTTTTTTGCAAAAATTCGGATTCTCACTATCTCCTCAAGATATTATTATAATGAAAGTGACATGATAACATCCCAGTTTTGCTTAAGGCCTAACTATATACTAAAAGTAATTTCATTTGACTTTGCAATTTGACCGTGATAATCAGGTACACATAGTTACATCCATTTTTATATAATAATTTATATAGTATAGTGATTGAAACATGTATTGTTTCCAGTAGATAACTCCTCTAAAAACTTACAGGCTGTGTATCTTGAAAGCCAGGTAGTAGTATAAGTCATATTGTTGTTATTGTAATTACAAATATCAATGTCCAAAAATACCTCAAGTTGCTCTTTCACTTAGAGATATTCATCTCAGGTAAGTAAACAAAAACAAATGAAAAAGGAAGGTTAATGGAGGCCTTGAAAGTAAACCGTAGACAAATCCACCAGTGTTCAAAAGTATATTTTTAAAGGACGCTCGACATTAGCAATACGACCTAAACAAGCGGTTGTGATTAGTTGAAGCTATGAGTTTCTCGCCGCCTACAATAAATATAGCAGAAATAAAAAACCTGCTATTGTCGGTCTTTGTGGCTGAGACTGCTAGTACAACTGGTTAGTAATTATAATTACTTTTGGCGTGGGTTCAAATTCTGCTCAGATAAACTTTTTAAAATTCTTATATATCATTTTTATAAAGTTTCCGCAGCACTTTTTCCATTAAAATATGATAAATAATATTCAAAAAAGTGATTTACCTACGTTCCGCGTGCAGTTTTACTACACGACTCCATAGTATAGGTAGTAGTAGTAGTAGTAGTAGTAACAACGGGTCAGAAGCTCCGCAGGGCTCGTTTTGTTCCAGCTTGGCTGCCATTGGGTGAAGCGGTGGCTCAGTAGAGCGTTGAACTCTGGTGTTTGGTGTCCCGGGTTCTATCCCTGCCCCCGCCAGGTGAAATTTGTCGTGGACTAACACCGTGTGTGTGTGTGTGTGTTTCCTCGGGCTTCTCCCGTTTCTTCCTACTTTCTTAATTCCACCATTTCATTCATTTCTCATAATCACCGTCTCCTTTAGCCTAGCCGGCATAAATGTGGGACATAAAATTTAAAAATTTCATTTTTCTTGTACTTTAATTCCAACAAAGTGGCAATTTCCTTCTATTACTATAATACATAATACATACACCAGAAGGTTTGGACAATCGCAAACTGCAACCAATCAGAAACATGTATTTAG
Organism: Thermobia domestica; assembly: GCF_964235325.1. NCBI lineage: Eukaryota > Metazoa > Arthropoda > Insecta > Zygentoma > Lepismatidae > Thermobia > Thermobia domestica. The sequence continues at coordinate 64,174,016 of NC_137467.1, forward strand.
TTCCTATGGCTAGGGTCGGGAGTGAAATAAAAATATACTGTTCCGAAGATACTGTCTACAATGCAGCAAGTAGAGTGGGTCGGTAGGTCAGAGTCTGTCGGTGGGTCGCAGTTGGTCATGGTGGGTGGTGGGCCGCAGTAGCTCACATGCTATTGACATTCGACCGACTGATCCACTCAGAAAACTCGACCCACTTGACCCACCAACCAACTCCAACTATGATCTGAGGGTGGGGTACTTGGTTTGTTCCCAAGGCAAGTAAGCTTGAAGTGGACAACATCGTGCTCGTGGGTTTTCTCCGGACACTCCGATTTCCTGCCACTTTCTCCTTCCACTAATTCGTCCATCATAATTCATTTGCTTTAATGATGGTCTCTCTAAATATAACAGTCAAAACCGTGGAACATTAAACGCAAAGATCAAGGAATATCAAAAGTGTTAATAACAGTATGTCAGAAGTGCTTAAGGAACATGAAGAGTTGCAACGAAATTTTGTTTAGGGACAATATGCAAAAATAAACGAATACGTTTTTTATTTTCTACGAAAAAACACTATTAGGAGTCAAAAGCCCCCACCCAAAATTTTGAAAGTTGACGTCTAAAGGCAAGAAGAAGTGGACTGAAGTGAATGTATTTGTGCACAGATATTGTATACGTAACATAAGACAAAATGTGTTTCGTATTTTCATGGAAAACAGAGTTGGGTAGGGCACAACGTTGACCACTTCAAGCTTAATTGCCTTGGGAACGAACCAAGTACCCTACCTTCAGATCAGAGTTGGAGTGGGTCGGTGGGTCAACTGGGTCGAGATTTCTGAATGGATCAGTGGGTAGAGGGTCAACAGCATGTAACCCACTGCGACCCACCGACCGACTCTGATCTATCGACCCACTCTACTTACTGCATTGTGAACAGTATTTTCTGAACAGTTTATTTTTTACCCTCGATCCTAGCCATAGTAACTAAATACACGTTTCTGATTGGTTGCAGTTTGCGATTGTCCAAATCTTCTGGTGTATGTATTGTGTATTATAGTAAGAGATGGAAATTGTCACTTTGTTGGAATTAAAGAAGCAAATTGAAGAAGCAGCTGAGGTTAAATAATTATCAGGGCAGTCAAGCTGGAACAAAACAACCCCTGCCGGGCTTCTGACCCGTTGTTACTACTAGAACTACTACCACCTATACTATGAAGTCGTGTAGCAATACTGCACGCCTAACGTAAGTAAATGACTTTTTTGAGTATTATTTATCATATTTTAATGGAAAAAGTGTTATGGAAAGTTAATAAAAAATAAAATATAAGAATTAAAAATGTTTCTCTGAGCCGGGTTACAACCCACACCAAAAGTAGTTTTAATTACTAACCAGTTGTACTAGCAGTCTTGGCCACGAAGACTGACAGTAGTATGTGGTTCATTTCTGCAATATTTGTGGTAGGTGGCGAGAAAGGCATAATTTCAACTAATCACAACCGCGTATTTAGCTCCTATTGCCAGGGTCGAGCGTCTATAAAAAATATGCTTTTGAACACTGGTGAATTTTCTACGTTTTACTTTCAAGGCCTCCATTACCCTTCGTTTTTCATTTTTCTGTTTATATATCTGAGATGAGTATCTCTAAGTGAAGAAAGAACTTCAGGTATTTTTGAATTACAATAATAACAACAGGACTTACTACAACTTGGCTTTCGAGACACACGGCCTGTAAATTTTTAGATGAGCTAACTACTGGAAACAACACATTTTTGAATCACTATGCCATATACATATGAATGTAACTATGTGTGCCTGATCATCACGGCCAAATTGCAAAGTCAAATGAAATGACTCTGGTATATAGTTAGGCCTTAATCAAAACTGGGATGTTATCATATCACTTTCATTATAATAATATCTTGAGGGTGCAGTGGGGATAAGAATTTTTGCGAAAACAAATGAATATCTCAGAAGTCGTTACGTTTACGGAGCTGAAATTCAGTATATTAACTCTTTATTACAAATGAACGCAACGTCTCATAGCATTTTTTAAAATTCTTCTTTATGAAAAGTGCCTCTAGGGCACTTTCTATATATGCAAAATTGGTAGTGGGTTGGTTTGTAAAAATAATCGAAAACGATTGATATTAATTGACTAACAAATTCACAAACAAATTGAGAAACAGAAACCATGCGCTTTCTACTATAATAATTGCTGAAGCTTATGTTTGTTATATGGAGCACTTAGGGTACAGGGCAATCAACCAAAAAAGTTGTGAGAAAAATTGACATAAAAATTGTATTTTACGCTGAATTACACGGAAATTTTAAGTTCGGACTGTACATTGGTCTACTTACCTTAATTTTGGGACTTTCAAAGTTCATGCGTTTCATCAAGGAAATAGTTATACCATGATAATTTAATTGAAATTCATTGAAATTTGGCCTATGACAAACACTTTACCATTTTATATCTTAATGGTCAGATCCACCGTTATTGTAACAAACCGATGCTTGAGTGACTGTAAAAGTTCAAACTCCGATTAGTAGGAATTAAACAACCTGGTTTTATCATTACAAGTATAAACTATGTAGTCAGTAGGAAAGAGGCTGTGTATCATGCGTTAAAGTTATAACGACGTGTTTGGGTGGGTCATTGCGGATGGTGGGTCCGAGTGGGTCATGGTGAGCGGTGGGTCAGTGTGGTGATGGTGAGTTGTGGGTCAGAGTAGGTCACTGTTGGTAGAGTGTCATGGTGACTCATGGTTTGTGGTGGATGACATTTTCATTGACCCACGCCATCAGTGCCTCAGATAGTTCAGTGCTCGCGGTCCGTGTTCAATTCCCGGTGGAAGATCGTTTGAAATTGTATATGTCCTCGATGTATCTGTGTTCGTGTCCCGGTCGTTCAAAGTTACTGAAATAACAGTAAAAGGAGTATTACTAACACGTGTAAGTATAATAAAGACAAGTTACGGAGATACTTTCGGTGATTCAAATATGAAAGTGGTCTGAGGCATTATATGTATATTTTTGTTTTTTTAATTTAAATTTGAAGTATCTTGACTATAGTATTTTATCATGACAGAAATCAGTGTGTTTCGGCATTAACGTAAACGTGTGCAATTTGCTTCATAAACGAGTGTTTTGACTCTCACTTACCTAAGCAGTCTTAGCGTAGTATAGTGAGCATTCGCTTCATAATTCAGGGGTCCTGGGTTCGATTCTCTATGCGGTAACTTGTTTTTATCAACTACAATACCCATACTTTTGATGTGTAAATAAATGAAAAGTTCTCAATTTCTTTCGATCTTACAAGTTAGAGTGGAGACGGCTTTCTCCACAGGGGAAATATTAACAAAATAACGTCACATGTCTGTCTACAAACTTAATTCGTATTGTGTGAAAACGTAACGTGTTGAGGAAAAAAATCCATAAATACGACCCATAAGGATCATTTTTAGTTTCTAGTATGAGTCATAAATGAGTACGAAAGGATATGTTTTCCGAGCAATTATTCCGAACGTCTTCCACTATTACTCCTACTGCTAGAAATAATAATATTTTCTTTCGCCATATCCAACATATTCCATATATCCGTTCAACCAACATTTGCAAATAGGAACTATTCTTTTTTATATTGGTACGTATATTTTGTTCAAATATCAATATAAGGCATACATAATCCAAAGTCTTTTATCCAAAAAAGCGTGTTACTATGTATCGTGGTGAAGACAAATCCTACTTAATTTCTGTTTAGGCTTCCAAAGTTTCGATATTAATATTGTCCAGGAGCTGACAGCTTCTTTCTCCCCTCTCGTTTTCTTTCGGACACTAATCCCTAGACCGTCTCCTTTAGCCTAACCGGCATAACCGTAGGACGTAAAACTCAAGGATTACATTTACTAATCCCTCGAAAGTATCCTTTTTTCTTTTTCTTTTCCTATCAACTTCATAATGCTTATTTACATTGCACTAGGATGTAATATTTAGGTCTTAAACTTTCAGTAATAATAATAATAATAATAATAATAATAATAATAATAATAATAATAATAATAATAATAAGGGTATTAACGTTTTTTTAGTTGCCCTGAAATTAGGCAAAACTTGCAGATAAATCGGGATTTCGGGAGAGTGTCTGGACCTCTAGGATACACCTCTGCAACTACCAAAACTTTAAACCTAAGTGTTGCACTAAAGTTTCATGTAGAAAGTATTCTATTGTACGTTTTGAGGAAGATAACTCTAATAAAAATAACTTCCATAATAGCACAAAATGTGCTTGGCACGTCCCACTTAGGTATCCCAGCTACTTTTTAGGTACTCAGTACTTGGTGCATATGGTGTTCATGTGCTAAGTGTTTACTTCAGCTTCCAAAAGCTTTAGCTGCTTTGTACACCTAATTGATATTTGCGACTATGTACCACAAATGTAGCATCTGTATACTTCGCTCAGTTTCGCATTGTGTTGGTCATTTGTTTTTATGTTGTAACTTGGGACGTATATCTTTCATGTTCGAGGCAATTCCTTTATGTGCATACTTTTTCAGATACTTATGACACATAATTGATATCTGCAGCAACGTACGAATGACATTATGTTTAAATTTCCTCATGCGCAGTAACATTATACGGTTTCTCGCGCTTTCTGTCCCAGTCAGTGATGAAAATTTTCCGATTCATAAAAACATACTCCAGTTATTCCTACTTCATTGTTTAGCCGTGATGTGAAGTGGAAAAGTTTCTTCTATATTTTTCCGGAAAATTTTCCGTTCTAAACAAATTGTTAAAAAGTGAAAGATCGTTTAAGGAATCTGAAAATTTTCATGTCTCAGACGATTTTCAGTACTATATAGGAACAAGTGAAACAATTTTTCATGAATCGAAATATTTTCTGTCTTCTATGGAAAAATTGAAAAACTTTTTATGGGTCGAAAAACTTTCATTTTGAAGCAATTTTATTGCTCTGTAGAAACAATGAAACGAATTTTAATGGATCTGAAAATTTTCATTGCAATGTAGAAACAAGTGGAAAAACTTTCATAAGCCGGACAGTTTTGTATATTGTGAATAGTTATGTTAGGTGGAAAATTTTCCACTATATTTAACTGCACATTGAGATAAACAACTCAATTCCTGTAGAGGATAATTAGACAGCAAGAAATTATAATTTTCCAATTAGCTTTCGGGAACCAGCACATTTTCTAATATTTCAAGTTAGGAAGTAAAAATGTACACAGTGTTTCTCTCTCTCTCTCTGTGTGTGTGTGTATGTGTGTGTGTGTGTGTATGTGTGTGGGTGTGGGTGTGTGTCTGTGTGTGTAAAGTGCAGGTAACTTACATTGAGTTCGTAGAAAACAAATATCCCGTTCCAATATTTACAATTTAACAAGAAATCGAAAACAAACCTTTGTAAATTTATCAATTATTTGAAAAACAGAAAATTCCACTATTTCTTCACATATAGGCCTGCCTATGTAATGAAATAACTACATAAAAGTTCCTTATGAGGATTATTTTTGTAAATTAAAATAAGAAGAAATCCTTTGATTTTATTGTGTTTAACACTCGTAAATCATAATTTCAATATTTCAATAGTTAGAAAGACCCAAAGGATTTATCTCTCTACAAGCGACGTTTTCTTCATCGCCTCCGTGTCCAAGTCGGAAGAGCACCTGCCTAGTAATGAAAGGGTTGGTGACTCGCGCCCCACCCCGAGTACTTTTAATTGTGTACTTTTTTCTTTTTAAAGTGCTTTTTAGACTCACCTTAATGTAAACAAATTACACATAAAGGCAATTTAACATATTTTGGGGGAGTATTTTAGCTTACGGTATGGGGAACAACATACCTAGAACATACTAGGTAAGTTCCTCAAGTACATGTCAGGCTTGTGCCTAGGGGCGGACATAGACTGTGACTACCTCTTGCTGTCCATGAGATTTCTCTCTCACAGGGACATAAGGCACATACTAGGCACATTTCCATGTACCTAAGGGAACATGATAGACATATGCCTGCTATGTAATTGTGCTGTTAGGGTTAATATCACTGAACAGTAAGGCATATAATAAACTAACTTTAGAATATGCATAAGTAATTATAAAAGCTTTGCCACGAAACTACCTACAAATACCATAATAAATTCATTGAGCTCCGAAATAGAAAGTAACAAAATAGCGTATAAGATTTACTCTACAAAGCAATTATTACTTAACCCTTTTAAATTATGATGGCACAACACATGTGCCATGGCGTCGACCTTCGGGATTTGCTTTATAAGTCTCTAGTAAAGCTTTTTAGACCAGGTTTTTTGCATTCATTCAAATATGAAAGCATCATAAAATATATGTTATGGGCATTTTGCAGTCTCGCGTGCTCTGTATGGGAGCTGGGACATCACAAACATGGACGGTGGGTTTAAAAGAAGAGTATATTTGAGAAGTGTTTTCAAGAAAATCTCTGACACATTACTATTTACACTAGAATCATGGTTTGTACTTCGTTGGTTTCCTTATAAGACAGGCTTTCGAAATGAACCACTCCAATTTCCCTATCATGTACCACAAGTGAGAAAATCTTGTGCAAAATGGAAAAAAGGGGATTTTTAAAGATAAACTTTCACTTTCCCCATTTTTATCTTCACAGGTACACGATAGCGAAATTTGAGTGGTGCCATTTGATAGGCTTTATTACGCTGAAGAAAATTAGGTATGACTCATGTTGCTAGAGTCACCAGACGTGTGTCAAAAAAGTCTCGATTTCTTTTTTTTCATTTTTTACACATTTTTAGTAATTACTTTAGTAAAGTATCTATAGTATTATCACTATTTATTCTAAAGTTATGGTACGTACCTCGTTTTCTTTGGCATAGACCAGTCTTTAAAACGGAACCACTTGCATGTCTCTAGCATGTACCATAGTGGAGAAAATTTGCAAAAAACGGAATTTTTTGTCAAAAAATCGCTTTTTCTCTGATTTTGGGCCACGCTGGCCGGACCCTGTGTCAACCCACAGAGCCACCAAACATACTACATACTATGTGTAATAATTGTACGAAATTAAAATGTTATATATTGAAAAATAAGGGAGGGAAAAATATTGCCCCATGTGCAAACAGTACCAGTTTTCCCTATGTGAGCAATGGATAACCCACTTTGCACATGGGGCAATATTTTTTTCCTCTCTTATATTTCAAGATATAACATTGAAATTTTGTACCGTTATTACACATAGTAAGTAGTTTGTTTGAGAGTTTTTGTATCTCTGTGTGTTCACATAGTGGCCGGCCAGAGGGGCCTAAAATCGGGGAAAAAGGGATTTTTTTTACAAAAGTTCCCTTTTTCGCGAGTTTTCTCTGCTATGGTACATGCTAGAGACATGCGACTTGTACCATTTAAAAGACTGGTTTCGTTTTTTAAAACCAGTCGTTAAGAAAGTAACGACTCATTTCTTCTTTACGAACCATTTACCATTCATTTTCATCGATTAGATATTCCACGTGGTTATGACCGTGGTCTCCGCCAAGGAATACTTCAAAACGAGGAACTGCTGAGAAACAAGTGAGCGATTGTACGTGTAAAAATATCAGGATTCAAGATGCCTATCTTAGTCTATTGTAATTTCCATTGTATTAAAGAAATACAAGAATGTAGACATAAAATGACATACGTAGTATCAACATCAAACAAAACGTATTTTGGACAAAGGAGTGATGCTTTATATTCTGATGCTGAAATCAGTTTGGACCACGGTGTCAGTGCGAATCAAATTCCTCAGTTCCAGACTCACCTCAAGCAGTACAAAATTACCATTTATGCCAGGTTTCAAGACAAGAGTCATTTACGAGGGACCCAATGAAGGAATCGCACTCCCATAAATTTAATTAATTTAGCTCTGGGCATTTTGATATTGTTCAAAGTTGGACTACTTGCTTTGTCTCAAGTTTCTACTGTGAAGCGTGTACAGAAAGGACACTGAGCGTGCCCTGTAACACGTTCTAAATACTTATAAAGACCTTTTGTCACAAGAGTCAAACTTTGATGTTATTTAATGACTGTAAACATAAATTTTACAGCAAAATGTTTCCACAGTTAGCAGAATGCACAATATTATAAAGGAGAACCTGTCTGTAAAATGGTGAAGCAAGGTACCAAATGTTTCAGAGTATACTCTATTTGTATATACTGGACAACGAATTGATGATTATAATGAAACGGATTGTAATGGGTGTAAGAATATTGTTCTACAGGGTGGCGCGTATTGTATCTACCAGTTGCAGTTGGCAACCCTGATCAAATGCGCGTACGAATGCTGCGCATGCTTACGGCACTGAATAGCAGGGCCTCTGGCAATTAGTTTACCATGGAGCGGTGGTCTGTGCAGACGCGAATTGCGGCGGTGGAAGCCTTTATCCGAACCGGTTCTGTCAGTGAGGCTCAGCGGGCACTGCGACGAAACAGTGATGATCGCCATGTTGCTATACCCGAGAGACACAGTATTCTGAGATGGGTGAGACAGTGGCGGGCCACAGGTAGTGTTGTGAACCGGAAATCACCAGGTCGTGGACGAAGTGTTCGAACAAATGTAAACTTGGAACGAGTGCGCGTAGCGATGGAACGCAGTCCCAAACGTTCAGCACGGCAACATGCACGAACATTACATTTGACACGACGTTCATTGGGTCGTTTGCTGGGTGATTTGAAGTTCCATCCGTATAAACTGCAGGTGGTACAAGAGTTGAGAGCCATTGATAAGGAAAACAGACTCAATAACTGCCAGAACATTCTTGAGTTGATTAACCGAGATCCACTGTTCCTCCAACAACTTTTGATGTCCGATGAAGCAATCTTCCACCTGACTGGGTATGTTAATAAGCAAAACTTCCGGTATTGGTCTCAGGAGAATCCTCGTTCATTACATGAAAAGCCTCAAGGTAGCCCAAAAGTTGTGGTATGGTGTGCAGTTGGAATGTGTGGCATTATTGGTCCCTATTTTTTTGAGGATGACGCCGGACATGCAACAACTGTAAATTCCGACCGCTACTGCCATATGTTACAGACGTTTCTCATTCCGGAATTGCAGGAAAGGGGTGTGATCAATAACGTTTATTTCCAGCAAGACGGTGCTACGGCACACACGGCACGCCAAAGTATGTCTATACTCAGAGAAACATTTCCAAACCGCGTGATATCCCGATTTGGCGATGTCTCATGGCCATCCCGTTCCCCAGATTTAACAGCTCCTGATTACTTCCTCTGGGGATATGTTAAGGAAAGGGTCTTTGCCAATCGCGTGAAGACAATTGACGAACTGAAGACTGCCATTCGTCATGTGATAAGTTCCATTCCACAGGATACGTTAATGCGTGTGATGAATGCCTTCCCACGTCGCCTGCAGCAGTGCATCCAGGAAAAAGGCGGACATTTACAGGACGTTATTTTTAAAGTTTAGTGAGCTCCTTCGACAAGTGTTGTACAGTGTACAAATTGCCAGTCCATATACTTATATTCCATAACAGTTTTGCATTAAAACTTGCATAACACACCTTTGTATTTTCATTTGAAGTTGGTAGATACAATACGCGCCACCCTGTAGTATCGCACCAATTGTAAAAAGCAATTAATATCTCTGCAACCAAATGCTATTTCAACATTTCTTTAACACCATGGAAAATCAAACGTATGTTGAACAACTTCCTGAAAGGGGGTTTCATGACGCAAATAAAATGTCCACCGAAGACAGGAACAAATTCATGCTGTGGTACACTAGGGAGGGTCGTTTTGCCACTTTTTTTTCGGAACGAAATGTAATACCTGGCAAAAGTGGCCCACCCACACGGACATTACAGGTATAGATTTTTTTCAAATCAGATAATATCTTCTGTGAGAACTATTGCCTCAAAGTTTCAAAATTCCACTGAAAATTACAAAAAAATATCAAAATTGTTCATTATTTTTAGTTATGTTAAAGTAAACATATTTTTGGATTTATACATGCCAGATGCTATGAAAACTGACATTCAAGTCTCAAAATGCCAGTTATATACCCCTGCGATGGGATAGGGGTGCCTCCTCTGGGGCCGGCAAAGGGGGCAAATTCAGTACAATTAAGCGTTTCTACAGCTATTTTCGTCCTTGCCTTTTCCTTCTACTGGTGGTTCATAGTGGTAGCAGAGCATTGTTATTTTTCACCATTACACTCCCACCCCTCCACCTCACAATACTACAACGCCCTTCTCCTGTCCCAATCTGCGTAACTCAGCGTTAGTATCAGGAACGAGTCGGATACGCTTCAAATTGGGCGCCATTTCTCAAGCGCTATATTTGGTTACTGTTGCCTTCAGCTTATATGAATTGGCCGGTACAGATAATAGTTTGCTAAACACTATTTTCACAGAAAATTCTGTATTTCTTTTTTAAAAAAGTCAATATTATTTATTATATCACAAAAATGACTTCAGTGACAATGAAGCAGACCTTGAAGAGAAAGCAGAGGAAAACTCTTCTGAGGAAGAGACCAAACCCAGAGACAGAACATCTAAACCGAAGCTACATTTGACTGAAACTGCTATGATTGCTCAGAGATACAATGTAAGCGAAAGTGCTGCGGCACATATAACATCAACTGTGCTTCAGGCAGCTTTAAAGGCTGGAATTATAACTTCTCTACAATCTAGCAACATAACTCTACTTTAATTGTGGACAGGAGCAAAATAAGGGGTGCGAAAATTAAAATTGCTCGGAATTTAAAAGAAAGTTCTAGAAATGATGATCCCATTAAAAGCCTATACTTTGATGGTCAAAGGGAAGACACTAAAACACACGCAGGCATCGTTAGAGAAGAGCACTTATCACTTGTGGCTGAACCTAACTCTCAATACGTTGGTGACGTGACACCATCCTCTGGCTCTGGCCATGACGAGACCACGGCTATTTTCAGGTACATCATGAACCAAATCGAAGGTGGCTTTGATGACGTTGAGGTTCTTGGGTGTGATGGAACAAACACTAACACTGGTTGGAAGGGAGGTATTCATCGAAAATTAAAGGAACTAACAGGCTATTCATCTCTTGCATTTTAATGAACTGCCTTTCCGAGCTCTCTTCACGCAAATTGGCGCTAATTCAAGCCTCTATTCTTATACAAGTCCCATAGGTTCAAAACTATCTGACTGTGAAAAGCTTCCAGTTGTGTCATTCAGACCAATAAAATGTGACTTACCTCATCATAGTCAGAAGAGCTCAGAAATCTCAGTAAAGACCTGAGATATCTATCTCAAGTCTTCCATTGCTAATGGTCCTCGTTACGTCTTTGAGACCATTCATAGGTCTAGATACTTACCAAATGAATACCAGGCTGTAATTCGTTCATCCATTCAGACGAATGTATTTCTTTCACTCCCAGAGACTGTTCTTTTCGCCATGATGACTGATGGTTTACTTCTGTCCGACAAGATGATTTACATGAGATTCTTAGTGCTCGGAAACACGAAGCAGAGAATCTTCATAACACTATTAGATATAACATCATTCCCAGACTGAATTTTGAGGCGAAAGATTACACTGAAATGATCTTTTGAGAAAGCACTGATGTTTCAATAACTGTACCACCAGTTCTAAGGACGGTATCAAACAAATAGCTCATGGACAAACTTTCACTTTCTGACAATACTGTGCGAGAATAGTCCTTCACCGTCTATCCATGCCACACGGTGGCAGTAGAACGGATAGTGAAATTAGTCACTGAAGCAGTCTCTCGAGTATGTGGTAGTGATGCTAGGGACGGGATCATCAGGTCAAAGTCCCAATTTGTGACAATCAAATTCCCAAATTGTGACAATTTTTCCTGACAATGACGAATTGGATTAGGTCATCTGTCCCTATGTATGGTTAGTTGGTTGAATAGGGCTGGCGCAGGAGCCCTAGGTGCAGCTACCTCCACGTGGTAGACTCTGGGACGCTTGGACAGGCTATATGACCAGGTGAGCGAGGACCTGCACAACCGCTTAAATGTACTGAATTTGCCCCCTTTTCTGGCCCCAGAGGAGGCATCCCTATTCCCCCCAAGGGCACATAACTGGCATTTTTATACTTGAATGTCAGTTTTCTAAGCAACTGACATGTATTTAACCAAAAAGTGTTTACTTTAACATAACTAAAATTCATGAAGAACTTTGGTATTTTTTTCTAATTTTCAGTGAAATTTTGAAACTTTGAGGAAATAGTTCTCACAGAAGATATTATCCGATTTGAAAAAAAAATCTGTACCAGTAATGTCCATGTGAGTGGGCCACTTTTGCCAGGTATTACATTTCGTTCCGAAAAAAAAAAGTGGTAAAACGCTGCACCCTAGTGGTACACACCGCATCAAAAAAATTGCGACACCTAACGCCGTGCAGCTAGGCCACCCAATATACACCTTCTTATCCCATAATTGTGTCTGGCAATTGTGTCTTCTTGCTCTCTCCTCCTTTCTTCTCTCCCATACTAAAATTACCTAACAACATGAACGCAATTCTAATTTCAAACTACACATGTATTAGTATCAATAAAATGAAATAACAAACCCGAGACGAAACAAGATTCATAAGTTGATTTAGGGAGAAACTGAAACACATACAATGAAAAATTGAAACCAATGAATGTATATTACACAGAGGTTCAGAAATAAGGCAGAGAGAGAGAGAGAGAGAGAGAGAGAGAGAAGGCAAGAGAAGAAGAAAAACAAAAGAGAGAGCAGATAAAAATGTGGAATTTTAAACATAGTAAGAAAACAATCTAACATTAAAAAGTTCAGTTACCAGAAATCCAACAGTAATATAGAAATAACGTTTGTTTTATATATTTTTCTCAGGACTATTCTGATATATAGAGGATGCTTGAAACACTCATTACGTCTTTTTCATAAAGGATAGCATACTCAATTTCCAGTAGAACTGTAGATCTCACAGACACATCTAAGATAATGTCAAAAGTTTAACACATGCTTTGTTTCCGCGTGGTTCAGTTGTAAATTCAGTAGTGTTCATTGGACGTACTGATGCAAACCACATTCTAACAAACCCAGTAGGTAGCGTAGGTTACATCTTCCATTCCAGACTACTAATGCAAAGTGAACAAAAAAAGAAAAAACGAAAAGAAAAAGGAAGAAAGAAAGAAATATACAATTGAATGAGTGCTATTTTACTGGTAATTTTTTATCAGAAATATCCTATATTAAAAGTCCAAACCGTATCATAATGAAAAGTTACAAATGTTCAAATGGAAAATTGGATATTCCTTATAGATGTAGCAGAAATTGCATGTTTCAAATTTCAACATGAATAAATCGCATTGAATTATAGGATGGAAACAAATTTGTGTGGAACTAGAATAAATATTTTTTTTTTAAATAACCAAAGAGGTTGTCATTTCTAGTCTCTTCCGAAGATTTATCTGTTCCGAACATCCAACATCACTTTCTTCTCTTGTGGATATAACCTTGTAATTTGCACAGATAGAATGATCACGCTAGAGCTCAAACGGATCAAAGTGTCAGTCGGATGATGTTGGTTAGCTTATGGACCACCACTTGGTCGAGGATTGAAAGCCGTAGTGACCCGGTAATTCGACTGCGACTCGGTAACCCAGATGATAAAAAAGATATTTTGCTTATTCCCTTGCGTTTAAACAGTATTTCTTTCAGAGATGACCAGGACTAGAGATGTTATCCCCAGAGCACAAAAACTCGACGCTGAAGTTGCCAGTTAATTACATTTTCCAGACCAGGTCTATCAGTTTCTTGCTCCGTTTTAACTTTGGAACATGCACACGCACATCAATTGTGTGTGTGTGTGAGAGAGAGAAGTGAAAGATGCAAAGAAAGGATAGGGAAACGTCAAGAAAGAGAGGGAGACGAATATAAATATCAAACATACTTATCAATACAGTGTATGATGAAGAACGCAGACACTGTTTATTCCAATTCTCGCCAGGGATGCTTTGTAAGTTCTCCAACAGAAGATAAATCTCTGTTTACAGCATTTATTTTATGCGAAAAATATATAATACCCGACGGGGAATCGAACCCCGATTATCCGCTTGGTAGTCTGGTACTTTACCACTGCACCACCGATTGCTTTACATAAACTTTGTCCAACAAATGCTGTAATATTTCTTTCTGAGAACGTTAGCACGAAAAACGTTTACTGCAGATCACTGAAGTGTTTCGAATGTCTGGCAAATCCCTTGCCCTTTCCCAACCAGCATTCGTAAATCGTCTCTCATGATAAAGGTGTTTGCTTCCACATTGTTAAGCATTGCACGTCTAATATGAGAAATCGATTCTTCAATATCACTTTGTAAAAAATGCAGCTTTGGCCTGAACAAGATTTGAACTCATGCTGGACAGCTTTATTAATCGTGACTCAATTACGTTATTGCTACACTATCTCGCCACCTGAATCTAAAAGCCAAATATTAGTTACTTTAACCTTGATCTTCGGAACGATCAAGCTTCTTCCTGTAAGGTTATTTGCACCTAAGTGCACAACGAGATTAGTTTATTCAATGACCTGTAGAGAAATTTGTGCCCACTCGTAAAGAAAACAACATACAATCCACTAAAAATTACAGAAATAAAAACATATTATGCAGTAATTTCGCCGTTGTTATTCAAACGTACGCGAATAATAATAATAATAATAATAATAATAATAATAATAATAATAATAATAATAATAATAATAATAATTATTATTATTATTATTATTATTATTATTATTATTATTATTATTATTATTAGCAACAATTGGTCGCTTTGCTGGGCTAAATTGAGAAAAAATAATAATATGCTTCGTTATTCAGTCACTTTTTCTATTACTAAAGCACTGTTTGATATCGGTGATTTTCGATAAGTTTTATATTTCCCACGTTGCGGAGCACGGCATCTTCAATTACATTGTTCGTCTCAGCCAGCCGGAAAACTATGAGTTCGACAATGATATTGGTTATTTTGATCATTTTTATATATCTGCCCCTCCTCCATGTTGCGAGCTGAATTTGGATTTTGAACGGCATCAGATGTGTCACTGTTCATCTCAGCGACTGCAAAAATCATAGATTCGATACTAATATAAGTCATTCTTCGTTCCCTTTTAAATATTGCTATCCTTCCCCCTTCCTTTAGTTACACCATCTAAATGATATGAGGAAAACCATCCCTTGTTCGAACTTCATCTAGGTTGAAAATTTTATCGTGATTGGTACGGTGGTTCAGGGATATATATATATATCCCTTTCCCATTCCCCTTCTTTAAGTTATAGCGTCAAAGTGAAATAATAAAAAACATATCAGTCAGGAACCTCATGTGTTAAAAATTTGATCTAGATAGGTCGCGTGGTTCAAGAGTTATTAAATTTTAGTTAATTTTAAATATCTTTCCCCTCCCGTCCACTTCCCTAAGCTTTACCGTCGAAGTGAAATGGTTAAAAAACATTCTGTGCACAAACGTAATCCATGTTGAAAATTTCACCCAGATTGGTCGTTTGATTCAAAACTTATTAAGTTTTCTTTACTTTTTATATTTTCCATTCTCGCCCTCCCCTAAGTAACATCATCAAAACGAATAGATAAAAATACTCCCAGGTCCGAAAATTATCAATGTTGAATATTTGATCGAGATCAGTCCGGTTCTTCAAAAGACTATAAGTCACAGTCACTTTAATTTTATAATATAGGTTATTATTATTATTATTATTATTATTATTATTATTATTATTATTATTATTCGCGTCCTTTTAAATTTCCACGGTGAAATTACTGCATAATATGTTTTTATTTCTGTATTTTTTCCTGGATTGAATGTGGTTTCCTTTATTACTGGGCACTAGTTTCTAGGTCCTCGAAGAAATGAATTTCGTTGTGCACTTAGGTGCAAATAACCTTACAGGAAGAAGCTTGATCGTTCCGAAGATCAAGGTTAAAGTAACTAATATTTGGCTTTTAGATTCAGGTGGCAAGATAGTGTAGCAGTAACGTAATGGAGTTACGATTAATAAAGCTATCCAGCAAGGGTTCAAATCTTGTTCAGGCCAAAGCTGCATTTTTTACAAAGTGATAGTGAAGAATCGATTTCTCATATTAGACGTGCAATGCTTAACAATGTGGAAGCAAACACCTTTATCATGAGAGACGATTTACGAATGCTGGTTGGGAAAGGGCAAGGGATTTGCCAGACATTCGAAACACTTCAGTGATCTGCAGTAAACGTTTTTCGTGCTAACGTTCTCAGAAAGAAATATTACAGCATTCGTTGGACAAAGATTATGTAAAGCAATCGGTGGTGTAGTGGTAAAGTAGCAGACTTCCAAGCAGATAATCGGGGTTCGATTCCCCGTCGGGTATTATATATTTTTCGCATAAAATAAATGCTGCATACGGAGATTTATCTTCTGTTGGAGAACTTACAAAGCATCCCTGGCGAGAATTGGAATAAACAGTGTCTGCGTTCTTCATCATACACTGTATTGATAAGTATGTTTGATATTTATATTCGTCTCTCTCTCCTCTCTTTCTTGACGTTTCCCTATCCTGTCTTTGCATCTTTCACTTCTCCCCCTCTCTCTCTCACACACACACAATTGATGTGCGTGTGCATGTTCCAAAGTTAAAACGGAGCAAGAGACCGATAGACCTATTCTGGAAAATGTAATTAACTGGCAACTTCAGCGTCGAGTTTTTGTGCTCTGGGGATAACATCTCTAGTCCTGGTCATCTCTGAAAGAAATACTGTTTAAACGCAAGGGAATAAGCAAAATATCTTTTTTATCATCTGGGTTACCGAGTCGCAGTCGAATTACCGGGTCACTATGGCTTTCAATCCTCGACCAAGTGGTAGTCCATAAGCTAACCAACTCATCCGACTGACACTATGATCCATTGAGCTCTAGCGTGATCATTCTATCTGTGCAAATTACAAGGTTATATCCACAAGAGAAGAAAGTGATATTGGATGTTCGGAACAGATAAATCTTCGGAAAAGACTAGAAATGGTTATTTAAAAACAAAATTTTATTTATACTAGTTCCACACAAATTTGTTTCCATCCTATAATTCAATGTGATTTATTCATGTTGAAATTTGAAACATGCAATTTCTGCTACATCTATAAGGAATATCCAATTTTCCATTTGAACATTTGTAACTTTTCATTATGATACGGTTTGGACTTTTAATATAGGATATTTCTGATAAAAAATTACCAGTAAAATAGCACTCATTCAATTTTATATTTCTTTCTTTCTTCCTTTTTCTTTTCGTTTTTTTCTTTTTTTGTTCACTTTGCATTAGTAGTCTGGAATGGAAGATGTAACCTACGCTACCTACTGGGTTTGTTAGAATGTGGTTTGCATCAGTACGTCCAATGAACTCTACTGAATTTACAACTGAACCACGCGGAAACAAAGCATGTGTTAAACTTTTGACATTATCTTAGATGTGTCTGTGAGATCTACAGTTCTACTGGAAAATAAGTATGCTATCCTTTATGAAAAAGACTTAATGAGTGTTTCAAGCATCCTCTATATATCAGAATAGTCCTGAGAAAAATATATAAAACAAACGTTATTTCTATATTACTGTTGGATTTCTGGTAACTGAACTTTTTAATTTTGTTAGATTGTTTTCTTACTAAGTTTAAAGTTCCACATTTTTATCTGCTCTCTCTTTTGTTTTTCTTCTTCTCTTGCCTTCTCTCTCTCTCTCTCTCTTTCTGCCTTATTTCTGAACCTCTGTGTAATATACATTCAATGGTTTCAATTTTTCATTGTATGTGTTTCAGTTTCTCCCTAAATCAACTTATGAATCTTGTTTCGTCTCGGGTTTGTTATTTCATTTTATTGATACTAATACATGTGTAATTTGAAATTAGAATTGCGTTCATGTTGTTAGGTAATTTTAGTATGGGAGAGAAGAAAGGAGGAGAGAGAGGGGGTCTCTTTACCAGACACAATTATGGGTTAAGAAGGTGTATATTGGGTGGCCTAGCTGCACGGCGTTAGGTGTCGCAATTTTTTTGATGCGGAGTGTACAACACACATTATAACGATACAAATTCATATCCAAAAGGAAATTACCAACAATTGTATTGAAGATGTCAATGTACTCCGTCAAGCACGTGTTTTCTTTATGACAACATTTGAAGAAGTAACAAAAATAAGTCCATTCTTGGAGACTAACACTTGGAAGCCTTGTAACTGATTTATAATTTTCTCAAGCCGAACACGATTGAAATTCTACTGGCAAATTGAAACCGACGGAGGAGTTCCCAATCGATTGGCGCTGATCGATGGTTGGCCTACATTGAGAAAAGAGAAGGCAAACAAATCTTACATGCAGTTCGTCAAAAAAGTTCTTTATTGTAGGATTCAGAGTTACTGGATACTATCAAGATCCCAAGACGGCAGAAGAGCGCATCTATGAATATGAGGAATATTTTTCTATGGCTGTTTCTTATGTAACATTCCTAATCAACCCATCAATGGCAATCCTGAAGCCACGATGGAATTCCGTTATAAACGCACCCCAAAAAATTGTGTGACTACATGAATTATTTACAGAATACATCGTTTATGAAATTTTGGAGCACGAATTTGAACAAATCTTTAAGTAGGATCTAGCAGTTCAATCGAGTAAAAATTTCGAGTATTAACAAATTACCATAATTATTACCAACAAAGATTACTTCCTTTTAGCTAGGGGTAAGCGTGATAGCAACGTGGGAGGACGCCGTTAGCCCACTTCCAGATATTACCCATGGCATCTCTCTACTTTCTAAAAATATTAAAATTGGCAAAAAAGGGACATGGGACATAGTGATGTCACCTACCTTTTCAGATCTACTTTCAATCCTGCTTTTAGCAATTTTTTTCTTATGCAAGAATAATAACCCAAGTGAGATGGATGAAGTAATGTATGTCTAAGGTACAGAAGCGTGGGATACTACAGTCATTATGTGACGTATTTAGATCGAACAGAAATAAAGTTATAGAGTATTGAATATTGATTCGTATCAAAGAGCTTTATTTCAAAAAGCACTTAGATGTTACGTCGTTACGTAGATGATTTTTATAAACGTAAGCATCATAATGCTATATACATTAATCTTCTATATATTAAACCCTTCCGGAGATGCTGAGGAAAATGGTAAAAGCTCCTACAACGTTTACAATGTATTTATGACAGCATTTTAAAGCAATTATTAATTTCATTTGTTTATACAGAATATCAGTAAAACTTTTGATAGGTGCATTCCTGGAATTGCATATTTAAAGCACTGTTGCAAACTTCATAAGGGTTACCACATTTCCAAACCGGTTTCAGGTGTTTAATTTATGTAAACAATATTACGATTATTACATCTAGTGAAATATATCTATGCGATTAAATGTTCTATTTAGCTAATCTATTTTTCGAAATAAAGACTTTTTTGAAAATATCTAATGTTTAGTACCTTGAAACTTTCCTCCTGTCCGTTCAAAATTCTTCATATTATGACCATAGTTTAGTCACTAACTCATTTGGAATATGCATCAACCTGTCAGTCTCACTTGTATTTTTTATTTTTGTAGA
Source organism: Thermobia domestica (assembly GCF_964235325.1). NCBI lineage: Eukaryota > Metazoa > Arthropoda > Insecta > Zygentoma > Lepismatidae > Thermobia > Thermobia domestica. Next base: position 64,193,609 of record NC_137467.1, read on the forward strand.
GGTCACCAAAATTTGGACGTTGTTATTGCTATAACGTTCTTTGACTTTAAAAAGAATAATGACTGTCGCATTGTACCTTTACAATTGAGACCCAAATTTAAAGTATGTAATAACGTGAAGTAATGACATTAGAGAAAATATAACTTTTATATTGGGTTGGCAACACTGTCAGCTTGGTGGTGTTATGTAGTATATAAACCAGTGTCTCATGGAACGAAATTTAATTTTTTTATCTACTACTTCGAAAGTTACAAGAACGTATCAATACAAATGATCAAACTTGTATATATTATGTGGTGTTGTTCTGGCTTAGTTTATCTATCTTTTCTTATGATTATTCCTTAGAAGCATCGAACATATTAATGTTGTGATACTGTCGTTACTAGATTACAACACCGTCGAGTAAATACAACATTCAAAGCACATTGGAATTATGTCAAAACACTAATGTTGTAACGTTAGAGACATACAATTTGTACTGTTAGCTACAGTTCATGAAAAAATACCACTATTTTCTTATAGCTTTAAACTTATTTGCAATATCTGCACCTGAATGTTCCAAGCTCTGATTGAAATTTTAGACAGAAATCTTAATATAAAATGTATCAGTAATAAAAACCAAGACTTGATTCATTTGTGCACCGAACGCGAAAATATAACATTAAATATGACATTAGGTCTTTATTAATTTAGAATGACTTAGATGTCAGATTATTGTGACAGAATAAGCTTTACATCTCGTAGGCTATCATCTTTGTTGTCATTGACTCTATACGAAAGTGAAGGGGTCATTGAAATTTAGTCAATATTAGGAAATTGAATATTTTCAATTGGACAATCCTCCTCCCTTTGCCGCTTCTTAACAACGGATGACATAATTATATAAATTCAAATAGCTTACGGATTTTTAATAACAGGACATGCAATAGCTTGGTACCAATTCGCAAGATCACTCGTTTCATGATAGTTGTCTGATTTATGTTTCGGAAGAAAACCAAGACAGATGAGTATAAAAGCTTTCCACGCTTTGTTGTCAAGGGGATTCTACAGTTCTGCAAAATGGTAGTCATCAAATAATGATGATTTCTGGCCTAATAAATAATCCTGCTTTCACTTTCTTTTTATCGCTAGCATTGAGAACTTGAAATTTTAAATACATCAATGCAGAATATTTTTCTATAAGAGCTTCTACAAAAGTTTTCATACGAGTCAATTTGATACGCAGTGGTGGTAAGTACACTGCTTCCAAATTCACCAAAGTAAGAGCTTTATCTTTAGGCCATTACTTCTTAACAACAGGATCTGATTTTATAAAATCCTATACCAAAGTAAAATAAATTATATTGTACCTACTTTAAATCCTAGTTTCATAACAAAAATATCTGATGACGTAAAATGGAAACAAAAACAGTGAACTCACGCAACCACTTTTATAGGTATCGTCAAATATTAATAGTACAATCTCCTTAACAATTTAAATGTAACTATCTCAATCATTGGTTGTCATAACCAGAACTTCAAGATCAATTTCACAGATTTATACTAATAAGGTAAATTTTACGACACACATTCTACCAAATACTCATTTTAAAAGAATTATTACAATCCATCAACCTATGAACTCTAACAGAAAAAAACAAATCATTAATTGCAGGGGTAGATTCCAAAAGAGCCTAAGTCAATTTTTGTCAATTTTGAAATATTGATTCCATTAAGTTCTATCTCAGCATCTGCGAATTGAACAGGGTTTCATGCCAAAACTCAATAAGTCAAATTAGTTGTAGGCAAAAGAAAACAACGTTGTTTACCAAAATGGCCTTAGTCTGCGGTACTCTCTGAAGTTATTTTCTGACTCATGCCTAAAACAACTTATAAAACTCTTGCAAGAGATGATTATTTCAGTTATTTTACGAAAAGTAGGCAATTACAAGTTTGTTTTATGTAGATTACTTTTCTTTTACAGAAATAGAATGGTGGTAACACACACGAAATATTTGTCTCCTGAAAAAAACTTAATTTTTGACTTAGTCTCTTTTGGAATTGAGCTCTTCAATTTAATAACAACACTTAATAATAATCTCTTCCAAATGATAACGAACTTATTTCTCACACAGGCACTAATTTCATAACCATATAGGACAATGAATTACTTTTCTCAAACATTCCCAATATAGTTTTCAGAATTTAAATAACTCTTCTCAATTACATAAGTATTCATGAACCCCATAAATTAATTGAAAGAAATACGTGAAAATGCAGGATTGTATATCATATTCAAGCATTGGTAATGGACTCCATTCGACGATATACTCTATGACACAAAAATACCTCGGTATTCTTCAGACTCTTGTGATCGATGACTTAGTTAGGAAGCTAACTCCTTGTACAGAAATTTAGTAGAGCCAAAATAGTTCAGATTTTTTACACCATATAACAAATCACTCTGACCAGTCAGCAATTGAATCGATCTTAACTTTTTTGTTTATTATTATTATTATTATTATTATTATTACACTGAAATAATTAGAAATTATTTATAACTCTCAGCAATCTTCTTGATTTAATATTTAGTCCTTGTCTTGGCATATACCCTGTATATGATTGAAAAGTAATTGTATTCCCATTCGACTAGCTACAAAAGGGAACGGCTTTTGATAACCAGTTGCATATGACATGTCACTTTGAAAGTTTAAAAAGAATGTGTTTAGCACTGATATCATTGAATAAAAGAAATTATATATATCCTTGGTCAAACATTTCTGTATACTAACCTTTCTGCAACAGACATTGCCATAGTCAGCCTTTGTCAAAAAGACACTGTGACACAACAAACTTATGAAACCAGAAAGGGACTTGTTTCTCAACAATGATTAAGAAAGATAACATAACTACTATACGTACATGTTGATATTGTTAATATTATATATATATATATATATATATATATATATATATATATATATATATATACTATGGTGAAATATTTCAGACCCCATGTAACTTACATTGTAAAAGTCGCAGTACGTGGTTTGCTCCATAAATCTAGAGGATGTTTCAAAGCAACACCGACTACGTTCGGAGGTGATTCCTGACACTAAGATAAGACGAAAAATATAGACAAACCTGGGAGCAAAAAATGCTTTCTTAACGAGTTGTAGGCTGTCGAAAACAAGCAAAAATGAAGTTTAAGGGTCCATAGCCCCAGAACTACGGGACCTACGGTTGTCGGGTCAATACTTCACTTAGGAATTAATAAGTGCACTAGGGGAGACCAGAGTGTTCAAGAACACTTAAGCTTTTATTATAAATAACTGTTTTGTTTGTGGAGATAAAGTTAAGATTTCTTGTGTATAGAAAGCTTGAAGTTTACTGAAGTGCAGAGGAAAGTCAAAAGTAACATTTTTTAAACAAATCAGTGAGATGTTTTAAAATGTGCCTATGTTTGATATTGCCCGAGTGGTCGGGGTAATGCCAAACATAGTGTTTACTTTAAACTTTCATTTACGAAAGAAGTGAGATGCATTAAAAAAGATGAAAATTACACCGTAATTTAATATTTAAATCTTTAGTAAGAATTATAATTATAGACATAGCCAATAAATTTAGTAAATAATAAATATAGCAAACTATTCTAATTAATAAAGCTAATAACACTTATTACCAAGACATGGTCTATTTCCTAAACCAATTTCATAAACTCATAACTTACTTTTCAATAAAGAAAACAATTTAAACGTTTTTGAGAACTTTTTTCGCACGATGGGGTAATCCCGAACCTCCAGGATAAAGACAAACATTCTGTCTGGCATTTCCCCATGAGACGCCATTTTATTATTATAGTTGAAACTAATTGTTGACTGTATAGAGGCTAGTAAGATTACAAAGAACTAGTGTTCAAATATAGGGGAATATGTAGCTTTATCTGTAACAATATAAATATGAGCCAACTTACCTTGCCCACATTGTTGAATCAACGTTATTAGTGAATTGACAAAAACAAGAAAACTTTTCTTCCTGGCAATTCATTCAACTGACGGTCACCAAATTTATGCTAGACTTTTTCCGCTCTCTCCGCTAGTATGTAGCAAAATCGTGTGTTTCCTAACAAGCTTTCTTGGGCGTAAACTTGGGTGTTCGGCATTACCTCAGTGTTCGCCAATAACCCGGTTTTCCCTACCCAAAAATACGTTTCTGAATCCTGCGGTACTCCCACAACAATTTTTATGGAGGGTGTTTAGCTACAGGCATATAATTTGAAGTACTTACCAACAATTTGAAGTACAAAAATTGTTGCGGAAGTACCACAGGATTCTGGAACACGGGTATTTGGATAGGGCAGATACCAGTTCCTAAGTGAAGCCTTGACCCGACTACAGGGAGTCCCATCGTATTGGAGGTATGGTCCTTTAAAATTCATTTTTTCATAAAATCTCCACTGAAGCTCTCCTGGCGAAGTATTGCAAAAAGTCTTCTCAGTTTAGCATACAGGAAAATGATTTAATTTCTGTATGTTTTCGGCAGCCTATAACTCCGAAATGTCGGATTTCTGCACCAAGGTTGGTCTATACCTTTTGCCTTATTTTGATGTCAGGAATCACCTCGCAAACGTTGTCGGTATTATTTTGAAACATCCTGTATAACATATATGACGGTTGGGAACTCTGAGATTCCATCGTAGTAGTTCGATACCAAACTTGGTTTCTCAATTTCGAAACTATATAGACTTATTGTAAGGGGTTTCACTGGTTCGTTAGTTAATCTTCATAATAAATTACACGTCTTATATCACTTTCTCAATTGTCGTTTATTATTTGATTTTTTCTGCGCACATATAACAAAATATATGGACCTTCATATATACACTTCTATACTTATCAAGATGTCTACGTCTATCTATATCATTTACGATGTTACTATAGAAACATCAACACACTTATTTATTACTGATTATCTAAGAAATAATTCGAAATCTCAATATCTTTCATTTTCTTATACATCATATTGTTCCCATAATTCGCCTCTGATTCCATTCATAAAATAGGTACAGATTGATAATAAAACAGAAAATGAAACATACAACGTTATCGTTGTAGATGTCGCTTCGAATGGAACTTCCATAATAGTCGTACTATGGAGGAAAGAACCCTGGGTTAACTACCATGAAACATTTATCTTTCGAATAGCCCTCATATATATATTATAACCTTTAATGCACATATTCTATTTTGCCATTTATATATAATATATTATAATATTACACATTTTTTTATATTTATCAATATATCTCAATACTTATAACGACGCATTAACAATATCATAAATAAGGCTATTCACAAATTGAATCTAACTGGTAGTTATCTTCTTCTAAGGCACAAAATTAACTATTCCTTCATGTACAAATGACACTATTTACAAACCAAGATCTTCATAACATTAAATATTGATAAGATCAGAAGTTAACGAAGTTGGAACATATTAACGCATTAATGGTTCTCATTTAATACTTTAATAAACTTTGAGAAATTAAGAGATTCGATATTCATTATTCTTATTCCTTCCATATAATAAGGTGCATTTATCTTATATATCTGTCATTACTTTCATAAGTTTACATTAAAATTCTGATCTTTTAAATATTCATAATATTCAAATGAAATATGAATGAAATAAGAACACGAAAACAATAATAGCTTATTACAATAAAGATCTTAGATAATTTCTTATCATGAAACACAAATTAACATCTTTTCAGTTAATGCTATAAAAAGGAAATTGCAATAAAACAGTAAGGAATTAATTCAATAATATTTTCAATTAACTACCATAAATTAACTTCGTCAACTTTCCGTAAATAATGAGTTTTACCCATAATCAAAATATTTCATAATTACATATGTTTTCAACGTACATTTTAATAATAAATTAAACGAAGAACACATTAACCATAGACGTAAGCAAAGGTCAAACTAGTACAAATCCATCGGACGCCTTTTTGTCAGTTCAAGTTATACGTTCGAAGGGTTCATTTAAGGAACATTGAATAGTACAATCTTGTGTACGTGCTTGTCTTTCATAGGATGATACCATATTTTGATTCCTATTTACGAAGTTCCTGCCATCTGCAAATTGATTTTGTGAAGATCGGCGGTAATTATTATTCCTATTGAAATTCCTGTTGTTGTTTCTGAAATTCCTAGCTCCATTTCTATAATTAGGTTGCGTTTGATTTCCGGTACCATTATCACTATTCATTCTATTATTCCGGCTACGAACATCAGTATCATTTTCAGGTCGCACATCTACGTTACGAACTGGAGCATATTGTGTTTGATTACGTGCATAATTACCCTGACCTCTATCCTGCATTTTATTGTTATTCTGGATTGCAGATTGACTCTCATAGCTTTGAACGAGCATTATTAAATGACTGAAATTAATACACTGAGCTCACATTAACAACTGTTGTAATCTAAATGGCAACAAGATCATAATTGAAGCTATAATTCGAGATTCAGGATGGTTAGGATTCAATGATAGCTCATGATATGTCGACACTACAAATTCCGTAATACTTCAGTGTAACTTAGGATTGTAATGGTTCGTTCGCAAAACAGCATCTCTAAAGCGGAAAAATTATTAGGCGAAATATGGATATGAGTATTGAGTGTAATAACATGACTGGTGAACAGAATGTATATCCCAAACCAACTTCTATTGTCTGTTTCACATAAAAGGATAGGAAAAAGAAGAAGTTTTGTCCCCCACCACGCTCAAGTACAGGTGAATGTTGGTGTTCCGTCTTCCACCATCAGCCCCCGCACACGGAGGTATAGAGTGTATTTAAATATGTCTAGGCCTAAATAATAAATTACAACTTTCATAATAACATTGAGTATTTTAAAACACTTAATGACATTTACCTGCATTAGTGAGTAAGTAGCACATTTGTCATTTTAATGGAAATTTTATTGAACAGTTGTATTGTTTATTTTCCTTCTTTTTTGGCAGTCAGGGTTATGACATAATGTTGGAATGGCAAAGGATGTCAGGGTTGGTAATTGAATTGGTATTTACTGCTTTGATACATGAATTTCATAATATAAAATCGGAAACCAAGTACAATATGTATGGGTAAATTATCAGTGCATTAAGATAATAACAATAGAACCTGAAATAATAATAATAATAATAATAATAATAATAATAATAATAATAATAATAAAAACTTCTTGTTTCCTCTCTTATATACATGTGTTCTTACATTAAAAAGAACCAGAAGAAAAATAACCATATGTATACACACTGATAATAGTGAATAAATGCGTCTCGCCCCGGGCGCCTCAACTCAGGCAAATGCCCTGGTTTCTATTAATTATTTTTCAATGAAATCATTTTCCTAAGTTTTTCTCTTCGTACGTACACCTGATGTGATGGTGGAAAAGTATATTTTTTTGTTTGTTGTTTATTAATACGCGGCGATAAATTTACGGTAAAGCATCATACATACAAGATTCATCAACATTGGAGTCTTCTGAGTTTATTAAGGGGGAAAATTTGTTATGGTGGACTTAGAAAAAAAATACCAGATTGATTGAAGCCTGACACGAAATAGTAACTGCAGATGCTATGTAATTTGAACAGGCCCATGTCTGAGTCTGTCGTTTCAAGCAAAATTATAATATTGGAGCTTAACCATCATAGTGAATTTGACGCCCCTAAAATCCCCTAAAATTTGGCGCCTTGTGTGGTTGCAATCCTCACCCGGCTCTTTCGTTGGCCTTGAGTTAAGCCAATTGATAATAGAGGAAATTGACTTTTGAATTGTTACTTGACTATTTTAATAAAAACGGAGTTGTCAACAGTCCTGACGACCGTTGAGGGGGAGTGAGAGTAACATAAGTTTGGAAATGAAATTAAATCTTTGAGTTTTACGTATCGCAGTTATGCCGGGTAGGCTAAAGGAGACTGTGATGACGAGAATGAATGAAACAGTGCAAAGAAAACAGTAGGAGGAAACAGGAGAACTCCGAGAAAATCTGCAAAAACAGTGCTTGTCCACCACAAAGCCCACTAAACACGAGCTGGGATCGAACCAGGGCCTTATGCCCCAGAGGTGAATGCTCTACAACGGAGCCACCACGGCCCCAACAAAAGTTTTTAGTTCTCACAGAACTCTTGTCTGGAGGTCAATGCAATTAATGGGTGCTATACATACTTGAATTTCATTATTTTCAACAGTCTATGGAGAGTTGAGTGAGAAAAGCAGGGCAGTTCATCATCGGTATTTATAGCTATCAGAATTTTATTTAACGTTGGCAGTTCATTACGGGAAAATACCTGATGTACCTTTGATCGAATTGCCGATTTCGTGAAGTCGTCATAGTTTTCCGAGAGGGGAAATACTTGTACGCGTATTTTTGAGACTTCTTAATTTATTTTCATTAAATTTAGCCTCCCGCCTACTTCTATAAACAGTTGCCTTTCCTACACTTGCCTGTTTCCCAGTCATGTCGGCGAATTCTTCAACAGTTAAATTAGGGTGTTGTTCTCTTAAAGCATGGAAGATATTCAAAATGCAACGCTTCTCACCACTTCGTAACGCTGTCCCGGGCTCATGTTTTATCACAGAACTACTGCAAGCATCATGAATTGTCGCTTCACAAAGCACTAAATACGCAATTATTTACAATTTAATATGCACTAAAATTTGTTTCAGATAATATAAACTATACAAAACATAATGGATACAGAATACAATTTAATATGCACTAATTTCACACGACACTATATATAATATGGTTACCACACACGCTAAATTCATACAATATTTGCACAGGTCGATAGTCTGCGCACTCGATACTCAGACAGCCAGAAGATTACCTTTCTTGAAATTGTAAATAAAGACAGAATGTCGACAGGATTGGTTTGCTTTTTCTCCCGATTCTTAAGTGAAACAATGATGGAAATTAACTTTATAACGAATTAGTTCTTATTTCTAGAAATGCAATTTAATAAATAGGACTAAAGCCAAAACTTTAATACATAAATAGTAAAAAATACTTTTCTTCAAGACAACAATTGAAAACAGTAATTGTTTGTTATTCGGGGTTGACAGGTAAAAACAGCAGTCAGTGCTTTCTCACCATCAGGTGCGAGCGAATTGACGTACGAATTTAGTGTGTACACGATTTTGTTTATTAGAAAAGCTTCCCTCCCTGTGAAGGTCAACGGCTTGATTTCCCCTCCGTACTGGAGAGTGGTGGGAGGAAGGGGAGTTTCCTATCAGGTTGCCTGGAATAGATCTTAGTGACAATTTGGCTGATATCTTAAAAGATTTGGGCCAGCAGATGAAAACCCAATCTCAACAAATTCAAGACGAATTGGACCAGAAATTGACTCAGTTAGCACAGGACTATGATGAAAAATTAGTGAAACTAAACCAACGGAATGAAGATAGATGGGAGCAGGTGTGTCATCAGCTAAACCAAATCAACCTCCTGGTGACGAGAAAAATTTGAGAAATATGAGAAGATAGGAAAGGTGGTACAAAGAAGTACAGAAATAGAGGAATCCATGGAAGTCCTAAAATCAACTCTCAACGTCCATGATAATCATATCAAAATGCTGCGAGATGAAGTTAATTACCTCAAAGGAAAATGTATTCCCGGAACTTCATTCCAGGATACCGAAGGCGTGAGTCATCATGTACAAATGACACTATTTACAAACCAAGATCTTCATAACATTAAATATTGATAAGATCAGAAGTTAACAAAGTTGGAACATATTAACGTATTAATGCCATCCAAGAACAACATTGGAATTAGAGGGATCATCCAGCAGTGCAGAGGGTAGTGACAGAGAAGAACAAGTGAGACAAATATCCAAGCGTCGACACATCTCCAGTAGAAATCTGAAGACAACCACAGGTAATCGGTTACGTTTTAGTGAAATGAAGTCGCTTACCAAGTTTAGTGGCGTGCCAGGAGATATGCCTGCCAGGTCATTTCTTGAAAAATTCCAAGATGAATGCGAGCTCATTGGTGTAAATGAGTCTCAATACTTAAAATTATTACCTCATATCTTGTTGCCACCTTGCCTAACGTGGTATAAGGCTATTAGAGATAGTATCCATTCATATTGTTCCTTCATACATTCACTTCCTTACTCGTTAACATGTCTACGTCTATCTATATCATTTACGATGTTACTATAGAAACATCAACACACTTATTTATTACTGATTATCTAAGAAATAATTCGAAATCTCAATATCTTTCTTTTTCTTATACATCATATTGTTCCCATAATTAGCCATTGATTCCATTCATAAAATAGGTACAGATTGATAATAAAACAGAAAATGAAACATACAACGTTATCGTTGTATTATAACATTGGAAAATCACTATTAGAATCTGTTCGTTCTGGGAAAACAATCTCTACGTCCTATGCTATTCGTCTAGGTAAAAGCCCACTGCATATTTTTTTAAAAGGAATTCTTAAGAACTACTAAATAAGTAAACTGCTACTCTCAGAAACAATCAAAACTATTTGATATAAACATAAACTATAACGTGTTAATCGGGTGGAACTTTATTTACTGTAGTAATAGAGTTTACTCTGTAAATATTAGTTTTGAAATTATGTCCGTTTACCTAGAACTAATAAAGGATTTATCTTAACCAAACTTAAGTATCCTAGCCGTTTGTTCTGTTTTTCAGTTTGAACAGTATAAATAGTATTCCATACGAGGAAAAATCAATAGAGAACAATAAACATATCTTTCTTAAGAAGTTGTTCAACAACTTGTGAAAACATTACTGTTAGAGGTGTAACGAATAACTTTTGATGCTGACTTTATTCATATCTTAAACATATTCTCAAAATTCCTATCAATTGCTTTGGTTATGTGTATAGGACAATAAACACGTTTTTTTTTAAAAAAATATTACAAATACTCCTACGGCCAAATAAACGCAATATTTCATTTTAGTTTCGAAATGTGGGCTGTATTAACGCAAGAGTCAAAGTGATCCCTCCAGTAATGATCATATAATTTATTTACTGGTACTGATAGTGTTACGGAACTGTCAGCTATACTGCTTATTTCTGCTTGAAACGTTTTATTGATGATATACAATCACATAGGCTTAGATGGGGAAAGTATCAAACGTCTTTGAAATCTTAGTAGCAGTGCTCATTAGGCTGGGTCGTTTTACACTTTTTTTCGGAACAAAATGTAATACCTGGCAAAAGTGACCCACCCACATGGACATTACAGGTTTAGATTTTTTCTCAATTCGGATAATATCTTCTGTGAGAACTATTGTCTCAAAGTTTCAAAATTTCGCTGAAAATTACAAAAAAATACCAAAATTGCTCATTATTTTCAATTATGTTAAAGTAAACTTTTTTGGGTTTATACATGCCAGATGCTATGAAAACTGACATTCATATCACAAAATGCCAGTTATATGCCCCTGCGGTGGGATAGGGGTGCCTCCTTTGGGGCCGAAAAAGGGGGCAAATTCAGTAAAATTAAGCGTTTCTACAGCTATTTTATCCTTTTCTTTTCCTTCGACTGGTGGTTCATAGCGGTAGCAGAGCATTGCTATTTTAAACTATGACACTCCCACCCCTCCAGCTCACAATATAACATCGCTATTTTCCAGTCCAGATCTGTCTTTCTCAGCGTCGGAGTCAGGGACGAGTCGGATACGCTTCGAATTACTATATTTTGTTACTGTTCCCTTCAGCCCATATGGATTGGCCATTGCAGATAATAGTTTGCTAACCACTATTTTCACATAAAATATGCTAGTTCCTTCTTGATCAAACAGGTCCCAGCATTAGTCGCATCGGGTCAGTTGATTTAGCAGTAACAAAACAAATGATGAAAAGCGCTTAACGTTTGTGTAAAAGGCGTAGACATGAGTTTCCTTTCTCAATCATCTGCTTCATATGACAGCCAAAATTTTAGTGACAATGAAGCACACCTTCAAGACAAAGCAGAGGATAGCTCTTCTGAGGAAGAAACCAAAACCAGAGACGGAACATCTAATCCGATGCTAGATTTGACAGAAACTGTTATGATTGCTCAGTGATACACTTTAAGCGAGAGGAGTGGGCACATATAACATCAACTGTACTTCAGGCAGCTTTAAAGGCTGGAATTATAACATCTCAACAATATAGCGACATAAAATCTGCTTTAATTGTGCACAGGAACAAAATAAGCCGTGCAAAACTTAAAGTTGCTCGGAATTTTAAAAAAAGTTCTAGAAATGATGTTTCCATTACAACCTCTAACTTTGATGGTCGAAGGGATGACGATAAAACACACACAGGCATCATTAGAGAAAAGCACTTATCGTTGGTCACCTGACACCATACTCTGGTTCTGCACATGACGAGTCCACGGCTATTTTCGAGTACATCATGAACAAGCTCAAAGTTGGCTTTGATGAAGTTGAGGTTCTTGGGTGTGATGGAACAAACACTAACGCTGTTTGGAAGGGAGGTATTCTTCGAAAATTAGAGGAACTAACAGGATAACCTACGCAATGGCCTATTTGTGTCTTGTATTTTAATGAACTGCCGTTCCTAGCTCTTTTCACGCAAATTGAAGGTGCTTATTCAAGTTCTATTCTTACACAGGTCTCATAGGCTCAAAAGTATCTGACTGTGAAAAGCATCCAGTGATGCCATTCACACCAATAAAATGTGACTTACCTCATCATAGTTCAGAAGAGCTCAGAAAACTCAGTAAAGACCTGAGATATTTGTTCCAGATATCTCAAACCATTGAATCCGGAGCATGCCTTCTATGATCGCTAGCAAACTAAACAAAGCTCGCTGGTTAGCTACTGCAAACAAAATTTTAAGATTGTATATTGCACCAAAGAAACCAACCAAGAAATTAGTAGAAATTGTAACATTCATACTTACAGTCTATGTTTTTATGTAATACCATGTCAGAACAGTCTTACATTGGTGATGGTCCTCGTCACGTCTTTGAGACCATTCATAGGTCTAGATACTTACCAAGGGAATACCAAGCTGTAATCCGTTCATACATTCAGACGAATGCATTCTTCGCAATCCCAGGAAATGTTCTTGCCATGATGACTGATGGTCGAGTTGCTGTCCGACAAGATACATTATATAACATCATTCCCAGTCTCAATTTTGAGGTGAAAGATTACACTGAAGTGGTCTTTTGGGAAAGCACTGATGTTTCAATAACTCTACCACCAGTTCTAAGGATCAAACAAACAGCTCATGGAAAAGCTTTCACTTCCTGACAACACTGTGCCAGAATGGTCCTTCACCGTCTATCCGTGCCACACGGTGGCAGTAGAGCGGATACTGAAAATAGTCACTGAAGCCTCCCGAGTTTGTCGCAGTGATGTTAGAGACGGGATGATCGGGTCAACCTTATTTTCTAGACAAGCTGTGTGTAAATTTCAAAGTCCCAATTTGTGACAATTTTTCCTGACAGTGACGATCGAATTAGTTCATCTGGCCGCACATATGGCTGGTTGGTTGGGTAGGGCTGGCGGAGGAGCCTTAGGTGCACCCATCTCCACGTGGTGGGCTCTGGGTCGCTAGGCCAGGCTATATGGCCAGGTGAGCGGGAAGCTGCACAACCGCTTAACTGTACTGAATTTTCCCCCTTTTCTGGCCCCATAGGAGGCACCCCTATACCCCCAAGGGCATATAACTGGCATTTTTATACTTGAATGACAGCTTTCATAGCAACTGACATGTATGTAACAAAAATTTGTTCACTTTAACATAAATAAAATTAACGAACAACTTTGGTATTTTTTGTAATTTTCAGTGAAATTCTTAAATTTTGAGACAATAGTTCTCACAGAATATATAATCCGATTTAAAAAAAAAAACTAAACCTGTAATGTCCATGTGGGTGGGCCACTTTTGCCAGGTATTACATGTCGTTCCGAGAAAAAAGTGGTAAAACGCTGCACCCTAGTGTTCATCCTTCCTTAAAGAAAGGTTCTATTTTCGACGGTATGAATAAAAAGATATCATTCAGCAAAAGTGGCGGAATTAATTTTTTGTTTATGCTTAGCACCTAAAAATTGATAGAGCGCACGAATGTAGTAGAACTGTATTTTCTAGACCAAAGATTCATTATCCACAATCAGATGGCTTGCAATCACTACTTCAAAGGTAGTAACTGCCCTCACCACACTACAATTATCCGTCTGGTAGAACGGTTTCGGCAATATTATTCAGTCTTCAAACTAACAAAGTTAACCTAGATTACGTTCGGCTTGGACTCTCGGAAACGTTCAACGACAGAGGAATAGCATTAATTACAACCCAACCATTAGTAATCTGACAATATAAACCACTTCGTGGCACTCAGCTGGGGATGACGTAAGGTCATTGCAAAGAATTGTAAAGACAAAGTTGAAATTGTTCCCGTAAATATTGCGACTGATGCAGAAGTTAACCCTCGGAGACACACCATCCGGCTCAAGTATGATTTTCGCTTCCGAGAGTTGGTAACGGAACAACAGGACTTTCTTCAGAATCTGGTAATGAGCGGGGAGGTCCATTTTCACTTAATGAATAATCAAGAAACAAAATTTCCGAATTTCGGCTCAAGAAAGCCCTAAGGTCAGATGTCAGCGTGATTTGCATTCATAAATGTGTACAGTGTGAAGTGGCGGGATCTCACAAGTAAACCTTACGTTTGGGTGAATCGAGTTGCTGACTGAAACACATATGAGAAAGTAGTACTAAATGCGGTCAGTATTTCAGTGAAGTTGTAGGTGCGAAGCTCCAGGGGTTTAGGAGATACAGCTACCAGAACATCACATGGAAGTACAGAATAGTCTTCATACAGTTGGAGGTAAAAGCTCTGTCAGACCTCTTGTAACGACAAAAGGTGAATAACAAATATATGGGTATGTATTAGGACTAGGGGGAAGTCACATAGTAAGGGTATACCTGGCGGCGGCCATCTTGAAATCCGCCATTTTGAATTAAGGTTACGTTTTTAAATAGAAATAGGGTCAGGTGATACATGATTTAACGCGCAAATTTAATCAGAAAAACAATGGTGACGTTAATTTTGATTTACGCGCAATTGGTAAAAAGTTACAGGGAAATTAAATATTGTTGCAGCATATGTATTAGTCCTTTACCCGACCTTGTAAATTTTGTGTTAATGATAATAATTAAATAAAACGCAGGTGGATAAATATTAGGTCTATGGTAAGAGTTGCCTTGATGGCGGCCATGTCCAAATCCGCCATTTTGAATCAGACAAAAGTTTTAAACAAAACGCATAACATTGACACCTTTTTAATAGCAAATTTTACCATAAATCCAACGATATAACCATTTTTGCTTTATCATTAAACAGCATTTGTTATCGCATAAACAAGTTGCTAATTTAAGGAAAAATGACCAAAGTGAAATTGAGTCATAGTTGAACTTGGGCCTTTCTTCCAGAAAAGTCCTCAATTTGTACAATCAATATGTAGTTCTGAAAATAGTTCATGACTTGCACAAATGCTCTGCTCACAGTGAGCACACCTGACAAAGGCAATCGCATTACACTTGACACATTTGTCATTAACAATTCCGTCAAAGCAGTAGTCGTAAGGAGCGATCGAACGTCCAGGTTCTTCATTCAAATATACAGCCTGATTGAAAGCGAATCGAATCATATTGCGAAAACGAGGAGCACTGAACTGGTAAATTGTAAACGACTGAAGTTGTATGAACCTATCACGATGCCATATGTTCATGTCACTTTCTGTTACTGCTGTATCAGTAATGAAACGAACAAATGTTTTGTACGGGCGAAAGAAGTGAACATCTACAGGCTGAATCAAGGTGAGGTAAAGGACTAATACATATGCTGCAACAATATTTAATTTCCCTGTAACTTTTTACCAATTGCGCATAAATCAAAATTAACGTCACCATTGTTCTTCTGATTAAATTTGCGCGTTAAATCATGTATCACCTGACCCTATTCCTATTTTAAAAACGTAACCTTAATTCAAAATGGCGGATTTCAAGATGGCCGCCGCCCGGTATACCCTTACTATATGACTTCCCCCTAGTCCTAATACGTACCCATATATTTGTTATTCACCTTTTGTCGTTACAAGAGGTCTGACAGAGCTTTTACCTCCAACTGTATGAAGACTATTCTGTACTTCCATGTGATGTTCTGGTAGCTGTATCTCCTAAACCCCCGGAGCTTCGCACCTACAACTTCACTGAAATACTGACCACATTTAGTACTACTTCCTCATATGTGTCTCAGTCAGCAACTCGATTCACCCAAACGTAAGGTTTACTTGTCAGAACGGATCATCGGTATTTATTTCTTAGGAAAAAATGTTACAGTTACAGTTGCAGGGAAGCAATATTGCACAAGAATCAGGGACTTCTTAAAGATCCTCTGTAGCTACCAGAGATGGGCATTTTTGCTAACTCTCACTCACCCTCACCCTCAATTGACTCCCTCACCCTCACCCACCCTCACCCTCAGTCGACTCCTTCACCCTCATCCTCACTCACCCTCACCCTCAATCGACTCTCTCACCCTCACCCTCAGACACCCTCACCCTCAATCGACTCCCTTACCCTCACCCTCAGACACCCTCGCCCTCAATCGACTCCCTTAGCCTAACCCTCAGCCACCCTCACCCTCAATGGACTCCCTCACCCTCAGCCACCCTCACCCTCAATCGACTTCCTCACCCTCAGCCACCCTCTATCAACTCCCTCACACTCACAGTTTCTTTCATGTATTAAATAAACAATAAGTAAGGGTTAATATGACTCTCATTCAAGTGATTGAAATTTATATTACGTAAATATACGTTATATCTACGGTATAATATTATTTATATTTCATATACTTGTATATATATATAATAAATGGCCATTTTGCACTGGGATCGCTCGCGCTCGGGTTCACCAAGACAAGAAAAAATATCAAAGGGTCGCAGACATTAGCTCACCGGGCATAAGCTCATCTTTGTTAATGCAAAAGCGGACAAAAGCTCTCCGGACATAAGCTCGCCACTAATAATATAATTATATTATAATATTATAAGATAATTAATGCAATAATGAATACAATAATGATAATTAAATACATTTATAGGTTTAATTTAATTGCAAAGGAAAATAAACCTGAATAAAATTTTAAAAAAGCACTTGAAAAATGACAAACAGAAAGTATGACAAAAATGAAAACTAGATTTTGAATGCTAACATGAAGTAGATTTTGAATATTAAAATATAAATTGAAAACGGATTTGGACAAACAAAAGAGTACTACTTCTTTTTACTGAAGAAAGTAATCCAACCCCCTCCCCTATGCTGAAACTCTCGGTGCAAGAAATTTTGCAGCACAGAAATATTCGTAAATGAAATTTTGGTGAAAGTGTCTCTCCTTGTTTTTTTTTTTTTTTTACTATGGCTGAAATCAACTCAGAAATATTTCATTTTCCTTTATAAAAAAAATGAAATCTTTTAAGTTTTACTTCCCACGATTATGCCGGTTAGGCTAAAGAAGACGGATGAATAACGAATGAAATGGTGGAATGAAGAAAGTGGGAGAACCCCGAGGATACCCACGCACAAGGTAGTTGTCCACCACAAGGTTTACTTGGCGAGGACTGAGATGTAACCCGGGATCCAAGCACCAGAGGTGAAAGCTCTACCACTGAGCTACGGCTCTCCCCCTTTAGAAAAACGTATGATGGGTATGAAGAGGTAACCAAATTCTATTATGTAAGTATGCATGCTTAATCACGAAAATATTTTAACCCATTAGTGCCCAGAATTCCCCAGTGGTATTTTCAAAAGTTTCTTTTCGCCTATTTGGTCCTAATAGTACTCTAAAATAGAAATTAGAATATTTTTGAAAAATATTTATTTTTTCTTGTTTTTTAGGCCGGCAACGTAAGTTGCCAAATGGCACATACATATTCAAAAAAGGGAACATTTTGGAAAGTTACAATTTTGAGGGGGAAATTACAAAGCGAAAACATAACTATTAAAATCAAATTAATCCTTCCTTTACAGACCTTCAATCCTTCCTTCTGAAGTCTTTGAAATCAATCCAGTTGCGTCTTTCGCCTCAAAACACATTGTAGCCAAAAACAGTGCTAACCTTACGTCAATATATCATACAAAGAAATTGCAACGATGCTATGACGAAACAGACTCCAAAGTAACTTCATGGTTAAAACCTGCAACGTCAATCCATGAATTTCTGCGCTATAACGAAAAATTACCGTGGCAACTTAAGTTGCCAAGGGACACAATGGGTTAATGGAGTGATGAATTGTCCGACCTATAACAGGCACGTAGCCAGGATTTCATGAGGGGGGGTCCGTGACATGAAATGCTGTGGTCATCACACCAGGGGCTCGATCATTCTAATCAATTTACTGGAACATATATTGGTTTGTTTAGCCAGGATTTCATAACGGGGGGGAGGGGAACATGAAATTCTGAAGGCCCAGGAGCTCGATCAATCTAAACTACTTTACTATTAACATATATTGATTTGTGAGGATATATTGGTAAGTATTTTAATAAACTATGAAGAAATCTCGAGTAAAAAAAACGCATTGAAAAAGATTATACAATATTTACATCCTTCGTCTGTTTATTCAAATATAACAATTTTCCTTTCATTATGACCTCAACTATTATAAAAAAATACATATTCACTATTATAAAAAGTACATACTCAATAATATCTTGTAAAATACTTTGCAATATCTGCGTTCCTTTTTCTGTAGAATCAAATGTTAACAGAACTTTTTTTCCACATATATTTTTGTTTTTATTATTCCGTCAACTACTGTCTGTTTCAAATGACAGGTTAAAGGAGCAGCAGAAAATTGTTTTTGAAATAACATATTCGATATTGCAAGGGTGCGATGACGAAAAATTATGATAAAAAAGGTCCACGCTGTTACACAACAGCACTATGCTTTCGGAAGCTTGAAATCTCCCTGACTAGTAGCAGAAATTCTGAGAATTCCGCAACTTTTCTAGAAATTTCGAATTCCCTGACTCATCCAGGATATATCGCTCACCTCGCAACCATGTATTGCAAGTAATACAAATTTCCTCATAAGAAAGAGTAACCAAAAGCTTCCTGTATTTTATTTTTTACGCTGATCCTTCTTTTCCTCATTTCATTTTCTTTCATCCTTCCCTATTTTTTTTCCATTTCTGGTCTCGAAAGGGGGGTCCCCCTTCCTTGGCTACGGGCCAGCTTATAAGAAAAATTTGGTTCCAAAATTTCCAGGGCAAAAATTACGCCTACTGTCGCCGATGCTTAACACATTAAACTTGCAATATTCCTATTTTATTCGAATATCTGATAACTGCTACACAACATTAGTAGCTCTGCTTTCTACTGAATTATTATGTCTATTTGTAATTGTAGTCAATGTCTAGATTTTAATATCCAGGGTATTTTGTTACAAGTTTCTCAAGGTCTGTCCACGTTTAATACAACGCAACTCCCAAATGTTTTTTTTTTCTTTTTTACACCTGATAAATGATATAAGATAGTAGCTCCATTTTCCGCTTAGGAAGTAGCTAACGCCTAAATTTCAATATTCGGTAAATTTTATTAAAAGTCCGTGAAGGGAGCTTATGTTTACTATCGGTGAGCTTTTGTCCGCCCCTGTAATATAAGACTACCGGTCAGCTTATGTCCGACGGGCGGCGGTAATTTTGTCACCGCAAAGTTCGTCACCGGTAATTTTGTCACCAAAATATTATCTCTTATCTCAAATATGATATCTAAAATACGTAACTATTTATTTAATAATAATAATAATTATTATTATTATTATTATTATTAAATAAATAGTTACAAATTTTAGATATCGTATTTGAGATAAGAAATAAAAGTTTCCAGTAATTCTATCACAGAAATACATATCATATAGGAAATTTTGTCATGGTTATTTTTTCATCTTTCTTGAACTAAGTAGAGGCAAAGTAAGTGACCTAAACAGCTTACGTTGTTTTAATCAAACTTGGAAAACAATTCTGTTGGTGTTGAACTCTGCAAAATTTAAGTTTCGGGTACTCGACGCAGGAGCAAGCACCAGTACAAGAAAATATTTCCAGCTTCAGCAAATGTTAAAAGCAAAGGCAACGTGGGGAAACTAATGGGTTTATATATCACTATTTACAAATATTAAGTTTCGCCAATATCAAAATTTCAGAACAGAAAATTGCTAACAAATATGGGAAGGTATGCCAATCCGTTCATTTTCCCGCAAACTAGACGAAAATTTTCATCGTTCTTGTACCGTTCTCAGAGCCCAAACTCTTGGACCTTCCTCCATGTTAACTGAGTCATGTGTAAATAGTGATCTTTTTTAGGAGCGATTTCAACTCTGATTAAACATTGGCAAATTGTTATTGGATATATATGTGAAGAAAACAAATTTATATAAAGGAAGAAAAACATAAATATTTCTAACAGTTTCCTTTAAGTATAGCCTTATGGAACTATTAAGAAGTGAAATGTGGATGGTGGACGGAAACTTTTCAATGGCTCCTTAAAAAAAAATCACGCAGGCCCTATGTTATTTGAGGTGAGACTTCCTTTACTAGGTGTATGCCCTAATGCAGAGCAAGACACAAAACTCATATGAAGAACTATTTCGTGCGGTGGTGCATCAGTGCAGTGAATTTAGTGAATACTCGGACCCTGTAACTATGGTTATGGATTTCGAGATAGCGGAAATGCAGACTGTAAAAGCAACTTTCGGAAACTCAACTCGTGTATAGCATTGCCCTTTTCGCCTGACTCGTTCAACGTGGAGAAAAGTCCAAGAGATTGGATTCCAGTACGGTACAATAGCAATGAAAATTTTCGTCTATTATGCGAGAAAAAGAACGGATTGGCATTTCTTCCCGCAGCAGATGTGCATCAGGAATACAAGAGGCTTCGGAGGAAGAGCTGGAACTTCTGGACTATTTTGATAGTACTTAATTCAACAAGTTGAAGAAATGGTTTCAACTGTGCTGCATCAAGATGCTGTGGGTCAACCACCAAAAAAGAAAACTAGAAGAGTTTTTCAGATTTTGCAGAAACGGCTCCAGTCTTTTTGCATAATGTATAACACTGGAACTAAATGTTTGAAACAATTTTGCTTGTTGTTTCCTATCATGTTATAAATAGTAGAAAATCAACATGTAAAACACTTATTGCATTATAACAAGTTATATTTTTTTCTATTTTCTGTTCTGAAATTTTGAAAAGTTTAAAATTTGTAAATAGTGATATATAAATCCATTAGCGGCCCATTTTGCCTGTGCTTTTAACATTTGCTGAAGCTGGCATTATGTTCTTTTATTATTGTTTCTTCTTGTTATTATTGTTTGTATCCGAAACTTCGATTTTCCAGAATCGAACAACTGAATTGTTTTCCAAATTTGATTAAGATAAGATTAGCTGTTTTGGTCGTTTACTTTGTCTCTACTTAATTCAACAAAGGTGAAAAAATGACCATGACAAAATTTCCTACATTCTAATATTTTGGTGACAAAATTACAGGTAACGAAATTACTGTCAAAATTGCCGGTGACGAAATAACCTACATGCTAATATTTTGGTGACGAAATTACCGGTGATGAAATTACCGTGACGAAAATTCCGGTGGCGAAATTTCCGGTGACGAAAATGTCCGACACCCACATCAAAACTTTATTTAGATCGCGGTGACTCAGTAGTAGAGGCTTCATCTCTTGTGAGTGGGGTATCTGGTTCGATCCCAGCTCGTGCCAAATGGGTTTTGTGGTTGACAAACACTGTATGCATGAGTTTTCTCGGATTGCCCCATTTTCTCCTATTACTTTTCCATTCTACCACTTTGTTCATTATAATCATCGCCGTCTTCTGTACCCTAGCCTACACAATACACAGTATAACATTCAAAGATTTAATTTTCTTTTATTCAGAATATAGAATGCAACAAGACTAAGTAACATATGTAATTTTTATACTTGTAAATGTCCAATATTCTGTATTTTCCTCCTGGAGATGTATTTTGGCAGACAATCTTCGCAAGAAATACTCGAAGTTTACATAGAAAAAATAAAGCTGGGAGTAGGTGGTTTTAGTCTGTCTTCGGGGGTTACTTTGCACCGGCCCAGAATAACCCCTTAGATAGGAAATTATTACTACTGGCATCTCCTTTCTTCTAAATTTTGGTAAATAAAAAAAGAAAGAAAGAAATCCTACTATTTGGGTGGGCTTCAGCCTGAAAGCTCCAATCCCCGTAAATCTTCCAATGATTACGGTTGAGATTAAATCCTTGGACATAAAGAGCAACCAAGGAAAATAAGTTCACGGGGATTTTTTTTTCGTTCCTCAGTTGACATTCTTGTGGGATATATGGTAAACTATCAGAATGTGGTTCCTGTGCCGGTACTAGAAAATACATACTTTTCTTTATAAATATCGATAATTCATAGAAAGTACTGATACCAGCACCAAATTCTAATATCAATATTTGTAGATTGCGTGCAATTTTGTGTAGGAAGTGAAATGTATAAATACTGAAGGGAAAACATTGCACAAAAATATTATGTTTCGTATGTTTGACGTATTTTTTGAACGTGGTGCAAAGTATACTCATCTATGGGGTTTCTGTACACCAAAGTTTGTATTCCTAGAAAATTATTACTAGTGGCACCCCCTGCCTTCTAATTTTAGATAAATTTCCTATTTAGGTAGATGCTGAAATGGATTTCTTGTTGGAAAATAAATTACGAACGTTGACAGATACATAAAAAAAATAGTTTGAGATGGGCTTCACTCAGAAAGGCTTCGTTTTTTTTTTTTTAAGAAATCGCTGGACTTTTGGGGGGGCTTGAAGCTTATGCGCATATAAATTACTTACATTATTTTTTAAAAAATAAAAGAAATCCTGCAATTTGGGTGGGCTTCAGCCTGAAAGCCCCAAACCCCGTAAATCTTCCAATGGTTTCGGTTGAGATTATATTCTTGGACAAAAGAGCAACCAAGAGAAATAAGTTCAAGGGGATTTCTTTTTTGTTACTCAGTTGTCATTTTTGTAGGATATATGGTAAACTATTAGAATGTGGTTTCTCTGCCGTTGCCAGAAAATACATAATTTTCTTTACAAATATCAATAATTCATACAAAGTACTGATACCAGTACCACATTGTAATATCAATATTTGTAGACTGCGAGCAGTTTTGTGTAGGAAGTGAAATGTATAAATATTGAAAGGAAAACATTGCAATGAAACATTATGTTTGTGTGTTTTAAGTTTTTCTTTTTCTTTTCTTTTTTTGTGTATGTGTTGCAAAGTATCCTCACCTATAGGGTTACCTTGCACCAAAGTTTATATTCCAATAATCACGGTCATACTGAATGTTTACTAATGCACTTGCATGAATGTTTTCCTTATATATCTAACTATTATATGTTTAAAAT
Source organism: Thermobia domestica (assembly GCF_964235325.1). Lineage (NCBI taxonomy): Eukaryota > Metazoa > Arthropoda > Insecta > Zygentoma > Lepismatidae > Thermobia > Thermobia domestica. Next base: position 64,217,125 of record NC_137467.1, read on the forward strand.
ACAATATTTTAAATCTTTACGTTTATAAGTTACATGCTATTTTCTTTAAAATTCCTTACATCTGGTGCAAAGTATCCAAGTCTTACGGTGCTGGATAATCTGTTTTAAACAATATCACCCACTCATGAAGCGTAAGCGTTTCTTGGAAAAGCCGTTTAAATGAACATTCACTTTATGGTACCAGAAGAAAAGCTTTTCTCTGCAGCTATAACGACTACAGGTAATATATGACTGGAATCCAGGACGGGCTTCTGGGAGGGTGGCAGTGAAACATTTCTCCGATTATTATCTGAAGCTGCCGCAAAATGTTGTTGCCAGTGGGGAGGGACGAATAACCCTTCGTCCTGTAATGACGCAGAAATTTCTTTGAATTTAGTGCAGGTGTCTTCTGTGATGCGTAAAAATAATAACTTCTACACAAAAGTGACATTTGTCTTCAAACTTTAAAAAGTGGGTCAAAGATTTTTCCTCATAGGAAATATATACCACATAGACCTATTACAAAGGGTATTTTTGCTGGAAATTCTAACGAAATTCACTAAACTAATTTCGTGCAAATAATTAACTCAATTCCTTATATAAATCTTATATATCTCCTTATATGTTAATAATTATAAGAAACAATATGTTGAAAGTTACTGTCGAAAACAACGCTTTCTGAACCTCGTCACCATTATCACTCCTATAATTTGCATTACGAGACGAGAATTTTTTCGAGTCTTGTGAGCAACACTAATTCACCCAAATCTTAGATTTCAAACATCATTTCAGTGCTAAACGATCCGTATATAAAACCTATAAATTATAAAAGTAATTATACTACCACAATGAAGAGTAACGCATTTATGACCGTTTCAAGATACTCAAATCATTACACAATATACTCCAATAAGTAAAATGGTTTAAATGTTGTTAGATTATACCCTTCTTATATTTCCCGTGACGTAGAAGGAATCTGAGAACTTCTAAATGAGGGAATACATTTTGTACATAAATTTACAGATCGAGACGGGAAGTGAGTCCTTGAGAATTGAGACAAAACAAGACGAGACTTCTACAAAATTTACGAAACGAAATCGAAAGATGTAAAGGAATCTCTATTCAAATTTTATCTGAACATATTCATGGTAATATTAAGCGCGGATTAGCCAATGATTTCAGTAAATAGTAGTGAGCGTGGGGGATGACTACGAATTTTTACTCATCGGTTTTTAATTTAGAAACCGGTAGCGCATTCAAAAGTATGGAACTCATATTTTTCTTTCCAATTCCAGCCTCTTTATCTACATGGTGGTGTATCAGAGCGGAATAAGTTTGTTAGTTCTTCCTTTATGTTTCCTGAACTCCTAATGCTACTCACGTCAGTGTTTCTTCCAGTGTTCCAGATACACTTCGCGGGTGGGGTTAGGACAAAGTCCCCGGAACTAAGATAAATTATAAATTGCGAACATATGTTACTTTTGTAAACGTTGTTTTAGGAAATAGTGTCCCAGTGTAGCCCTTAATATTTTGATGTTGCCCCCTCCAAATTCTCTTGAAGAAAGACTGATCCTACTAAAATAGGATATTTGTATCATACTCAATGTCTCGTACATTCACAGATAAATTAGATATTTCACATTTGCACACTCACTTTTATCCAAAAGTTTGAATTATTTATTTTTCCTCGATGTTAACTTGTTTACGGCAGATTAGGCTTTGAGATTCCTAATCAACAGCAGGGTGAAAGTTAGGTGTTTTTAAAAATTATTCTTCATCACATGAGGGGAAATCTCAAAGAAGGCAGCTGGTATTAAACATGGTTATTTTCTTCAAATTTCCTAAATACTGATTAGATTCTGACTTCCATCATGCCTACTACACAAAACTCGATAAAGTTACTGGTATGAAGCCATATCTCCTTTTTTGTACTGAAAAATATTATTTTCGAGCATTCTCTTTTTCGGAAATCAGAAACATGTTATATTTATCATTAAATGCCACAGCAGTATATAGGAAAACTCTTTCCAAATTGGGTGGGGGCGGTGGCTCAGTGGTAGATCATTCACTTCCGGTGGTTGGGGTCCCCGACTTGAACCCAGCTCGCGACGTGTGGACTTTGTGGTGGACAAACATCGTGCTCGTGCGTTTTCTCGGGGTTTTCCCGTTTTCTCCCACTTTCTTCATTCCACCATTTCATTCATTTCTCATCATCACCGTCTTTTTTTAGCCTAACCGGCATATCCGGTGGACGTAAAAGTCAAAGATTTTCTTTCCAAATTAGGTGCTTTGACCCGGTAAGGGGCGTCACTTCAAACTATCGTTTTCCTCATCGAGACTTATAGTTCAATCTGGAGTAGAAACTTATTTTAGGATCAAGTTTCCATGATTTTCACCCGAAAGACGAAGATGATTATGTAGAAAATTATAAGTACCGGTACTTCTTGTTCATTATCGTATTAAGTTTATCTAATCTCTTCTTTCTTATAACATTCAATGTATTTTTTTTCTTAAGAGAAAAGTAAAATATCAAACTTAAATATTTAATAATAAATTTATAAGAACTAGCAATGCTTCTAAGTAATACAAACTTATCTTCAAACTAAATTATTTTTCCTTGTTCAGAAGAAGTGGTGTGATCACCAGTGGGAAGTCATCTGATTCAGATTATAAATTAATATTGGTTTTCCATTCATAAACCTCGTTCAACTTAATCAACTAAGCTTTATTAAGCTCAACGAATGTAACTTATGCATCCACTGTAAACGTTTATTCACAGATATTTCTCTCGAAAATTGTTTGAATAATGTTGAACAAATTTAGTGTGATCACAATGATTGTGCATTTCGTTTCAAAATTAAGGGGCAGACTACTAAATATTTTTGAAAAGCTAACAATTTTTCTTTTGCCCGTTTTTCATAAGTGAAAAGAGATAATGAAATGTAACTTACCACAATAATAGATAATGTTAGTCTACACCCGAGAACACGAATTGGAAGAATTATCAATGTTGCCATCCATAGAAATTACTACATGTCCGGAATTTGAATTACGCAAAAATCTAGGTTAAGGCAGCGACTAAAAAAATGAACTCAATGGTAGTTGATTACTTATCATGTTGTCTTAGTTCTTTCTCAACTACTTTTTAAATAAATAAGTAATCAAAATAAATACAAATATTATTTAAAAAGTAGTTAACAACATGACAACAAGACAACATGATAATGACATTTACGTGAATAAAAATATACTTAACAAAAAATTAAGCTAGCGTCAAATGCGTTCCTGCATAACATTAGACTCAGTTTAAAATATATATAATTCTTTCTTCGATCGATCTCTTCGTTTCTAAAAACGTTTTGACTACACTCTTCTAACGTCCTTCCGTTGATACGCCACATGCAGAAGAGGCTCGAAACCAGCCACAGACCTTTGGGCTGCCATGAATATGTTAGAAGGGACCAAGTCATTAAAAATTATCTTACAAATATTTAAATTGTGCATTTTGTATTGAGGTCTGGAGGGGACATGAAAAATTAAGGGAAGGCCAGGCCCTCCCCAACCCCCCTCTCATTGCGAGTCTGTTGCAGAGTAGCACTTACCAACTTATTCTGAAATAGACTTATTACTATATTGTCACATTTTTCCTTATTGAGGAGGAGGTAGGTGAATGACCGCTCAAGACGTTGCCAATTTCAGTCATCTGCATCTGTCCATCAATCTCTTTTCTAGGAAACGACCGCGGAGTCGAGGAGGGTAGGTATGAGTGGGTCTGTTTTGTCAATTCTTTTGATCGAAACACAGCCCGAAACAATGAGGGCATGTGGTTCTCGAAGCCGTACATGAGAACGAGGTCGCTTCATATTTTGAAGAGAAATAAATAAATAAAAATGTTGCCTTCTTTCCTAAACGCTAAACCTTTTTTAACTTGATGTAATAAATAACCTATATGATACTGATTGATACAATTGGATTTGGATGAGTATTCCTTTTCCATCCAATGGTGTGTGTAAAGAAATTTGGAGGGGTGTTAGGGGGATATTGGGGGTGTAGATTACTCCCTGGTATCATGTGAAAATGCACTTTTGTGAATGCCCAGTTGTTTTGAATAAATCACTTGGATCAGTTGAAGACAACCTACCAGTTTTTCCGCTTCCAATCTTTGTATTGTCCTCAATACCAAGACCACCGCATTTATTTGTTTCCGCTGGGATATTTCCTTTTGGCAAGTACGGTACATCAATTTTTCTTGGAAATTTGTTACCAAAGATTTCTTGCATATTGACGCATGATTGAGTGCTGGGGGACGGATCAATTCTTGCCTTTCGCTGTAGTTCTATCAACACTACGAGGAAGATTAGGAGACTTCGGGAGGGCAGCTATGAGGCTGTGTTTTTGTCACCAGCTGCGCATTCAGAAAAGTTCGTTTTTTCTTAAAGAGACTCCTGCTTCTTGGAATTCGCTCCAGGCGAATTATTTAGACTTGTTCCTTGCATACCAACATCTGGAAGGGAGAGTTGATAAGGCTCCGTTCTTTTCCAGTTCTTCCAAAGTGAATCTTTTAACATTAACATATACATATTTGAAACTAAGGTAGCAAGTTTTCCATCCTGACGTGGTTCTTGCGTATAGTGGCGGATCGTGGACATAAGCTCACCTACATTGATACAGAAGCGGACAAAAACTAATCGGACATAAACTCACAGTAAATAATACAATTATGTTACAACAAACTATGTTATAACAATGATAAAAATTATGTTTGTAATAACCTAATAATAATCAGCGCCGTTGCTACAGAGGGTCTGAACCTCTAAACCCTCTGAAAAATCTATCGTGGTGGCAAATCTCAGCATGTCATAGAAAACAGCATGCCAAACAAACGCACTAGTGTTTTTTTTAATATTATTAATTTACAATAAAATGATAGAGTACACACTCCACAATATGGGTATACATTATTTTGTATTGTACACAGTTCAAAATACATTATTGCAATTAAATATATTAAAATACTCAATTGCAGCAGCTTTGTCGAAGTACTGCATAATACATATTTTCTATTAAGCCGTTTGAGACTTACGCTTTTTAAGGTAAATTTTAGACTATTTATCGCAGGATCATGGTCCATACCAGAGACGGGCATTTTTGCTAACCCTCACTCACCCTTACCCTCAATCAACTCCCTCACACTCACCCTCAACAACCCTCGCCCTCAGTCACTCTGGTCACTCTCAGCCACCTTCACCATCAATCGACTCCCTTACACTCACAGTTATCACTCTACATGTACTTACTAAACAATAAGTAAGGGTAAATATCATTCTCATTCAAGTAAAGTAAAAAAAGAAAAACAGATTTTACTATTTTTAGGATTTTTGGATATCATATGACCCGTTGCTGTTGACAAGCTTTAAAAAAAGGAGATAAGATGCCAATAAATACCATAAGTGCTGTTCTTTCCTTCATTAATTAGTATGGTAGTGCAGTTGAAATTTTTCCTTTTTTCTGGGAACAATATGTAGCTTCGCACTATATTGCACCAAGCCTTCCTTATATATATCGAGCAGGAAACTTCGGTGTACGGAAAACTCGGTGTGGGGAATGTTAGGTGTCAAGAAAGATTCGTTGTAGTAGACCGTAGGATTTATTAAAAACTCAACTTTGAGGATAAATGAGCGTATTAGTTTCAAGGATGTAATGGAGGGTATACGCGGGTATACGGCAAATACCCACCTCTAATTTTTGGAAACTATCGCATAGCTACCTAAAATTTAGGAAGTACACGCCGGTATACGCTACATTCGATCAATAGTATACTCACTTCGAAAGGCGGAAATTTTGGCACCAGTAGTTTTGACACGGTAATTTTGGCACCGGTTAATTTGGCACCAAGAAACGAAGCAAACGGAAATTTTGGCACCATTTATAATTGAAGTACAGAAGATGTGAGAAAATACTCTGAATGTAATAGATATTTAAATTTACATGTTATTAACTAGAACTGCTCCAGCGCGACGAATCAAAACAGTGACGAATGTACAGTCAGCGACAAAATTTCTTTCTCTTCTGTAAAATTTATTTTGCTTATAACTTTGGAATTGATGGACTGATTTGAGTAGTTTTCTGAAATTTACAGAAAACTATATCTGCTTTAAGTTGCTGAATATTGCACTCAAATCTGTCCGTCCATTCGAGAGATATTCGCGGAAGAAATTTTAACATAGGAAAAGAACTTTTGTTACTGACAGTACAGACACCGGTAAAAATACTATTGGCAGTTTCATTATATATTCAAAGCAAGTTAAAACTCCCCTCTAATGGGTTTGTATTTTACTTTCAAGTGCTAACAGTAAAAGCTAATTGGAACCATGGAAATTGAAGTACAGAGAAAGAAAATTAGAAAATACTCTGGATATAATAGATGTTAATGTACCAATTTATTTTGCAGAGGAGATTACACCGAGATTATATTATTGCAAATCATGTGTTATTGAAATTCATTTATTGATTTGTTAATTTTTCTTGCGTAAGTGTGTATTTAAGTTTTCTTAGTTAAGAGTTCAATAATCTCCATTTTGACTTGCTTTGAATACCTAATGAAGCTACCAATATTACCTTTTACTGGTGTTTGTACATTGGTCGTTGGTTTCATTATTCGTGCTGATACAGTTCTAGTCATTAACATGTGAACGTAAATATCTATTATATCCAGAGTATTTTCTATTTTATCTCTGTACTTTAATATCCATGGTTCGAATCAGCTGTTACTGTTTGCACTTGAAAGTAAAATACAAATCCATTAGGGGAAAATTTTGATTTGCTTTGAATATCTAATGAAGCTGCCAATACTATCTTTTACTGGTGTTTGTACATTCGTCGCTGGTTTCATTATACGTGCTGATACAGTTCTAGTCATTAACATGTGAACGTATATATCTATTATATTCAGAGTATTTTCTATTTTTTCTCTGTACTTCAATTTCTATGGTTCGAATCAGCTGTTACTGTTTGCACTTGAAAGTAAAATACAAACCCAGTGCAGTGAACATAGTGCAGTCTTCAGCAACTCAAAGAAGATACAGTTTTCCATAAATTACAGAGAACTTCTCAAATCAGTCCATAAATTTTACAGAAGAGAAAGAAATTTTGTCGCTGATTGTACATTCGTCACTGGTTTGATTCGTCGCGCTTGAACAGTCCTAGTTAATAACATGTGAATTTAAATATCTATTACATTCAGGGTATTTTCTCACATCTTCTGTACTTCAATTATAAATGGTGCCAAAATTTCCGTTTGCTTCGTTTCTTGGTGCCAAAATTACCGGTGCCAAAATTACCGTGTCAAAACTACTGGTGCCTAAATTTCCGGTGCCAAAATTACCGCGCACCACTCACTTCATTGCAACAAACAACAATTGCCTTTCACGAAATTTTCAAAACAAAAATATCTCACTAAACAGCTGGTCGTCAGGCTGTTACTGCGAATGATGTGTAAATTCTTTTAAAATATTTGCGTTTTCGGGGTGTGGGAATCAAATTTTCTCAGAATCTCTTCTATAATGGAAAGCAGCGCTCTGAACATGCAGTGATTTTTCCTCAAGATGTCACATGCGTTGTTCCTACCTTCCAAATTCCAAATTCAATTCAAAGTCTGTCGATTGAATACAATTTGAGCAAGGCAATATGGAATAGAAAAAGTTCCTTTCTTAACGAGGAAGGAGGTTCCGAAAAAAATGTGGTCTTTACTTTAAGAGTTAAGAGGAAATTAAATGAATGTATTTGCGCCAAGAAATCGTTGGCCTCCACAAAAATAACAAAACATCTGACCTATCGTTGGTCTAGTTCAGCGTTTCCCAACCTTTTTCAACTTGCGGCACACTACGGGTGTTACTTGGATTCTCGAGGCACACTTATAGATATTATTACTTGCAAATATAAAACTGGTATTTTTTCTGTGATTATTGGTCTCCTACTCACAGAGAAGAAAGCTCGATCATTGTTTTTTTTTTCGTGGTAAATCATTATGCTTATTTTTCATTCTAATTTAAAAATAGAAAACAATTGCAATGAAGTATTAGACTCAAGTTTTTAAAAATACGCTTTCTTTTTAAAAACTGTATCCAACCTTTTACTAAGAAGGAAGATCACTAAATAACGAACGAACAAACAAATTTCACTTACTTTTAAAACACAAATGTAGGTACTTTGTCGAAAGGATTGAATGATATTTTTAATTTTTAAGTTAGGAAATAGTCTGCAACAATAAAGAAGCAATAATGGTCATAACAATGATAACCATTTTTTTCAACATTAGTAATGTACAGAACAGTAACCCGGTATGAAACTTAAAATTGTAGATTCACAGTAGAGTTTCATAGTAATGTGAAATACAAATATACATTTTTCCCTACCTTTTGCAATTTGATTGCTATAAAATTAATAATTGTTTCGATTCCTCGCGGAACACCAGCGGCCCATTCACGGCACACCAGTGTGCCGCGGCACACCGGTTGGGAAACGCTGGTCTAGTTTGAAGCATTCACCGTCGTTTCGAATACCACCTAATACAACAGCGAACCTCGGATTAGTACTGTTCATTTGTAGCCGCAGTTGACATCAAAGAAAGGAGCGATTGATTTCGATAAATACTCAGCAGCTTGTACTAGTAGTAGTTTTTCCTCAACCTACTGAAGAAAAAAAAGGGACGGGGTAAAAGTAAACATATTTCTTCGTTATTTCATATTCTTTCAGATAAAAAAGAATATTGAAGAAAATTTGTTAACAGGAAGAGGTAGAAAACAAAAGTCAGGAAAGACTTGTAGCGTATGAGCATGTCACACCAATCTTTAATCATTTCGACACAGCCGTCACTTCGAAAATATAGGTATTTGCTTAGTTGTGTTTAACCCTTTGGGAATTTATGGTACGAATCGGTACCATGGAACAGTGCTGTGTTTAAACGCTTATTAAGCTCATATAACACGTATTGAACCTGCTTTTTTATTGGTCAAGCATGGACCAAAGAGCACCCCAGATGCGTTTCGGAACCGGATGGTAAACTTGCCGGTGCCAAGTGGAGGCGGAGGGGTGAGGTAAATAAAAAAAAACACCCTTAGTTTTCAAAATATCAAGATTAAAATTTTGCATCATGTTTGTGTGCACCTTTGAATATTTCTCTCTCTCTCTTTTTTTTTTTTTTTTTTTTTGATGCCAATAAATATCATAACTGCTGTTCTCCCCTTTATTAATTGTTGAGTTGATTTTGTTTAGCGTCCCTTTCAGCAGCAAGGCTATATGAGACGTGGACCTACTGATTAACGTGGAATCCGAACCACATGAGCTCCCGCCGGGAATCGAACCCGGGTCTCCCACGCCAAAGGCGCGTACGCTAACCGCTTAGCCACGGAGGAGCTCTATATTATTAATTGTTATGGTAGTAGAGTTGAAATTTTTCTTTTTTACTGGGAACAATAAGTGGCTCGCACTATATTGCACCGGGAATCTGGGATTCCGCAATAGTGTTCCCAATCGTGCCCCGCACTTTCTAACTGGATCAGATTACCTTCTTTTCCTTACTTTGAAGCAACAAAACTAATTTTTTAACAGTGTGTCTTCCCTCAAGAGCAGCCTCTACTTTTAATTTTGTGCTTGGGAACATATTGTCCTGCCAGAACACATTCAATATAAACATTTCTTTATTAAATCCAAATTTAATAATAGAAAATTTAAAAGGGCGAGTTGATTATAACCTGTATTTTGCTAAAACAACACCAATTAAAGTGAATGAAAGCTCAAGTAAGAGGTTTGTGACTATGAAATTTACGTCATAACACCACATTGAGTCTAGAAGTTATGTGTAATAGATTTGAGAATGATAAGCATAGTGTGGTTCTAGTTTTCGATTCATCTGTACACTTCTTTAAGTATATAAAAACCGGTTCTTAAGTAGCATAATATAACGGAAAAATAGTACACTATATAAAATGAGTTAATATAAAGGACTCCGTTAAAAGAGAAATGCAATTTTCAATTTACGAAGCTATCGTGTAGCTTAGGATGTTTTGTGTTCATTTGGAGCTAAACATTTTTTTCAGCAGCGAGATTGTATGGGACTTCTCTCGTCCTGAAGGCGACAACACTTACCACCCATTCGCAAGGAATCAATACGAATATATGTGCCTGGGAACACTTAGCTGTTTCTTCAGTATGTGATAGTCTTTACTGGAAAAGGAACTGATATATCCTCAATAAAAGTATTGTGGTAAACAACACCAAACTCGAGTTGTGGCAAACGACACAGCGTTGGTTCAGAGTTGCTTTCGAAAAAAAGATTTTAATAAAAGAAAGGGTATGTGTGTGTGTTTTCTAGGATGTCCACTTGCCACTTTATTTTTTTTTCTAGCCCATTGTTTTATTAGAGAAAGTATTCTTTTTTAAAGTTCGTGATTTAAATTTTTTGATTTTACTAATTTCTCCTTCTGGCCTATTTTGGTGTCCCTTGCTTTAAAAGTATTCTTATATATAATGTTATGTTGCTTTAATTTTTATTGATAAACCGGGACATACGCAGGAGATCTTGGGGGACCGGACCCCCCGAAATCCGGACTTTTTTTGTAAATTTAGTCTTATTATAGGGGCAATTTTACAATTTTTAGTATAATTTAGACTCTGGAACCATACTGAAATAAATTCCTGCGTACGTCCCTGTTCATAAATATTAAAATTACATCATACAGTGGTAACATTTTGCGTAGTATACATTTAAAGATCTCAAGAAGAAATCAGTAAAATTTTCGTTTATTTCAAAGAATAAATAGAATGTTTCCTCATACAAGTTAATGGGCTGAGAAACCATGATGCTGTCGACATTCAACACACTTAAGTGCTACTCTTGTTTGTTGGGATTTATAAAACCTACAATTAAAATAATACCTATTTCGCTAGATATTTCTATGAACGCACGGGTTCAATTATTGTTAGTATATAAATTTCCTACCTTGGAAACTCAACCGGTTTCCGTACTATATGATCTTTATGTAAAAAAAAAAAAAAAAAAAAGCAATGGAATTTGTTACTAAAACAAAACATACAAATGCCAGCCTCAAACACCACTCATGAAAATCTATGAAAAAGACATTTCTATTTCCAAAACCAGCCTCAAATGTCACACACTCTTCAAGTGAATAAATATCACACATTACTAATAGTACATCGGCTCTCTCGCCCGACTTCCCACGCAATCGACTCCCTCTCCCTCACCCACCCTCACCCTGACCCTCAATCGACTTCCTCACCCTCAATCGAACACCCTCAGCCACTCTCAACGTCAATCGACTCCCTCATACAGTTACCTTCATGTATTTAATAAACAATAAGTAAGGTTAAATATGATTCTCATTCAAGTGATTGAAATTTATATATTATAATATACATAGGAATACATTATATCTTCGGTATATTATTATTTATATAACACACACACACACACATATATTATATATATATATATATATATATATATATATATATATATATATATATATATATATATAATATTAAATAGATTGTCATTTTATATTGGGCTCGCTCGGGCTCACTTCGGTTAGCAGTTGTGCTCGCACTCATTTCGGCTTGCTCTGACTTATTTTATTAGGATTGGGGCTCGCTCTTAATTATTGAGCCCGAGCTCAGTTGAGCGCGAGTGACTTGCTGGAAAGTTTGGACACCTATGTCGTAAGCCAAATTTGTAAAAAAAAAAAATTAAAAAAAAAAGTATTCTTGGATATCATATGACGTGTTGCTTTTGACAAGTTTTAAAAAAGAAGACTAGATGCCAATAAATACCATAAGTGCTGATCTTGCCTTCATTAATTAGTATGGTAGTGCAGTTGAAATTTTTATTTTCTTCTGAGAACAATATGTGGCTTTGCACTATGTTGCACCAAGCCTTCCTTATATATGCAAGTGATTTGGGAACCTGAGACTCCGCAATATTGTTCCGAATCCTACCCTGCACCTTTTGACTGGAACAATTTATCTTCTTTCCGTTACTTTGAGGCAAGAAAACTAATTCTTTTAACAGTGTGACTTCCCTCAAGAGCAGCCTCTACTTTTAATTATGTGCTTGAGAACATATAGTCCTGCTAGTATACGTTAAATATAAACAATTCTTTATTAAATCCGAATATATGAATAGAAAATTTGAAAGGGCGAGTTGATTATATTTTTATTTTGTTTTATTTATTTAACAATCTAACTCCAACAGGGACGATCATCCCCAATTATAGGAGCTTTTACAACAGTTGATTTACAATTTTATAGCCTGTATTTTGCTTAAAGAACAAATATTTAAGGTAATGAAAGCTCAAGAAAGATGTTTGTGAGTATGAAATTTACGTCATAACACCACATTGAGTCTAGAAGTTATGTGTAATACATTTGAGAATGATAAGCATAATGTGGTTCTACTTTTCGATTCATCTATACATTACTTTGTATATAAAAGTACACTATATAAAACGAGTTAATATAAAGGACCCCGTTAAAAGAGAAGCTATCCTGAAATTTAGGATGTTTCGTGTTCATTTGGAGCTAAATATTTTTTCAGCAGCGGGATTGTATGAGACTTATCTCGTCCCGAAGGCGAGAACACTCGCCACTTTTTTGCAAGGAATCAATACGAATATAAGTTCCCGGCAACATTTAGCTGTTTCGTCAGATATGTGCTAATCTTTACTGGAATAGGAACTGATATATTCTGAATAAAAATATTGTGACAAACAACACCAAAATCGAGTTGTGGGAAACGACACACCGTTGTTTCAAAGTAGCTTTCGAAAAAAGACTTTATATAAATTTCCTACCTTGTAAATTCAAGAGGTTTCCTTACTCTATGTTTTTTTTTTTTAAAAAAAAAAAGATGCCATGGAATTCGTTACTAAAGCAACCAATACAAATGCCAGCCTCAAACACCACTCATGAAAATCTATGGAAAAAAACATTTATATTTCCAAAACCAGCCTCAAATGTCACACACTCCTCAAGTGGATAATTATAAAATTTACAAATAGTACATCGACTCTCTCGCCCGACTCCAGACTCAATCGACTCCCTCACCATCAGCCACGCTCATGCACCCTCCCTTACCCTCAAGAACTGTTGGTAAGCCAAGCTCCTTAAATACGAAATTAGAATGGTTAGTTTAACGTTCCACGACTATGCCCTTTATTCTATGGGAGACGGACGACTAATGCAAATGAATAAAGGTAAAATTAAGTCCTTCTTTTCGCTCACCGAGAATTGAACCCGTGACCCTGTGCATCACTGGCGCACACGCTAACCACTAGACTAGCGATGAGGAAGGTTAGAAAATAAGTAACAGTAGTTTAAATTTGTATTAGTTAAAGTTGCACTAACCACTAATTATGTTTCCATATGGGAGTGGCAAAACATAATGTGTAATGGCATTTAAGCAGGCAACCAAATCTCAAACTTATCAATTAAATTTAAAATACTTTAAGTTCAGTGGTGAAAACGATATATCAGTTACAACGAATGTTATGAGAACTTGTGACATGGACACGTCTTACAAGGAATGCTTTTCCAAGACTTACAGAATTTTCGTGACCTTTCCACCCCTCTCGAGCCTCTATAGTTTGCTTCTGACAAAAAGAATGTGTTTTCCGCATGAGTAAGTAACTATTCAAAGAAAAAAGTGTGTGATTCTAATTACGTGACTCTGTGCCAAGCAGGTTGCTACTCTATTTGAAGTTCGCAGGAAAGTGCTATTTCAACCATTTCCCAAACAAATAACTTTCAAGCAAACATCCTTCAGGAATTCATTCTGGTGATGGGCATCTTCGCTAACCCTCACTCACCCTCACCCTCAATTAATTCCCCCACCATTACCCTCATTCACCCTCACCCTCAATCGACTTCCTCACCCTCAGACTCAGCCACCCTCACCCTCAGTTGGCTCCCTCACCATCCCCCTCAGCCACCCTCCCCCTCAGTCGACTTCTTCACCCTCACCCTCAGCCACCCTCACCCTCAATCGACTTCCTTACCCTCACCCTCACTCATCCTCACCCTGAATCGACAGCGTCACCCTCACCCTCAGACACCCTCACCCTCAATCGACTCCCTCACCCTCACCTTCAGACACCCTCACCCTCAGTCGACCCCCTCACTCTCACCCTCAGACACCCTCACCCTCAATAGACTCTTTCGCACTCACCCTCAAACACCCTCACCCTCATCTACCAAAATGAGGGTGAGTGAGGGTGGCCCTCTTGAGGGCAAAAATGAGTGAGGGTGCCCATCTCTGGTAGCTACTAATCCTGCTCGCTGGTTTCAGCAATATGACCCAACTGCTCACGCAGCATAAATTCTGGGCATTGCTAACACAATCTTTGGGAAGAGTGTTATTTCCAAGTATCGTACTCAAATTTCAACTGGCCATCACCTTCAACTGACATAAAAGCCACAATTTTTTTCCCTCAAGGAATATCTCAATGAACATGTATACATCAAACATATAGCGTGCATAGAGCATGCAACATCAATAATCAGAGTGAGGGCCTTGAATTACCGCCAGAAATTCTCCGCAAAGTGTTGTATAATGTACTAGAAATGATCAGTGACTGTGACGTTGCGTGTGGAAATTTATCCTAATCTAGTGTTTTCACATTTCCCAACTATGTACTTGATATATGGAGAAGGAATAATTACTTGAAATTCCACACAGAAGAAAAAATATACATTATTCAAATCCATCCATGTGTTATGTGCCATCCTGTACTTTATGTGGAGAGACCCCAATAATACTATTTACCAAAACATCTCCAATTTTCGGTGGAGTTCAGAAAACTTACTGTTGAAGTATGCAGTGAAATCACAGAAAGCATGCACCCTTGGGTAATCAATAAGAACAATGTTCGTTTAAATATAGTGCAAAATCAAAATGGTGACTATATTGAACTTCTCTGCACTAGAACATGTTTCTACAGTGTACTCCCTATTTGATAATTTCATTACAATAGTCATTCCAATAAAAGTTTACTAATAATAATGACGCATCGTACGCCCTACTATACATGAGGAACTCCTTCAAATGTGTGGTTACAATACAGAATCCACTGTCACATCCTTTCTGCTTACTAGTCTCGTACTGTTAACCACACATACTAGTCCCACAAATTACTGTTAACCACTCGTCACCGCGGTGAAGCCGTTCACTGTACATGTATGTAAAGATGTAGAGGTGTTTCCGTATGATAACAATGCTATTTTTTCCATCACAGTCGAATTATTTGCTATTTTTGTATACGTTCTTGAATCATGTTATAACTTATAAACCTCTAAACAGAACACTACCGGAGTGGTGATTAAACTAATTATTTCCGGAACTAATTCAAGTATCGAACCAAAGACTCTACTGGATGCATGTATTATGCATCTAACTAATGTTCCGTTTATCCGCCTAAAGTTTAAGCAGATATTAACGTGTGCGTGTTCTTGTGTGTAAAGTGTAACTCATTTTATGTTTTCCTTTTCTAGGAGTACCTGGAACAGGGATCGTATTAGAAAACTACATGACACTTTTCGGAAAGTTTAACGTTTCTTTGTACCTTAAAACGAAAATGCTTAACCATAAAAATGGATATATTGCAATTTACTTATCACAGGGTACAAACGTCATTAAAGATACTATGTATTTTATTCGACTTGGCTTTATGAACGAAAAATGCAAACAACAAATAACGAGTATTTCAATTGCTGAATGTGCTCCTTGGGGTAATACTAACTTACACATCCATACTGGAGAGACAAGAAAATGTACTATAATGAAAGAGATGAAGGTAAGTAAATATATTATTTAGAGTTCATTAGTATATAATAGAAATCATTGTACATTTGCTGTCATGCATCAATTGATCAATTATGTCATTCACCTAATCTAGTTTGTACTATTAAATTGTTCCAAATGATGAAAAGTCTAAATTATATCGAAAAGAACAAATCTGAATTGGTCACAATAACCTAATAAATCTCATAATAAGGTTTGATTAATAAGTAGAAACTCGGGAGGAATGCATTCTGGGAGTATAATTTACTTGATACTGCTTTCCGTTCTAAAGTTTCAACCTACGAATCAATCCTATATATCTCTCATGTTATCTTAAAACTTACGAAAATACCACAGTTTCATATATATTTATATGTAGAAAGGAGAAATATAATGAATTTTTGAAATCAATATTCATATTTATGTTTGATTTCAACCTATTCGCTTTTATCTAAAACTGTACATTGATATTTCTATTCCAAGGTAATTGATATAAGATACAGTTGCTTATCTTAAACACTTTATGATAGAGGTCAGACTTTAAGAATATCTGATTTTTTTATTGAATCAAAAATTAAATATCTGATTTGTCACAATTAACTTTTTACTTATATATGACATATTAAGATTTGTTAATAGACTACTGTATGCATTATAGGACTCCGCAAAATCCTTATGGAAATTGGATTTCGGTGGAATCGCTTGAAACCGTGATATGTTGTAGATATTGTGATCCTGAGAAAAAACTCAATGGACATAACCACCAATCACTGACCGTTTGGCCACTACAAGGTCATTTAAAAGACCACACCAGAACGTGACGACATTCTGGGTTTATGGTGAAGATGTATGAAACAGTAAAAATACTTAGCTTTTATCATCGTATACTACAACCTGGTAAAGAAAGTTGGTGAGTAGCAGCTAACACCATTTGAACATAGGTATTTTCCTATATTCATCATGCGGATAAAAGAAAGACCCCGAAGTCCTACAGAAAATGACCGGCTTAAGCCGAGCCTCCCGAATGTGAACAAATACTGTACCAACTGATGTAAAGTTGCTCGGTAGTCACAAATTATCACATTCTTCAGCATTACGACTTCTACAACGTATCACAGTTCCATTAATTTTTAGTGGAATGTAAAATATTGTTATACCTGGCTGTTTAAAAAAAATGTCACCCTGTAGTGACCAAACGGTAAATGAATGATGATTATGTTCATTAAGACCTTTTCTAACATTGACAAGATCTACAACATATCACAGTTTTATTCATTTTCACCGAAATAGAGAACATCTTTATACTCGGATATATTTTTAAAAAATGGCACTGAAGTAAGCAAACGGTCAGTGATTGATGGTGGTGCCCGTTGAGACTTTATCTCAAGATCACAATATCTACGACATATTACGATTTCGATTAATTCAAATGAAATCCAAATTCGATAAGAATTGTGCGGGGTCCTTTGCTTGAACAAAATCAGAGATTAACCCGTGACAACATACGCCAGAAGTTTTGACATAACAACACAGGTCCGTCTGTGAGACTCCCTCTGGAATTTACAGTCGTTATTAACCGATGTTTGTACTGAACAATAAAAATTGTGTATTTTTATTTTCTGTCAAAGCTTACTTACCAAATAAATGCAAATAACCGTTACAAAATTCGTTACATGATAACTATTACAAGTACCAAATACAATAACGAAAACTTTTTCCTATTTTGATAGTAATGTATTACTATTTAAAAAATACTTTTACTATAGTCCACAGAAACTACATGATCCACATCCAATGAAATAAAGGATCCTTTTTATGAAAAATACACAAAGTTATAAAAAGACAAAAATTTTAAGAAAAATACATTGTTTCTAGAAAGTCATGTTTTTAAATGGAAAATTAAACTGTGCTATAAATTTCGATATTTGAGTTACTAGAAACTCTACCAATGACCAATACCTTTTCCATTTCCATTGTGATCAAGATTAATTAATGTTCTTAAAACAAAAATACCAAGGTTTCTTTTTGTTTTGTACTTTTTACTTTGTACAATGGCGGCAAATCTTAACAGAACACTCATGGCCCGATCATGGTCCGATCATAGTATTTGCATCATGGTCCAATTCGAAAGCAAAGTTGTCATCAACTGTCAAATTTTCATCACTTCCTTCTTCTTTCTCCAACCACTGGGTAGCAACAGTCCGAAAAGATGAACCATTTAAACTCACAGCAAGGGAAGGACCAGGAATAACATCCATTACGTTACAACACACGCCCGTCTCTCAGACGGCAAGCCAAAATGAACAATTAGTCATGTGATCCCTATAAGAGCTACAAATACACTACAGTGAGGTTGCAACGGCATCTAGACAAGGAACGATTAGGTGATAGCGCCATGTAATTTTACAACAGAAGAAAAGAAAAAAGCAAGTTAGTGGTACTTTGATCAGTCTCGGAGACAGACGTGTGTTGTTACGGGTTAAAATATAAAGTTAACCAAGAAAATTATGTCATTTTTTATAGAGGTTTGTGTTCAATAAGCCCTGAACCCACGAGTTGAATGCGAATAAAGATAAGATGAAGGTCAGTTGTTGGTGCGGGTATATCCAACTTAATACCTGGTTGTGACAGTCCAGTTACACCATGACCTTGCTTAAGGACAGTGTTATCATGGAACCTGTGTTGTTACGAGCGTGTTGTTACGGGTTAAAATATAAAGTTAACTAAGAAAGTTCTGTCACTTTTTATAGAGGTCTGTGTTCAATTAGCCCTCAACCCGCGAGTTGAATGCGAATGAAGACGAAGGTCAGTTGTTGGTGCGGGTATATCAACCTAATACCTGGTTGTGTCAGTTCAGTTACACCGTGACCTTGATTAAGGACAGTGTGATAATGGGACCTCCACATGAATGGTAAGGGCGTGAAATCTTTACGAGTTCAAACTGGGGTCAAACGACCCTGCAGTGGACAGAAGATATGCCAGGCACGTTGGCGAAGGTGTCGTAACTACGCGAACAGTGCTACAGTGATTTAACAAGTTCAAGGAAGGTAGCCAAACACTCGAAGATGCACCACGTGCCGGAAGTCCAACACATGTAAAAAAAACTGAAGATCTTCAGGAAGTAAGTGAGGCGAACAGTGGCTAGACATGTGAGGAACTGGGCCTACAATTCAGTGTGAGTAGAGAAACCATTCGGCAGCATCTCCATCAACTTGGGAAGTACGACAAGTTGGGTCGATGGGTCTTAGATGCTTTGACACTGGGCCAGATGGAAACACTAGCAGACACCTGTGTTTCTTTCCTGTCTCGTCTGAGGAAGGAGCCATTTATGGACAGGGTGTTGAAATTTGATGAGAGGTGGATTCTGTACGAAGCTCTGCGGTGCCGCATCGTTGGTCAGCATCCATGAACCGGTTTCAAAACAGCTGATACCAGCACTGCACAATAAGAAGGTCCTCCTATGATGAACTGCTCGAGGGCTGCTGGAGTGCTCGCGATATCGTGCATTTGGAACTCCTACCAGCTGGTCAAAGCATCAATGCAACTGTGTACTGTGAGCAGTTGAGCAGTGTTTAAGAATAACTCAAAACTCTGGAGCCAGCATTTCTGAATCCGAAAGGGGTTCTCCTTTTCCAGAATAACGCTAAACACCACGTGGCTAGGATGACCTCGAACACCATTCTACGCCTTCGATGGGTAACACTATTGCATGTGCCACACTCCCCGAACATTGTACCGTCCGATGATCACATGTTCCATTCCGTCGACAATCAACTTAGAGGACACCGGTTCAAATCCCAGCAGAGGGGCAAAATGAACTTGATATCCTCTTTGCTCCACGGCCCACCAAGTTCTTCCGCAATGTAATCATCGACCTTCCAAAACTTTGGCAGAAGGTCGTCGATACTGATGGGGACTACTTTTTTATCTATTTCCAGGTGCATCTTAAGTCACATATCGATGTTCGAAGGTGATGGGTAGAAAAGCGACAGAACTTTCTTGGTTATCTTTATAAGAAAGGTTATTTAATACTAAAAATTATGGAAAATGAAATTCAATGAAGTCTTTGAGTTTTACGTCTCACGGTTATGCAGCGTGGAATAAAGATGACAATGATGATACCAAATGAATGAAATGTAGAAAGTATGAACAAACGGATAGCTCCGAGAAAACCAACGTTTATGGTGTTTGCACACTACAATGCCTACTTGGCTCGAGCTGGGATCGTACCAGAGACCGCACGCCTCAGAAGTAAAGGCTATACCACTCACCTTCGCGATCCATTGAAAATTCGTGGTTAACTATGAAGCTATACACGAGTAAAGCTATACGTGTGTATACTATGAAGTATATACAGTGGTGCTACTCAGCCGGTTCTTACCGGTTCGCTAGAACCGGTTGTTAAAATATTTCGAATTCGCAGAACCGTTTCTTATACTCTGACATTACAGCGTATTTTACACAATTATATCCAGAAACATTAAATTTTAATTTATCTTTGTTTTTACTCTGCACATTCCTACAGATATAGGGTTAAAAGTAAATGATCTCTCAGAACAAGATATAAGCAATTATTGTTTAATCTCAAACGTTCAGATATCAAGGATAAGAAGTGGGATCTCAAGAGTATTGTGGGGAGGGTTAGTTATATTTGAAAGGAGTATATATCATTATCAACAATTGTCGATCCATTGCTGAATTAAGGGCTTTCTAATCCTTTTGCTAACCATCTATCTTGGATGATTCATTTCCAAGATATTCGTAGTGCTATCTAATTTCGTCAGAACACTTTGTATTGGCATACTTAGGTCCCTCATTCTCATATTTAGTACCCAGTAAAAAATTTCGTTTTGTCTATTTTCTATTTTTTGTTTGTTTCTAAGCTATCTATCCATCTACACTTTCTCTCTCTCCATCTCTCTCTCTATCTCTCCATTTATATATAATTCAATGACAGAAAACTAACTACCGTATTTTTATTACTCCAAAAATTATAAATGATAGCATGTTGAAAACTATACCATAATGTAAAATAATTATTAAGATTTCTTATTGTATGCATCACTTACTACAATCGTTGGCCGTCGAAATCTGCACACGCAATGTAAACAATCATAGTTAATTACTTGTGAATTTATTAGTTAGTTCATATTACTAGTAGCTAGCAAGTCTAGTGAATTGGATGAATACTATAAATCCTTAAGAAGCAACTTAGTATTGTTAAAGTAAGTTAATGACCTCAAGGTCTGTAGAAGATATAAGAAAAAGTTTTAACCTATACGAATCACGGTAGAGGAATGTGTGAGAAGAGGTCAATGAATGATTTACTAACAGTGTGGAAAAGTCAGCTCGCAATGGATCCCGTGAAAGTGGCATATCGATGCATGTAATGCATATGGTTTTACATAAGGAACTCAATTTTTGTCCGCAGAAACATTATGTGGAGACTGCAACAAAAATACATGAATCAGAGACTGCTAAAATTCCATTGGGTCAAGCCCAGCACTTTTGCTGGTATCACAAATATCTAGATAGGCATTCCAACTTTCACACAACTTTTCGAACAGTTGGTAATCTTGTGGATCACTGAAACAAGGCTTTGCTGTGCAATTGATATACGAAGACAAATCCTCGCTTTAGAATTATACTCTATTGTTTAGAATGCGTTGTCCAATGACTGATATACGTGAAAGACATTAATACGTCTTTCGTATAATATATTACTTCACTACGTACTGTATATTAGAAGAAAGAAACACTTATCATACATACGTTAAGAGACTGTTGAAATGAACTGAACCTATCATATCTGGATCAATTGAAGGAAATACCTTTGTAAATCTTTGTCTAAGTTTATTGCCCTATTCCAAATCTCCATCATTTTTATCATCTCGACGTGTCTTTTGTCCCAGAGAACATTAACTTTCTTACCACACTGAGTATGGACTGGAGTTGAAATTGATGCATGTTAAAAAGTTTGAACCTACTGTAATCCGAACTCATACTTTTACGTTTGAAAATCCAATGCGTTAACCACTGACCTACACTAAACAGTTCCTAGAGTTTACGCAAGGAGTTGTAATAAGTGAAAAATTCTTTCATGGAAGTCTAGATTAGTCACTAAGGCCCTACGACGAGAAATCATTATTTGAGTTAATTAATTTTCTTCACGTTACGTTTCTGTTACTAACATACGCAGACATTAAGAATATTAAGAATATTAACAATTTAGTTTTTTTTATTTTCAAAGTCAAGTAGGGAACAATATCATATCAATTGTAAATGTAAAATGCCGTAGTTAAGAAAAAAAGTTTAATACAATCAATATCTCATTATTATCGTCTCGAGCGCGAGGCACCAGGGTTTGATTCTCAGTTGTAGCTTAAAAGTTTGCATTGACGTTAAGTTGTTGGCTCGCGTCTCAAATATGCCTGCTGCTGAAAGATACTATAAACTCTAACAAGCCACTTTTATTCTCTGAGTCGTATCATAAACTCATTCTGCAATGTCCTTAAAAAGTAATTCATTTCATTCTTGTACAACACTTTGAAGTGACAGCATTATAAAGTTTGTAGACATTAATCAGAAAATATTTACATTGCACATAATAACGACGTAAAGGATTGATTGTTTCGCTAGGAAAAATGAACTTATATTAAAACTAGCGTCCTGTTTAGTGGTGCACTTGAAAGTTGTAATAATGAAATCAAATCCTTGAGTTTTATGTCCCGCGTTTATGCCGGCTAGGCTAAAGGAAACGGCGATGATGAGAAATGAATGAAATAGTGGAATGAAGAAAGTGGGAGAAAACGGGTGAACCCCGAGGAAATCAATGCACATGGTGCTTGTCCACAACAAAGTTTACATGGGGGAGCAGCATTTGAACCCAGGAACTCATGCACCAGAGATAAACTGAGCCGCCGCGGCCCCTTTTGAAAGTTGTAGTATTGCAGAAAGGCATTAAATCTCAATTAGTTAATTAATAAATCTCTTAACAAACATGGCATAGTTGGTCGTAGGTGTTAGTTAGTTGTTATGAGTTTGATTTATTGGTTGTACGTCACATATTTCTGATCTCACACTGATTTGGGGGTCCAAGATTATAAATGGTTACCTAAAAACTATTTAATATTTAAAGATCGAAATTGAGAAGACATATATAGTCAGGTAAACAAAGCATTCTGAAACCAGACATGCATTATTCTATTTAATTATTTCTTCACACCATAATTCCGTTACTGTGGTACTTCTGCTATTTCCGGTAAAAAAAAAAAAAACACTTTTATCTGTTTCGTTTCAAGCTAACTTAACGAAATCACATATAATTCCTCAGAGACAAAAAGCAAATCATAGTCTGACAGTGTCAGAGCCAAGGCAGGAACAATGGCAGGTATGCCGAGGATGAGTGCATTTAAATGCCCCAGACAGATTCTAACAACTAATGACAAATCGTTAAAGCTGTAAACTGTGTTGGATTGTCAGCTTTGTATACTACACTATTACTGTCAATCAGGTTAGGCCGTGTCCTTGTACCATGTCCATTTAGACAGCCCCCCCCCCATCTCGTCAAAATAGGTCGAAAATGGTGTGAATCGTTTGTGCGTCGTTTGTGCAGAAATGTGCATCACAAAGTTTCGTTTCTGCAACAACCAACAACGAGCAAGAGCGAAAACAAAGTGGGGCTCTCTAAACGTAGCCCCCTACCTTGTCAAAATTGGTGGAAAATGGTGTCAGTCGTTTGTGCGTCGTTTGTGCAGAAATGCGCAACACAAAGTTTCGTTTGTGCAACAATGAAAAATGTGCTAAAATGAAAACAAAGTGGAGATGCTGTATAAACGGTAGCCCCCACTTTGTCAAAATTGGTCGAAAGTGGTGTCAATCGATTGTGCACGGTTTGTGCAGAAATGTTGAACACAAATTTCCGTTTGTGCAACAATCAACGAAGAGCTAGAGCAAAAATATAGTATGGGCTGTCAATACGGTAGCCCCCCACCTTGTCAAAATTTTTCGAAAATGGTGTCAATCGTTTGTGCATCGCTTGTGTATAAATGTACAAAAAAATTCGTTTGTTCAACAATGAACAATGAGCTAGAGCGAAAACAAAGTTGGGGGCTATCTAGACGTTAGCCCCGCACCTTGTCAAAATTGGTCGTAAATGGTGTCAAACGTTTGTGCATCGTTTATACAGAAATGTGCAACACAAATTTACGTCTGTGAAACAATGAACAATAAGCTAGAACCACCTTCTTTTCGCTCTACCACGTTGTTCATTGTTCCACAAACGAAAAGTTGTGTTGCACATTTGTGCACAAACGATGCACAAACGATTGACACCATTTTCGATTTTGACAAAATGGGGGCTATCGTTTAGACAGCTCCCCACTTTGTTTTCGGTTTAGCACATTGTTCATTTTTGCACAAACGAAAATTTGTTTTGCACATTTCTGCACAAACGATGCATAAACGACTAACACCATTTAGACCAATTTTCCAAGGTGGGTTGCTACCGTTTAGACGCCCCCAGTTTGTTTTCGTTCTAGCTCATTGTTCGCTGTTGCGAAAATGTAACGAAAATTTTGTGTAGCACATTTCTGAACAAATGACTGACACCAAATTTTCGACCAATTTTGAGAAGGTGGAGGAGCACCGGTTAGATAGCCCCCATTTTGTTTTCGCCTTAGATCATTGTTCATTGTTGCACAAACGAAAATTTGTGTTGCACATTCAGACACCATTTCGGCTAATTTAGAGAAAGTGGGTAGGTTACACATATCTGCACAAACAATGCACAAACGACTAACAACATTTACCACCAATTTTCCAAGGTGGGTTGCTACCGTTTAGACGCCCCCCTTGTTTTGGTTTTAGCTCATTGTTCATTGTTGCACAGACGAAAATTTGTGTTGCACTTTTCTGCACAAACGATACGCAAACGATTGACACCATTTTCGACCATTTTTGACAATGTGGGGGATACCTTTTAGACATTCCCCCTACTTTCTTTCTCTCTAGCTCATTGTTGCACAAACGAACATTTGTGTTGCACATTTCTGCACAAACGATGCACAAACGTTTGACACCATTTTCGACCAATGTTGACAAGGTAGAGGGGCTACCGTTTAGATAGCCCAACACTTTGTTATTGCTCTAGCTAATTTTTGCACAAACGAAAGTTTGTGTTGCACATTTCTGCACAAACGATTCCCAAACGATTGCCACCATTTTCGACCAATTAAGAGGAAGTGGGTAGGCTAACGTTAAGACAGAAACCCACTTTTTTTGTCCTAGCTGATTGTGCATTGTTGGACAAACGAAAATTTGTGTTGCACATTTCTGCATAAACTATACACAAACGTTTGACACCATTTACGACCATTCTTGACAAGGTGGGGGTTAACGTCTAGACAGGCCCCAACTTTGTTTTCGCTCTAGCTCATTGTTATTTGTTGAACAAACGATATTTTTTGTTCGTTTGTGTTCAAGCGATGCACAAACGATTGACACCAATTTCGATTAATTTTGACAAGATGGAGGGCTGCTGTTTAGACAGCCCCCACCTTGTTTTCGCTCTAGCTCGGTGTTCATTGTTGCACTAACGAAAATTTGTGTTGCACATTTCTGCACAAACGATGCAGAAATGGTTTGCAAAATTTTCGACAAATTTTGACAAGTTGGAGCCTACCCTTTAGATAACCCCCACTTTGTTTTCGCCCTAACTCATTTTTCATTGTAGCACAAACGAAAATTCGTGTTGCACATTTCTGCAGAAACATTGTACAAACGATTGACACTTCTTTTTACCAATTTTGACAAGGCGGATGGCTACCGTTAGATTCCCTCCACTTTGTTTTCGCCCTAGCTCAATTTTCATTCTTGCACAAACGAAAATTCCTGTTGCACATTTCCGCACAAACTCTATTTACGACCAATTTAGTTAAAGTGGGTAGACAAACGTTCAGAGAATCACCCACTTTGTTTTGATTCTAGCTCATTGTTCGTTGTAGCACAAACGAAAATTTATGTTGCACATCTCTGTACAAACGATGCACAAACATTTGACAGCATTTACGTCCAATTTTCTAAGGTGGGGGCTACCGTTTAGACAGCCCCCACTTTTTTCGTTCTAGCTCATTGTTCGATGTTGCACAAACGATAATTTGTGTTATACATTTTTGAACAAACGATTGGCAACATTTTCGACAAATTTTGAGAAGGTGCAGGAGCTACCCATTAGATAGCCTCCACTTTGTTTTTCTGTGCAAATTTCTGCAAATTTCTTGTTGCAAATTTCTGCATAAACGACGCTCAAACTTTTTACACCATTTTCGACCAATTTAGAAAAAGTGGGTAGGTTAGCGCTTAGACAGTCACCCAATTTGTTTTGGTTCTAACTCATTGTTTATTGTTGCACAAACGACAATTAGTGTTGCACATTTCTGCACAAACGTTGCACAAACGTTAGACACCATTTACGACTTATTATCCAAGGTGGGTGGCTACCGTCTAGACAGGTTCCCACTTTGTTATCGCTCTAGCTCATTTTTCATTGTTGCACAAACGAAAAGTTGTGTTCCACATTTCTGCACAAACGATGCACAAACGATTGACACCATTTTCAACCAATTTTGACAATGTGGACGGCTACCCTTTGGATAGCTCCTACTTTGTTTTCGCCCTCGCTCATTGTTTATTGTTGCACAAACAAAAATTTCTGTTGCACATTTGTGCACAAACGATTTTCAATCTTTTGACACCATTTTCGACTAATTAAGAGAAAGTGGGTATTCTAACTTATGGAGAGCCACCCACTTTGTTTTGGTTCTAGCTCATTGTCCATTGTTGCACAAACAAAAATTTCTGTTGCACGTTTCTGCACAAACGATGCACAAACGATTGACACCATTTTCGACCAATTTTGACATGGTGGACGGCTTCCCTTTAGATAGCTCCCATTTTGTTTTCGCCCTCGCTCATTGTGCATTGTTGCACAAAGGAAAGTTGTTGTTGCACATTTCTGCACAAACGATTTAGACCATTTCCGACCAATTTCGACAAGGTAGGGGGCTACCGTTTAGACAGCCCCCCACTTTGTTTTCGATCTAGCTCATCGTTCGTTGTTGCACAAACGAAAATTTGTGTTGCACATTCTCTGCACAAACGATTGGTACCATTTTCGACCTATTTTGACAAGGTGGTGGGCTGTCTAAATGGACGTCCTTGTACCGGTAGTATACTAGGAGAACTCAACATGCTTGTCGACAATACAGAACCAAGTCTATTTATCTTCTCGGTAGAACATGTCCATAATGGGCGATGGCCTTTAAATCTAACAAATGTCTAGTATAATGTTCCCGGACGTTAGTGTAGACTTTTCCAAAAACAGTGGAACATCTTCTTGCTTCTTCTTTTTCACCGCGTTGTTATCAAACCCGTAGATCTAGTTTCTTTCTCATTTGTTCTTAACGTCTTTTTACCTACAATTTAAGCCCGGAATAGTCGGAGCAAATAAATCCGTAAACTAGAATTTTATAGTTGATCAATGCAGGGATTTTTACCTAAATTTGGGCCACCCTATAGATTATTAACATTTATCATGAATTTAATTAAGTCTCAATAGAGATTTGCAGATAGAAATCCAGTCAAACACATGTTTTGTGAGTCAGATAATATGGTGAGGTTGCTTTTCTAGGCAGCCTTCTACAATTGATGTATCACTGTTTGGGATGTATATTTAGGTCGTTAGTAACTTCATGACTTCCTACGTATCAGCTTGCTAAAATTTAGCCCAAATATAATCTACTTGTTTGTAATTTTTCCTTACTACGAATAGAGTTTTAAAAATTAAAATTTCTAGGACGAGAGTAACTAAGTCATATTTTAGCTGTTGCTCTGTGATAACGTATCTTTCCCATAAATAGCATATATTTCTTCAGGGATTTGTTCAGCACTTGCGTCTTTATCAGAGTAAACTTTTTAAACGTAGCGCAATTGAGCGCAAATTTCAAAAATCTTCACGGCTCAATACTTTACGTCTGATTCAAGGGATTCCAGTGCGTTCCATCTAGCCCAAAATATCAGCTGTCAAAAGTATTAGATATGACTAGCTGCTGTACACAAGTTGAGATTTCATGCACTAATATAATATTTTCCATAATACTTAATATTATTTATATTACGTAATATATTTACCATTTTGTGTTGTAACCACATGTGTTCAGAAATTCAAATTTCTTAAAACTGACGAGCCCAGTTTTACATTTAAGTTATTTAGTCTCCGCCAATTTAATGGTTTACTAGAATTTTTTCATAGTTTTACAATTATAAATTAAAATTGAATGTTGAACAAATACATTTTAGGAGGCTCTGAAGCTAGCGACTTATTATCAGTAAGTTCCTGCAATTGAGGTACGGTCAAATATCTTTCTACTGCGCTTTTCGTGTTGAAATTATATTGATACGCGTGAAAACTCAAATAACTCATTGTGAGAATAGCAAGAAAGCTTTAGTTGTTGATCCACAAAAGAGGGCCTTAAAGTTCAAATGAACAACGGATACATCACGTAAGATTTTGAAATATTTGGTATCATCTTAATGTAAGTTTTCAACTTGATGCAAAGCGTTAAACTCCCTGACCAAGTTAGTTTGGGAATCGAACCAATTCAAAATCAATATAGTTTGTATTTACTTACCAAGCATTCATCAGCAACCACTCTGACCATAGCCGAAGGCTCAAAAACGACACTGTGAATCATTTGATATTACAGATCATATATGTTTTCTTAACTAAAGTATTATAGAAACTCGGTTAGGCATAAGGAGATTTGATTGTGCTACTATTACTGACTGTGACATGACATAAAAAACTGTCGTATCTGTCTTCAACCCATGGATGATCTTGCTCACATGGCTGGTAAAAAGGTTACTGTAATTTACATAAATGTATCTATAATCTCCAAACGGATATTGACGAAAACATTAAGAACTACTATAAGTGTCGATCATTGGAAACCTCACTTGTGCATACGGAAGACAGAACGCGAAGAATGCGTACGAAAATCATAGAACTCTCTCTATCATGTTGCAGTTAGTAAGATTAGAGACTTGCCTGAGAAAGGATGTGCCGACGAAAAGGCTGCCTTTCACAGTATAACATATTTTTTCATGGCAGTAGCCTTCTGTATTTCACATTCATAAAATCGTCTTAATAATAATACATAAGAAATTATGACACGTTTATCTTTTAAAAATACATAAAAGCTGTGTCGCAACGGAAAAGTTTTCACATTTATTCGGGGAAAATCTCTTAGTCAAACTAGGCCCAGAAAAGCAACTCGCTGGACAAGCATTATCCAGAAACACCGCATTACCCAAATCCACATTCTCCTCTGTTTCCGAGCATGTACGAATTCGTGCCGCGTGACGCTACGCAATAATGTGATACATATACATATCGAACAAGACAAGAAAAATAAGAAGTTGTAGGAAATATAAGCACATAGGAGAGCACCCGGCTTGAGATAGAAACAAATTTCACATTTTGTCTATTTGTACGCGGATCTCCTTCGTGGCTAAGCGTTAGCGTACGCGCCTTTGGCGTGGGAGACCCGGGTTCGATTTCCGGCGGGAGCTCGTGTGGTTCGGATTCCAAGTTAATCAGTAGGTCCACGTCTCATATAGCCTCGCTGCTGAATGGGATGTTAAACTCAAAATCAACTCAAGTCAACTCTAGTTGTACGTGGTAGAAGAAAGCAAAAATTAATTACTTTAGAAGGCGCATAGTCCCTTAAAAAAATTTAATCTGAACCTACTTAGTCAATAGGAAAACTAAACATACATGTAGACATGCATACTGTTACAAATAATATACTGTTAATGGCATTTCGAAATCGTTGTTTCAGCCAAATTGTAAGGCATGTTCCTAAAATCAGATATGAAAAGTATAAAAGTTACTTTAGGAATTAAGTGTTTTCCGGTCCTTTCTCCACTATCATCAGTAATAAAAAGTGTTCTTCGACCCACCCACTGTTTGTTTATTTATAACGTATTATGGTATTTATAATGTAAATTACAACTTATGCAAGAAGAGTACTGGAAGTATGCGTTATTTGCCGAAAGTTCAATATTTATCAAACCTGGATTTAGATAATTAAATCTGATAAATCTTTAATGTTTAAATATCCAAAGATTTAAACTTTTGAAAATTCCGTTATTTCTATTATTATTATTGTTATTGTTTGTGAAAAAACACTCTCTTTAAATATTTACCTGAAATGACAGATTTCACCATTGAGGTGCCTCATAATGACTTTTGCCTATATGTTGTGAAAAAGGTACGACTATATTCATCGCAGATGGAAGAATATATGCAGGAGCACAGCCATTGCTTAGTATACTATCGGGATCTGCATTTATGGGAGATAAGCTTAACTTAAGATCTGCCAATTTTTGAAATCTCAATTTCTGTAATCTAATAAATTTCTGTTACACCCCAGGTTAGGGGAGATATAAGATTAACCTTTGAAAATATATGTAAGCTTACATGCTTCTGTCATCTTATTGTGAAAATAATTGTTAGGACAACGTGATTTTATTAAGGACGGTTCACGTTAGTTACCTCGTAAACTCGATGAAGTGAAGATGGTACTCTGCATAAGAAGATGGGTCACAAGAAATATTCCCAAATAACGTTTGTATGTGTT
The DNA here is from genome assembly GCF_964235325.1 of Thermobia domestica. Taxonomy (NCBI): domain Eukaryota; kingdom Metazoa; phylum Arthropoda; class Insecta; order Zygentoma; family Lepismatidae; genus Thermobia; species Thermobia domestica. Next base: position 64,247,653 of record NC_137467.1, read on the forward strand.
GAAATCTGAAGGATTCAGTTTACAGGTGTTCTCGACCAAGAGTTCCCTTTGGTGTTATTTTCCAGTAATAGTTATTTACTCCACGAAAACGCCTTTCGGATTACTTTGAATGTGAGATACGTATACTATAATTAGACGCTAATTGTTTTTAAAACTAGCAGAAATCAAGAACTCGAAAATTGTAAATTGTTTGAGCTATTGGGAAACAAGGGTAACATTGATAAGCACTTCATATATCATGAAAGAGGATGCAGGGTTCTTTTTGCAGTTTGAGGAATATAAAATTTCCCTAGTAATATAATATAATATTGTTTCCACACTTCTGAGAAGAGAGATTACATTTCATCGTTATTTAGCACGGTATTGTTTCACTACCCAATATTTCCTCACTTTTTCCAACAACTGATATTTTCCAATACTTCTCTGTTTCAATATTTTACATGTTTAATCATTCTCGATATGTTTATGTATGGATCAAACTTTGATATATATACCGGGTGTTAATGAACTATACTGAGAAACTGTAAGAGGTTATTCCTCACATAACAATAAGAGAAAAAGTTCATATGCATCTCTGTCAAACAGTGCGTAGTTTCAGAGGTAGGGCTGTCCAAAACCGCGAAAAACCCAAATTTCAAGAGGCCCTATTTTGAATTCGAATGATTGTCGATGGTCCTTATCAGCGTAAAGGAAGACACTCATACGCAATCCAAAAATGCATATTTCATTAATGCTTAATGGGTTTACAGAGTATTCCGTGCAGGGTGAAATTCTCAGACATGCCATCAACCGAATTTTGAGATATGCTCTGACATAATGATTGGTTCAAAGTAGGCAAAAGATAATCCTTGGTAGCAGTGAACACGGAATCCTTTGGCTCGATGTCGGAAGTGTTAAGGATCGTCAAAAGCCCAGTCTTTCGTACTGGAGAAAACGCATGTTGCGATGCTTTCTTTCACTCTTATAAGTGAAGAAAACGTGAAATATACCGTGAAAAATATATATCATCGACGTTATTCCGAACACAAAATCACATGGAGCTCCCGGTTCCTAACCCTTCCGTCTTGTCTCCGAAGCATTTGATGTCCATTGTTATCAAGGCTTACCGCCTGCCTACTTTAGACCTTCCTTGAAATCAGAGTATATCTCAAAACTCTATTGAGAACATATCTGAGAATTAGACCCTGTAGGGAATACTCTTTACACCTATTGACAATTGACGAAATGTGCATTTTGGATTGTGTATGCGTGGCTTCCTTTACGCTGATAAGAACCACCATCCACAACTTCTGGAATTCGAAATAGGGCCTATTGAAATTTAGTTTTTTCGCGATTTCGCATAGCTCTAGCTCTGAAACTATGAACTTTTCGTCATAGGTCCATATGAACTTTTTCTCTTATTTTGTTGTAAGGGATCACCGCTTACCGTTCGTCGGTATACCTCATTAACACCCAATATATGCAGGCTGGACAAATTTACCTTGATAATCAGTGCTGCCTTGTCGCGACAAAACGCTGTAACTTGAGTTACATTGTTTTGTCGCTATAAGCATTTTTGAATTCCCCGCCACCGATATTTATGTTCACCAGTCCCAGCATTGAGCTGAGTCAAATACTTTTGAAAATATACCAAAGAGAATTTCGATGTAAGTAGGAAATTAGCCGGTCTGTAGCGTCTTTACGGCTCTTTTTCTCAAAACTGCTCCGCCAAAGTTACAGCGTTTTGTCGCGACAGGGCAGAGTGATAACGGAGGAACTGAAAAGGAGGAAAGCGAAACTTTGCATGAAGCAACTACAAGGAAGGGAACATCGTTTGACATATTAAGCAACATCACCCAGTAAAGAGTGTTGCCATCCTACTATAAAGTTACTTTTTTCAAATGACGCTACGTCAGATTGTTACATACTTCAAATTAACATGTCAAATATAAAACTTAAAATATCACATTAAATAATCAATGTTGTAAAATAAGGACGTTATAATATCACAAACATCCAAAGTTTAGAAGCCTCTACGTATCACATATACAGCACTACATAGATGGACAGGATAATGCTTATCGAAAATACCTTGGATACGTTGGATACCATGGCTACGAAATGACTTGTATCAAATGTATAGGAACTAAGTTATCAGCGCTTGGAAATTTGATTTTTTGAAGGGCTTTATTTCGAAAAAATGCTTAGATAAGTATCATATCTATTTACTTGTGCGGTTCGAAACAAATGTGTAAATTATTTTGTCCTTTACAGCAATTCGATATCTCAAATCGCTCCGGAGATATGATAAACATTGCTGAAGTTTGCCAAATTGCTCAAATCCTGTAATTGCCAGAACTCTTAATTACAGCTACTAAAACCTATTACTGTACTAATATAAAAGAGAAGTACAACAACAATCGTTCTAAGTATTTTCCACAAATACACCATTTTCAGCAGTGTTATGAATTATATTAATGCTCATCATATCTCCGAAACGGTTTGAAATGTCGAAGTGCTGTAAAGGGCATAATAATTAGTACGTCTATTGAAAACCATACAATTAACCAGATATTATAGTTATCTAAGCATTTCTCGAAATAAAGCCTTTCAAAAAAATTAAAATTTTAGAGCGGTAGGAACTTCGTTCCTATTCATTTGAAACATGTCATGCCATGGCCATGGTATCCAAAGATAAGTTATTTTCGATCTGAATTATGCTGTCCATCTCCGTTGTACTGTATATGTGATAGTGGCCTCCTAACTTTGGATATTTGTGATACTATAACGTCCTTAGTCTGCAACACTGAATAATACATTGGTATTTTGTTTTTAATTCACATCTTGATTTGAAATATGTAATAATCTGTCATAGTGCCATTTTAAAAACTATAAATTTATACTGTAATGGCAACACTGTTCACTGGATGATATTGCTTAACACGTAACACAATGACCCCTCCATTATAGTTGCTTCAGGCAAAGTTTGATTATTCTCCCTCTTTTGCTTTCTTCGTTGTCGCGGATGATCAAGATAAATTGTCCACTCTGTATTTACAGGGTGGTCCGTTTAATCATTGCACGGAAATATCTCGAAACCGGTTGGAGATAAATGAATCAAGAAAAAATTCGAATAAGAAATGCCATGGGCAGGGGGGCGCAAGTGGGTCGACCCCTGCCACCGCCCAGGGCGACAAGTCTAATGGGCGGCAAAATTTCAAAATGAAAATAATACTATCAAAATTTAATCTTCGTAACAGGTCCACATGGAAAAATAAAATTGTGTTCGCCTGAGAATGTAATTGAACTTACTTCACTCATATTCAGGAAAATACTCAGAAAATTCAGAGCATTCCCCATCTTTTTTAATTATCAAACTACTATCCACAGGTATTTCGTTCAATATTTTCTGGCAGCAGCAAAGATAAGATTTTCAGATACGGTGGATTAGTTTATCAAGGTGTCTATAGATTTAATGAATGATGATCTCACCACAAAAGCTAGCACAAATAACACACATAGTGATGTTGTTCTAGACCATGATCCAAAGAATTGGCCTCGTAGTATAAATGATTCTATTAGAAGCACTCAGAGCATTTAACAAAGTTTATCAACTCTTCCAGGGATAATTTCAACCGTCGGTTCACGGGTAACTTTTACAAGTACACATTATGTAATGGCGAAACTGTGTTCAGAAAATGATTAGTTTATTTGGAAAGTAAGAATGCTGTTTTCTGTTTTTGTTGCAATTTAGCATTTTCTACAAGGAAAGTATCTTTCACAGTTGATGGCTATAACAATTCGCGCCACATTTCTGAAACTTAAGCTGGTCTCCTATTCACCTTGAGTCGCATAAAAGATAAATGAAGTTTCGATAAGACTGAAGAGTGGTCTTACAATTTACGCAGAAAATCCGAAAATGTTAAATGCTGAAGCATAACATTCGAAGAACGCAATAGAACGACTAGTTGCAATAATACAGTTTTAGGCGGACAATGTGTACCGTCCACACGGAACATCAGATAAACTTTACATAAGTAATAATGTTAATTTTCTGGAACTGGTGGGACTATTGGCAAAGTTTGACACCGTTATGGCCGAATACATTAAAAAAGCTATGGTAGGACAAAATAAATACCTCCATTCCTTAGGAAAAGATGTCCAAAATGAAATTATTCAACTTCTGGTACAGAGCAAATGCCAATGATTGTTCGTTTTGTACAGATTATATATAGTAATGGAGAATGTCTTGTAAAAATTTGCGAAAATTTTCTTGATTTCGTACCGATAACAGATACGACTGGTGTAGGACTGAAAAAAGTAATAATTAAACACTTGAAGGAAATAAACTTTCCTATCGAAGACATGAGGGTCCAAGGATATAACAATGAATTCAATATGAAAGGCAAATCTTCAGGTATTCAGAAGAGAATTTTATTAATAAATTCCCTAGCCTTCTATGTTCCTTGCAGTAGTTACTCACTAAACCTTGTCGTTAACGATGCAACCACAGCATTTCAGTACGCCGTTTCATTTTTTTGTATGGTTTAAAAGGTTTATAACTTTTTTGTGTCAGTTGAACGTTGGGTCATACTAAAGGAACATATTAGGAATATCACTTTAAAACCATTAAGCACCCAAAGGTGGGAGAGCTGAGATTATGTTCTGACTCCGCTTAGATGCCAAATAGGGGAGGTTTATGATGACTTCCTTCAAATAAGTAACGACAGTAGAATAGATGGAATGGTCGACGAGGATGCTTTGTGTATAGCAAACCGGCTGCTTGACTTCAATTTTCTTTGCTCACTTGTGATCTGATATGACTTTGTACTCCACATAAACATAGTAAATAAATGTCTCCAAAGCATTGGTTCTAAAGTGTTGGAGGTAGTCGGGTTTCTTGACAATATATCTGAGTACTTTGAGAGGAGCACAAATGGTGCAAAGTTTCGATCTTACTTACTGTAGTTGATGTGATGGAGTTGGCATCAGCATTAGATATGGATGATCCACGGATAGGTAATAGAGTGTAAGCTAGAAGTACAGTTTCAGTGCGAGGCAGAGGAAGGAGCTATTGAAGATCCACAAAAAGATAGAAGATACATTTTTATTACAAAGTTCTAGGCGTGATTGCGTTAACTTCAAGAGAAAGGTTTCAGCAACTTAAATATCACAGCGAGTATTTCGATTTTGTTTATGACATAAGTAAATTAAAGATATGCCACCTGAATTTTGTCTGAAAAGTGCACTAAACTCATCAGTATTTTAACACTCAAATAATCCACAAAATTTACTTGGCGGGGGCTGGGATCGAACCCGGGATCCCAAACACCAGAGGTGAAGGCTCTGCCACTCTGCCACCGCGGCCCGAAGAATTGGTGGAATGAGAATGTGGGAGGAAACGGCACTACCCTGAGAAAACCCAGGGACACGATGTTGTCCAATACACATTTTCTTGGCCGGCACTCGAAGCAGCAACCTCACACACCAGGGGTAAGCGCTCCAAATGAAAGGTACAGAGTAAATTATGTTACATTACGTTAGGTTTCCTGACATTCAATATTTAGCGATTAGTTTGAAATGTAGGCTAGAGTAGGAAAGGCTAGATTAGGTTAGCTCACCGTATTGCCACGTCTCACCATGACACTTTATTTAACAACTACGTCAGCAAATAACCCCTCTCCACGACCCTGTTCGGACAAAAAACTTTCAAAACTTAAATTTAGACATACATTTACATCGTCGCTCCAATTCCACTCAGTAAAATAGCAAAGATTTAAGTTTGAATTTGCTTTGCCAGTTGATCATGCTTCATTCCAGAAACTAGCACTGATGTACGTAAATATGATCGTCTTAATTAAACAAAGGTTATTTTAGTAATTCTCTGTCGGTTTTGCATAATGTTACCAACTGGCGATGCGGTGCGGCTTTCAGTAGCGTAGCGTGGTATTCCGAAATGGGGATGCCAAAGTTAGTCACTTGTGCGATACAATACTACTGCAATCAGCAATTCATAGATATTTCGAGAGGGAAATATAGGATTATAAAAAATTATGGGGGCAGGCCCCCCTAGTTGCTGGCCTAGTGGGGCATACATAGGTAACTGCGTGGATTACGTTACAAGCCAATAAGCAATTCCTTCAGCTCCTTCTTGTCACTACCGTTGTGACGAGAAAACTCGGCCCTACTGTTGTGGAAACATTGTTTCCAGTATAATTCCCACCTTTTCTCTTTCGTGGGCAGCTTCTTTCTCCGCATACCATACTTCAATCCCGTTCTTTAAAAAGAATGCACCTAGAAATTTGTCATCTTAGGTTCGGACCTCAGATGCCCGTTCGTGAATATGGGGCTGAGTGTATATATCATTTGAAGATGCAAATAAAAGCTCTTAAACAACTCTGGGGGCCTGTATCTGTATGCCTATTTCTTTGTCAGATATCCAGATACTGAAGGGCCCAAGCAATCTTTGCGAGGGGAGGAGCGTGCTGGCTCTCTTGGCCTACCAGATCGGTGACCTTGATTCTTCTTGGCTTTATATTACCGGTATGCTTGTGTCTATGAGTCCTCTCAAAGACTTTCTGACTACGCCACTGGGCATACTATGTATATATGATGAAGATCGATAGTTTAGCTTTAATTACAATTACACTCACGATGTACGTATTTGATTACTATTAAAGCATAACTATTTTTATACTATCATTAACATAAGCGACATACTTCAAAAGGGCGTTGAACTAACCATTTCTGTTTTATTCTATTTCCTTGACGTTAGTTCTCGTACGTTCTGTACAGAAACCATACCTTGGTTCTAAATAGATAAGAGTTGGTAATACTTGCGAATACGCCAGCTTATATCTAAAGCAAATGTTGGGTTAAAAGGGATGAAGAGGGGTAAGAAACAAGTAGTTGGGCATGCGCATTCGACAGAAAGCAGGCGAAAACTCTGATGCTTGCAGTAGGCCTGGATGCCCAAAGAACATAGCATACGACAAGAGGAAAGACAGAAAATATGGATCTGAGTGACGCGCATGCGCAGGGTCCGCTTGTCAAAAGAAAGCGAGAGACCATATGCAGAAGATTGCACTGGAAATAATTGTGATAATACAAGCAAACAATTTATATATAATTAAATAGTACTTTTTCTTATTAAGAGGGGATGCCGGGCATACCGGCGTTCCCTTATGCTACGCCGCTGGTCGCTTTATGTATTGGTCCAACAAGTTTCTTGCATTTATATTTCTTTCCAGCAAATAGATTTTTGGATCTTAAATAATCATTCTTGTGGTGTGGACTTGAGTGAATGGAGAGCTTGAGTGAATGCACACGATAAGAACTATTGCGCAAAAGTCACTAGTCAGCTTGTGCTAGATGCTAAACCGGTACTATAAAGATAAGTTGGTGCTGCCATAGCTCACTCGGTAACACGACGGACTTAAACGAAGAGAAACAGGTGCAAACGCAAGTCCAAATTTAAGATCTTACTGGTGCGACGCACCCAAAAGATTATTTGTCTGGTTACCGCAGCCCCGGAGCACACATAGTCGGCGCGCATGAGCATGAATGCTATCTAACCGAGTTAGGACATGAGCGCAGAGGAGTGGCCCGACTAATAGCGAAGGTGGGTATACACATAAACAAGGATATTGTAAGCAATATATATGACATCAAATTTCTTTGCATGTTGAATAATGTATTTGTACAGTACTAAAGACGTTGTAAGTAATATCTCGACGATTTCCTTGCTTGTTCCAAATTAAGTGCTGTAACGCCGAATCAGAATAGGAAATTTACGGGCGAATTGGTTAATTTATTTTAATATCTAATGAAGAATGAGTGAAAATCATGTGATGATAATAGTTGTTCAGAAAGTGCCTGTTTTTGTTGGATACCTTTATGTAAGCGGCATTACATATGGGGCGGAAAGGTCTACTTGGCGAAGATGTACACTTGTTATGATTTAGTGGCGGGAAAGCACCATGGTAATATCGCATACGTGTGTCAGAACCTTGACACGTATGCGATATTACCATGGTGCTTTCCCGCCACTAAATCATAACAAGTGTACATCTTCGCCAAGTAACTTAACCAACCTGACTTGCTAGGTGGCCACTACGGCAGTGTATTTCTGCAGAAAGTGTATTTTATGTTTACACGTGAGCAGTTATTAGTATGAAACCATGGCAAGTGCTATTGAAACTCGTATCATCACCAAAACCCAACTGTTTGCAACACCCTCGCTTACACGCTGTCGCTGACGCGCTTGCTCACTTCGAACGCAACTCTCTGCTAGCATGCGGGTCCACTAGTTTCGCCCTACTCTGACTCGGTTAGATAGCATTTAAGCTTTTTAGTGGCCACTTAGCACAGATTCGTTTATGTTTTTTGTGCTGTAGTTTTTATGTCATATATCTGAACTCCATATTTATAAGCATATAGTGATTTTATATTCCAAGTTGTAATTAACCTCTAACTCAATCTAACCTAACCGAATTAGTGACACACTACTCTATTAAAATAGTATTACAAATTTGTTCTGTAAATTTTACAAATCTGTTGATCCGTAGAATAAATGTGCAGCTTCGATTCTAACGAAAATTTGCTTCTATATTTTTTAAAAATCTATATGTATCAACTTATTACTTACTGCATGACTTATTGGTAAGAACACGATAGCACCAATCAATATTTTTTATTGTAAAAGTTGCAGAATAATCTAACAAACTTAATGTAAGAGTAGGAACAATTCTAGTTTATGTCATACAAAGTTAATTAATCTGATTTTCTGCTTCGGTTTATTATTTTTCATTTTGCGCTTATTGATGCAGTATTTAATACACAAAGGAATATTCAATTCAAATAAATCAAAATTGTAAAGATTTAAAATACCTTTAGGCCTGTTAAAATAACGAATGGAGTAGTGTATGCAGTAAAATGTAGCTGACCCTAAGAGGGTGTCTTGCAGCAAGGTAGAATCTTTGAAGATAAATCCCTCCATCTCTACTAGGTGACGACTAGAAACTAAATTCCTTCAATTCACAAACTGTAGTTAATAAATAAGTCAATGAATAAAATAAACAATATATTGAATTAGTGCAAATACGCTACTTTAATCGGTCCATTGTAGTAATGACAGATTTTTATTGACACAAATATCATTCACTCTTTCTTGCTTTAGGGACAATTGAAATAAACACAGTAACACCAATTATATCCACATAAACATTCAAATTATTGATTAATCTTCTGTAAGCTATCCTGTATCAAAACGTTTTAAAATATCCAAAACAGTTCTACAAGCGAAAACGAATACATAATTCATTATCGTTGAAGTACTCAAAAGGATTTTGCCTCTGTCTCATTATTCTTCTAGGTCGGATAGCATATTCTATCTCATCCAGTACTCCAAATTCATCTAAAAAATCCAAATCGTTTGCAAGCATATTCACTCTACTCAGAGCTGATCACGACGTTATCAAGAATTAATCTCCCGTTTTGGATGGTTAATCTTAATCTGACGATTTGGCGAGATAATCTTCAGATCGCTGCAACATATTATCCTCACTTCCATGATTAACTTTAATCCCTATCCACGGATTAATCCTCGTTTGGTGCAACTGAGCATAAGAATCGAAAGATATTAAACCCACTGATTTGAAACACGAACTGGTAGTATTATCAGCTATGATTGAGCCTAAAAATCACCGAAACGACTTTAAAATTAATTAGGGAACATGACTTTCCTCCCAATGTCAGTGTTGCACTTACCTTACCAGTAATAGTAGCAAGTGGAGAAAGAAGTTTCTCGAAACTTAAGCTTATTAAAAATTACGTATCTATGTTCTTTCATGTCCTAAACACGCTTGAGTGGTCTAGCGATGATATCAGTAGAACAAGAATTGGCTGAAATATTGGACTACGTGAATCTGATAAAAGAATTTTCTCACCTCAAAGCAAGAAGAGTTTCTTTCAATTAAGAGATGTTAAATTTGTATGTATTGTTTTAGTAAATTATAAGGCTTAGCCTAATCACTAAGTTTTGCCGTAATATTTGATTAACTATATTATCTTCATGCTCCATACTCAATTGGAAACACCTTTCGATAGAAAATAAATTTAAAATTCTTAGTCGTGACTAAAGTATTAAAACGATATCACTTCGTTTTAGCCCTGATTCGCTTTACGTATCTTTTAAGTTATTACGTTATTATAGTAAACATATCAACTACTAATTTACTGACCATAAACATGAATTGCATCCAAAAATCTTCGATTTATTCCTCTGTAGTATACGTACATAAAATGTCAGCAGCAATCATAGCAAATAATGATCTTGATAATACCAACATGTCCTATCCATCATAAAACAATAATCTTACTCATGACAACGAATCAATAACAACGTTCTTTCTTTTAATTATATCTAAGTTATCTGTTTAATTATTGCGCCTCTGATCAATGTTGATAAAATGGGTACAGATTAATTATAGTATCGCTGTAAATGTCGCCCAGAACGGGAATTCCGTAACAGTATTCACGGAGAAGGAAAGAACCCTGGATATTTTCAGAACACTTACTTTTTGAATAGCCCTCGTACTAATCATTATTACATCAATATAAATATTTTTCTTTTCTCTTCTTTCTCCATATATATATATCAATTCATTTATAACAATATTTTTCTTTTATTACTAATTACATATCATAAACGTCGATTCATTACAAATATCATTTATGGGTCTATCCAAAATTATAGGTAATTGATGACTTACGCAGAGTTACTACTTAACTGTTCCTCTTTTACATTGAGCAATAACATCCATTTACAAACAATATTATTTATAATTAAGATTGTCATCTTATCAAAACAACAACAAGATCAGAAGGCAATAATTACGTTTAAAAGCTTCAATTTAAATTCACTGTCATGGATTTCAAGTTAACACAATCAAATCTCTTTTGAACATGTAAAGTAAAATAAAGGTAAACATAACATTCAAAGTTAATACAAAGATAAGATAAATTAATCACATCATAACATGTTGCTCAAATATAAAGTCCAAATGAAGTATTCATAACACAACTCGTAACATCTGAGAGAATAAATTAAGAATTGTTATCCAAATTTAATTTAGTTAACATATCAGGGTTGAAATTTTAACCAGCTTTAGCCGTTTACCTGCTCCAGCTTTTCATATCTAAATTATATTTATCATCAATATTATTCACAAATAAATTAATAGACGAATTTTGCGTCGAATAACCGTGGGAACCTTCGGCTGGTATGGGATTAACCCCAACCATATCAGCGGGTTTTAGTTTAAATTATGATTAACAAATGGGTCAATCAAAGTACATTGAACACCACAATCTTGGTTATTTTCACTTGATCCATTTCCTGTTTCATTCATTACTTCGGTCCTATTCCGACAGTTCCTGCCATCTCGAGATCTCCAATTGCATCTGTTTTGAGTTACACCGGTATGCATGACATTGTTACTGTAATTACGTCTTCCACGAAAGTTTCTTCCGTTCGTCCAACTGTTCCTCGGATTACCATAATTCGTTCCATTTCTGCCGCTAGAATTGAATCTTCCATTAGCCCCAGTTCCAGTACGTATAACGGATCTTTCACTAATTCCAATGCCAGTATTATCACGTGACCTCTCATCGCTGCGAAGGTTTTCGATATTTTCACTAGTTATATTCAGGTTTCTGACAGGAATTGGATTGGGTGGATTACGATTACTTCCGCTAGGGTTCGGGAATTGATTCTCGAAGTTCTGAACTAAAATTATCAGATGATTGAAGTTTACGCATTGAGCAGACAACAGTATCTGTTGTAATTTATATGGCAATAAAATGCGTACGGAAGCGATTATTCTGGATTCGGGCTGAAACGGATTGACAAGTTTAAGTTCATTATAGGCATTAATCGTAAAATCTGTAAGAGATTTATCGACCCGAGGTGAATAGTGTCGGGTTCGCACCATCGCATCACGGTTAGCTAACAAGAAATCATTTTCGTAATTAGCCAACAGGGCCCGTTTAAATTCTTCGTAGGATTTGACATGATCGCGAATAGCTTTAAACCACAAGGAGCAAGGGGGAAGTAACAGATGTGGTAACAACTTCATAAATTTAGATTGATCCACACCCATAATTTCACACTCTGCTTCAAACTTCTCTAAGAACGAGCTTGCGGTTTCGTCACACTTACCGCTGAATTTAGTCATGGCCTTAATTTCACTGACCTTAACGTTTATTTTACTATGATTATGATTTTGTTGGCGTTGATAATGGTCTGGAACCCTTTCGCTCTCATGTATCTGCCTTCTTCTTTTGCGATCTGGACTTTGGAATCGCCTACTGTGATCTTCCACAACTAAACCATCATCAACAGAACTCTTAGAAGAAAATATCCCGTCAGTTTCTATTAATGGAGTTCTCGGGCGGTGATGCAATGCTTCCTGTTGATGATGCAATATTTCCTGTTGATTGGGAGTACCCAAAGCCTCCTTATACATAAGATCATTGTAGCCACATTCCCTCTCTTGTAACGATCTGATTCCCTCTTGTAAGTTGGATATCAGTATGCTATGTGAATTAACCTGGGCAGTAATATTCACTATCTGATTTTTTTGTTGGGCTGTCGTCGATTCCACCGCTTCAACGGCTTTCTTTATCGACTCTGTTTCTAGAGCTAGTTGATCCTGTCTATCTTGCCATTTGTTACTAAATTGTTGAAACCTAGTATCAAGTTCTCGCGTCATATCATTTGTAATTTTGACGGTAACTTCATTAGCTAATACTTGCAAATTTTCTTTCAAACTGTATTGCAAGCGATCAAAATTTTCTTGCACACCTTGTACTTTATCTGCAAGAGATTTATGCTGCACTAGTATCTGTTCTAACTTATCATCGTACAATTTTTGTTGTTGATCAAATTTCTGTTCTAGCTTTTCATCTTGTTGATCAAATTTCTGTTCTAGCTTTTCTAGCTTTTCATCTTGTTGATCAAATTTCTGTTCTAGCTTTTTATCTTGTTGATCAAATTTCTGTTCTAGTTTTTCATCAAGTAGTCGACTAAACATATCAATAAGGTTAGAATAGGAATGTTCAGACACAGCTGTTGCATTTCCAGATATGGTTTCGTTTGAAACACTGGGTACTTCTTCAATCTCAGAATCCTGCATATTAACAATTCTTTGTATTCTCTTCCCGCTTCTTAAAATAGTGAAACTCATAAAAAGGTATATGTACTTATGCACATAAACTCAGTTCTTACTATTCTTCGGAACTAAATAGTATGGTCCCGGGTTTCGGCACCAGATAAAACGATATCACTTCGTTTTAGCCCTGATTCGCTTTACGTATCTTTTAAGTTATTACGTTATTATAGTAAACATATCAACTACTAATTTACTGACCATAAACATGAATTGCATCCAAAAATCTTCGATTTATTCCTCTGTAGTATACGTACATAAAATGTCAGCAGCAATCATAGCAAATAATGATCTTGATAATACCAACATGTCCTATCCATCATAAAACAATAATCTTACTCATGACAACGAATCAATAACAACGTTCTTTCTTTTAATTATATCTAAGTTATCTGTTTAATTATTGCGCCTCTGATCAATGTTGATAAAATGGGTACAGATTAATTATAGTATCGCTGTAGTATTTTTTTATTCTCTGTATGAACTGCTGTATATCATAATATACAGCGAAATCGAGCATACTGAATATTGTGTCATCTATGGAGTCGTTTATATATTACGTAAGAATTAGAGAGAGGTAGATCAATTATTTTATTTACTTTTAAATTAATTAATGAATTCAAAAGGTCATATAATGAATATGATTCTGATAATAAGCACCATGAAGATTAATCGTCGATGCAAGAAAGATTTAAATCGTCTGTTGAAAAGATGAAAGAAATTTTTGTCGAATTGGGGAATCCGTTTGAAGAAAATAGTAGACTTGTTAATGTTGCTTCCAGAATCATCTATAGCGGTGATACAATTGAATCTTTATATTCAGCAGAAGAAAAAGGGTCCTATATGTACAAAGAATTTGTAAAGAAAGATTAGTAGAATGGAACAAGCCATTCTTTTCGCCCATGAAAAAATCTTCTCTAGAGCTTCATTCTTCCCTTCAAAAGAATAAAACAAACAGAAATAAAATAAATTTACTTAAGATGGACGTTGAGCTATTCTCTCGCTTACTACACGTCAGTCAAATAAAACAACTTGACTTGGATGAATTTTTCAGCACGAGAATCAACCAATTCCACAGTCTCTCTGAAATAATTCACAATCCTCAAAGTCCGATTTAGTTATGCGTCTAGAGAGTGAAGCCAACATCAAAGAACAACACCTTCCTAATTCTTGTCATGTTTTATTATTTGATGGAGCAGTTTTTGTTCACATTTTGCAACCGGCATCAGTAGAAATATTTTGAGATTATTTCCAATGTAATTTTTTTCTAATATGTTGAAAGAGAAAAAGACACATTCCATGCAAAGCGAGTGGATTTGATATGGGATAGATACATAAAGATATGGGATAGATATGGGATACAAAGAGCATAAAATCTTCCACAAGAGAAAGCAGGGGTGTAGGAATAAGGACAAAAGTTACACCAATTCCTAGGAAGTGGAATGATTTTCTTCGTAATGACGAAAATAAAGAAGAACTGTTCCTTTTTCTTGGAAAATCTATGTGTGAAAAGGGAAGAAGTAACTTTGAGGGTAACAACGAGCAATGGATGTCACATAGAAACTTCAATAAATCTTCCAACATTTTTAAACAAGTCGTCAGGAAATCATTTAGAAGAAGCTCATAGTAGGATCATGTTACATTGCTTTAATGCAATATTAAATGGACACAAGAAGACACAGATGTTGTAGTATTTGCTGTATCGTTTCTCTACAACTTTGAGCGACACAGTCTAGAAGAATTATGGATATCTCTCGGCACCAAGAAACATCATTGATTTCTCTGAGTTCATCATATTTCAAAACCATTAGGAAAAGAGAAAATCAACTGCGTTACAAGGCTTCCACACGTTTACAGGATGTGATACAGTGTCATACTTTGTCGGGCATGGAAAAATATCAGCATGGAAAACATGGCTTTTGTATCCAGAGGTGACCAAAGCTTTCCTAACAATTTCACACCCTGTAATCAACATAAGTGAAGATTGTTTTAATTCAATGCAACGATATGTTATACTATTATATTCAAAAACATGTAAAACATTTAAAGTTAATGAAGCCCGGCGAGAAATCTTTCTGAAAAAGGGAATCTTCTTACAGCATTTCCTCACACCAAGCGTGCAGCTTACCAAACTAGATAAATCTGGGGCCAGGCAATAATAAAGAAAACATATATTTCTTTACCAGTAAACTGGGGATGGACTGACAATGGAAGTGAACTTTCTCCAACATGGACTTTCATTTCAGTTGCATACGAAGCACGTAGAAAATTCTTTTTGAAATGTGCCTGCACGACATGTACAACAAGATGATGTGGAAGTGCAAGCGTTCCGTGCTGCTTTTGTGTTCTGTGTGAAGGAGAACATGTGGAAAGGTCATGGAAACTGAAAACGAAGATCTAGACCAATAAAACGTTCATGTAAGTAGCACTCATTATTTTTGAAAATTCAGTTGATCCACAGTAAATTTACATCACGTCGGAAACGTAGCAATAAATAGATAAACTTAAATGTACGATTCTTTATAGAATAGCTTGTACACAAAGTAATATTAACTGTTCGTCGAAATCATAAAACTGTTTGTACACGTAAAAAATCCAAAAGATATATTGTGAATTTCAAATTATCGAACCAAATGTTTGTCTTGCGTTTCTGTTCTTACAATACGAAAGAAATTATTTATTTTCTAATTTATAACAATATATTGCTTTACTTAATTTCCTTATGATATTGTAAAGGATATGAAACCAATGTCTATGGTATACAGACATGAACTTACTTCTTAGTCTTCCCGTGCAATTCTCTTTTAATTCAGATGAAACCATAAAACTTTTCTATCGTAACGCTACGCACGTAATTTCTTCAGATAATCTTAAACTTAATTCATGTGTAAAAGTGAATAGTAACAGAATAGGTGATTTTGCTTTGTCCGTATTCGTTTACAAATCTAGATACTCGGGTCAATATTTCGAAAGGAACTAACCTTTATGGATCATAATTAATGGCCGCCATATTGGATTCATAACCGGGCTTGGTCTGGCTACTTTGTGCTTCTGGTAAAAGTGGAACTTATGAAGAACACGTCACAAGAGAATGATTTGTTTCCTACAATGTAGCATCCATCAGTGATGTTTTATTACGGTAAATCAACTCTCATTCGAAATTTGGGGAATCAATCAACTCAACGTGAATTTTTAAATTATCATAACTTCGTCGTTTATGAACCAAATGAACTATGGATGAACTATGCACCAAACGTAAGATAATTTAACACTCTTTAAAACGTTATACGACATCTTTTTCGATAATCCCAGCCGTTTACTTGTTATTTTAAAAAATATGAGTAAACTCCATCATAAGAAATGTAAAGTTCCAAATTAAATAATTTTTGTAGGGGTTAATTTCAGTGTTAGGTAAACATTTTTGATAATGTTTTATACCCCGTTATCTTCGACGTCGTTTAGGGTTTGAATCGTGAAGATTGGGCTGTTAGTTAAGGAGATATAGGCCTCTAAACCCAACACTGTGAATTCGCAGAAGCGGCCATCTTTGATAGCCGCCATATTGGATTCTGGCCACCTGTCGGAATGGGGCCACTTTGTTTCTTGCTTAGTTGAATCAGGGGAACAACATTTTTGAGTGGCACCTTTTTAACACAAAGTGCAGGTTACTTCCTGTAAGCTCCCCTACTACAGTATTAGAAAAATTAGGTAAAATTAGTATTAAATGTTACCTTCAATTTTTATTGCAGGCGATTATTTGATGCAAAATGGAATCAACTGGAATGCGAAATAGAATTTCCGACCAATGAAGTTTTAAGGACAATGTGAACAAACGTAATTTTTTAAAACTCTTCTACACGATATTAGTTCAATTCTTTCCCTTCTGTGTCGTTTTGCATATCATGTCCAGAGCTATTCCTTTGTGAGTCTTCTCACCTCTCACGTGCGAAATACTTTTTTTTTTACTTCGTGAGTCCTCTCGCATCTTTTTTCCAGGATAGGTTTCCTTCGTGAGTCCCCTCGCCTACAGATTTCAAAGTTGCGATATGTGCCCCTATGAAATACGACCCTGGGAATTACCGTAACATCATTCGACGTTCCCCATGCCATTTTCCTGTTTCACTTTTTGTTCTGTGTATTACTCTCCAACCTTTTTCATATTAGTGGCACTAGACGTTTTATCTGATACAGGTAGCCACCATATCATGGCGGCTATTATGAATATAGTGACCGATATAAAGAATCTTTTGCAACAACGATTTTTAGTTTTTAAATATCTATTGAAGAATTTTTCTATTTAAATTTCGAAGTAAGTCCCTGGGACTTCATTAAAGGTCGCCCTGGGGCTAATGTTCCCACCTTCATTCCTGTGGGAAAAGTTTGTCCCTGGGAACGTTCCTTGGCGCTAGCTATTTAGTTGCTATGTTGTATAGCATTGTATGATTATGTTGAAGACAGCATCAAATTCGTCCCCGCTAAGTTAAGCCTTAGAGAGAGAGTTAAGACCTACAAGGAAATTTGTAACTGAAATATATTGGATCCTTTCGCTTTTAAAAAGAAGAAAAATATGAACAGGATCTTTAACGTAGCACGTTCGATCGAGTGTTCACACCAACGTAATATTCGTAAAGACACACACACATAGAGACAGAGAGAGAGAGAGAGACAGGCCCCACTGGAATCGAACTCATGTGTGATGTTCATAGGTTGATGGTTCAAATCCGGCACGGAGGAAAGCGTTTTGCTATCATTCTTTGGAGATGAAAGTCATGCATGAAGAGTTCTGAAAGAAAGTATTCATGGGGATGCCGGAACCGAAGCGGACCTTTAAAGAAGCATGCATAATTGTTCGGTCGAGTCTCCACGCGGAAATAATATGCGTGAAAGAGAGAGAGAGAGAGAGAGAGAGAGAGAGAGAGAGAGAGAGAGAGAGAGAGAAGGCCCCACCAGAATCGAACTCACGACCGTGATGTTCATAGGTCACTGGTTCAAATCTGGCTCGGAGGAAAACGTTTTGCTATAATTCTTTTAAATCAAAGTCATGCACAAAGAGTTCTGAAAGAAATTATTCTTCGAATGCCGGAATCCAAGTGGAAGCCTTCAAAAAAACACTAGACCTATGACATGCCGAAAGGCACAATATTTAATAATAATAACAAGAAGAAGAAGAAGAAATTTTGCTCAACATCTTTTAAGCTTGGTATATATCAGTCTCCGGACGACTAAACCTCTCCAAGCTATAATGCATTTGATTATGTTTAAATAATAAGATGGTGACTTACAACTATATCTAATACTATCAGCCTAATTGACAAAACTTATTTAGTCTTCTAAAACTTTTTGCTGTTCTGGAAAAACTTCAATATAACGATATATAGCATAGCACTGTACTATATTTGTTGAAGCGAACGTTAACGATGATACAGTCATTCGAATGGATTGACATTCGAGTAAATTATATCTGTTAAATGGGGTGCAATGAGTTAGAGCCGGACCATAGAACAGTATGTAATGTTAATGATTGCATCCTTCAAACCAGTGCAACATATTTTGCTAATTTCTGCAAAAATTGTTGTTATAAACCACACTGAGCTCCCTCGTTGCTAAGTTGTTTGCGTACGTGTCTTTGGCATGAAAAACTCAAATGAGTATATGTTAGGGACCATTCCGGCATTTGTCTGGTTGAAATGAAGAAAACTCATTCAGGATAAATGCTCTAAAAGAAAGCTTTTTACATTTGCAACCAAGTACCCCAACGGGAATCCAAGCTGAAGCCTTCGAAAAAACACTAGATCCATGATATACCAAAATACAGAATACTTAATAATAATAATAATAATAATAATAATAATAATAATAATTATTATTATTATTATTATTATTATTATTATTATTATTATTATTATTATTATTATTATTATTATTATTATGCAATATTATAGCAAGTCTCCATACGACTAAAAATCTTCACACACACACACACACGCGCGCGCTTGTAGTTGCTGCAATCACTAACTATGAAATTGAAAGACAATGTGAACGTCACAGCGCTGAGTGTGATGAAGGTCAAGTTTGTTTCGTTAGATGAGAATCGCTGAAGATACGCTTACCGCATAATGTGTGAACAAGTAAATGACTCAGTGTTATAAATTGAACAGCTGTGGAAGTACTGTATATGATGATGTGGAAAGTAGGGTTCCAACCACTATGGAAGCTCATGCGTTTCCTAGAATCCTTTTGATAGTAATTTCCCTTTACCTTCGATTTCTTTTACGTTTTAATGTGTATGTGATCGACGAATTTTTTGCTTATGTGTTTCTATGGATATAGTATTTTGCTCAACACTTTTTAAGCTTGTTTGGTAACGTCTCGTTACTTTTGATTTCGTTTACGTTTTAATTTCTTTCGTAATTGAGTGTATTTGTTCTTCGATTTCGTTTAAGTTTTACTTTATATGTGATGATTGATTTTTTTCTTTGTTCGTGTAATTCGTGAACTCATGCTTCGTAATGTCTTTTATTAGGACATCTCTTCAAAGAATGTTTTGAAAATATGTCCTGTAGAAGTGATAAGCTAGAAATTTTCCGGTTTTTGAAATTTCGTAAGTTACGTTTCTCAGATAGGAGAGTGCTTCGTGAGCCCGGGACCAAGATTTTGAGACATTTCTAAATACATAATCATATATTATTTACAAATGTGACTGTTGTTAACCACCTATCAGAGACCTAAGTAAATCTTATTTCCGACGTAAACACTTCATTACAGGTGAAACATTTAATACAAAACGATTTCAATTTTTATTTTCAAATTCTAAAGATTCTACATTCGTGATCGTTGGTTTGATCCCTGGTTAAGTAAGTTTGTGGTGCTAGATATGTGTTAAATACTAACAATTTATGTAATCTTTGCAGCCGGAAAAAAGGACCAAAAATTATGAAGCTTCGTATCTCATATAAAATTCTTAAATATTCGCTTATTAAACATGTTCCATATCTATAGTAAGGGATGTTAGCAGGAATTCATTTTGGGGAGGTGTCCAAATTTAAAATGAGGACAAATTGTATTAAATTTGTGATATCGTTCCTAAATTAGACGAAATTTACGGAAAAGACGGGATGTCGAGAAATGGGGTTCAAACCCCTTGACCCACCTTTTGTCCACAACAAATGAAGAATAGGGATGGGCTGAAACTCGATTCGTCTCGAATTCAATTCGAGTTTCAATTCGGAGTCAAGCCACTGTTTTGAGATCGGGTTTCATAAATGGTTCGTTTGTTCAGCTCGTTTTAACTCGTTTTCAAATCATGGCCTGATTACACTGTAAAGCGTAAGCCATGAGAAATATAAGCAATAATGTGGAATACTTCTTTGTTGCTCAGGATAGAGGACATTACTCGCATCTCGTCTCGATAACGAGACGACAATAGATTTTTAAAAGGAGACAACCTCAAATGCTGTAATCATCAATATAAGCATATACTGTAGTTCTTCCCATCAAGTCTAAAATCTGCACGTCGAATTTTTGAGCCCAAGTAGAAGACCAACCCGGGTAGTGATGTCAACCGCGTCAGCTGAACTTTTGGCTCGAACCCGAATGCTTATTTCTCCGGATATCAAATCCTGAATCTCGTGAATGATGTCTTTGCCGTGCTCCATAATTTACGTATCATAAATAAACTAAAGAGTATATCTGTTTTTGTGAGGCCTGGGGACCAGATGAGTAGACCAAGAGTTACCAAATTTGGTCACGGATACCTTGGTCCAGATCTCAGACCAAGATAAAGCTGTCGCTGAGATCAGTGGTGAAACTCCGATCGCATTCACTCGTGGGCCACGGGTGGTCACCGGGATAGGGATACCAAGGCATGTAAAAATAATTCAAAATGACCAATATTAGTGTCACATCCATCGTTTTTGCTGTAGAGAAATCTTTGATAATCAGGCTATAATGATATAATGAAATATTGCCTTTAAAAGTGTCACATGTTAAATCGAACATAGCTGAATCTAGTGCATGATGAAAGCACCTCTTGATATATTATGACCAATGTCTAATCAGTTTGAAGAAGAAATTTATGTAACAATTTGACCAAGGAAATGTTCCGTATAAAGTAATAGTGTATAATAGTTTCTGCTCTCACCAACCGCACTGGATTCAAATCCCGTCGTTGTCCTGATTCAACCTAAACAGTAAGCTCCCATTTTCACGAATCTCGATATTGCATAAAGACTCTAGGTATAGTCAATCGAGCTACATCTCTAAGGTATGAAAGTTGAATAGGAATAAAAGTAAGTGAGACTCCTAGTGACACAAAAGGTTCTTGGTTGTGCAATAAGAAGTTCAACGACACTTTTCAGCACCTAGTCTACTGAGATGGGGCCTACCGTTTAAAAAGGTATCTAAAAAACTTATTGGGTTCGCATACGAGACAAATACCCAGCTCGACTCAACAAAGATACGAGAGAAGGGAAAATTAGATGGTATTCTCAACCATACTGAAAAATGAAGTGTTTCTCGTGCTGTATACATCCTGCGACTACTCGGGATAATGTCATAAGAGGTAACTCGAACAACAATATTCAAAGACAATGACACTATCTTTCTTTAAAAAATGCAATCAGATAACATTACTACCCAAAATGTTTTTTAAAAAAAGTTCTGTAGAATAGAGATTATTAAGTAAATTGCACTCAATATTCGAATAATTATAACAGTACTAATCTTATCCCAACCAGTGCGTGACTTAAAAGATATAACCAACAGTATCTTTAACAATATATGCTTGGTAATGTTTGGTAAGACACACACTGGTTGGATTGAAAATAGTGCTATTAAAATTATTTGAGTGTTTTTTCTTTTTCTTTCCGAATATTGGCTCTGAAAAGTTATTCGATCCATTCCTCGTACAGATCTCCTTAAACGCTAAGCGGTTTGCGTATTCGCCCTTGGCGTGGGAGTCCTGGTTCGATTCTCGGAGGATTCTCATGTGGGTCGGATTCCACGTTAATCAGTAGGTCCCGTCTCAAATACCCTCGCTGTTGATAGTGATGTTAAACTCAAAATCACCTCAACTCAATTCTTCGAAAAACGAATTTTATTTGAATATTCGAGTAACAGATGTTATTCGAAGAATCTATTTTAAATATTCAAATTTTAATATAAATTTTGATTCAAATCCTATATGGTAGTACTGTAATAGCCGAGTGGTCAAATAGCCAATATAAATTTAAAAAAAAGTGTATGGATTCTTTCCTTTTTCTATGTAACAAGAAGAGTGTAGCTGGTCTCAAATTATGTCCGAATCGAGACCTGACTTTAAATTGTGATTTATAATAAATAACATTTGGTTACCAAAGATAATTGTGCAAGTTAAGACCGTCGCTAGACGTTGGTTCTACCTGGCTGATATTTAGGAAAAAATGTTCGTAGCTTCCCCAGAACAGAACGAAGATATAGAAAATGCATGGTTTAAGCACGTCTAGTGAACCATCATTTCTGAAAAGAGAGGAAAATTACCCACAAGAATGGCTCATATTTTGTACCATTCATTGTATTACTGCGGTACCAATAGTTTCCAAGTTACCACAGCGCGACACAAGGAAGAACTGCAAAAATGGTATCACTGTAATTAAACAAAATATAATTTAGAATGATATGACTGCAAGAGGATTTATGACCTGTCTAATCGTAAATTCCAGTACGAAACTAAATCAGTTCATGAAAATAAGGAAGAATAAATTCTAACTGCACGAAAATTTTGTCATAATCAAAGCAGGCACGAACAACGTGACATCAAATTGCTTGAAGCACGTAGATATCAAACGAAAGTGGTAGAAACTAGATTTGAAGAGTTAATAAATGGAACAATTTCTGAGAAGATCAGAAGAGAAAAAGAAAACCATACTTTAAACTCGTCAACTTTAATACAGTTTCATTCTTCACACTTGATTATGTGAGAGGAAGGAGCTATTCAAATGCTATACATCAGAAAACGACTGTGGAAATCTCGAATGATTTTGTAGGCTAGTTTGAATTTTACATTTTCTTTGATAAAAAGTGAATTGATGCGATATACGTTGATACTACAATTTTAAACTGATGTGAATAAACAAAACATTACACAGAATCAGCTTAAGTACATTAAATTTACGATTTAATATATTGTATTTCTGGCGAAGAAAGGTCACGCGTCAGATGTTATTTCTATTGTATATATATATATATATATATATATATATATATATATATATATATAGATAGATAGATAGATAGATAGATAGATAGATAGATAGATTTCGTATAATTTCAACTATTATTCCAAAAAATGTCTTAAATATTATTTTATTCTCCAAAATGCCTGTCTGGTTCCGAGTAGTCCATTGATCAGAATGTGTTATGTTCACGAAGCCAGCTTACAACGACTCACCAAAGGTAGCCATCAACCCTAGTACAGTTAATATAAGTATATCTCTAATGGCAATACTCGTTTATACCTTAAAATATCTGCTGATGTTATATTCACTAAGATGATCACCTTTTTAATGAAATTACAAGCCCATGATAAATATTAAATAATTTATTCTTTGGTTCCCTTTTAACGTATATTCACACAAACTGTCTTGCAATCAAACATGTTAAGTGAGAAGACAAACAACGACATAGCAACCAACAAAACAATAGTATATATTCATTATGTTAGAACATTCTTCTTTTATTTTTTAATTAACATTATAATATGTATAGTGCTTGTGTAAAAGCACTTTCTGCCCGAGATATATGCAATTATGAATCGATACAAAGTATCTCGTTATATAAAATGTCGCTCGATAAAGGGACTAAATATAAAAGTTACATGGAAGCTTGATATTTTATATTTAAGAACCACTGGTCCGTTTATAATAATAACATAATAATAGTTGTGTTCTTTACATTTTAATCGTCCCTCATATATAACTTCGTTCAGTTACCTCATATAAATACATTTATAATAAAACTTTCATTTCACTATTATTTAGCTTTTATCATTAAAAAGTCGTCGCTTAATAATACAATTAACGAAGGATTCGAAATCAAAAGTATAAAAGATAATTACATTTTGAAACATAAATTACAATGATCAATAGTTCCATTCATCATTAAAAACGGTCATGTTAAAAATGGTTGATCTCTCCAGAGTGAATTATATAATAATTACGTTAGATGGCATTTTAAAGTATGTATCATATCAATAAGGTGTCAGGATACAAAAGAATCTTATCCGAATATCATATAAGGTGACGCATGGGTACGGTCGTCGGATAATTAACTTAATAGAATGAGCCTTATACTGAATATAATCTTTGACAATAAAGTTTCAACACAAATCAATATAATATAAATAACCTTTGTTTTTAATCAATAATAAATCGAATTATAATTTTCCACATTAGCAAGACAGAATTAAAATCATTTGGAAATTAATATTTGTTAATGAGAATTAAAGAAAATTAAATTATGTAAAAATCAAAAATTAAATGTAACCTATGCTCGGGTGAGCGAAAAGAAGAAAATAAATTTATTTTCACACAAACAGAAGTCTCTTTCCCTTATCATACGGAAAATATGGTGAGAAAATAAAGGTACCAACGGATAAAAACAATGAAGCAACAAGATGGAGGACAAAATCACCCTTAGTTTCCTTCATTCTTATTTATTTGAGCAAGAATGTCAGGTGCAACTAACTTTTTTACCAGCTGCATCCATTTTTCTCTTGTATACTGGGAAGGTCTCCAAACCTTCAACTCATCTATATTACGAAGTCCAATTGACGTACCTGTTTCGGCGTTCAACAATTCAAAAACTTTAGGGTTTATTTCCTTGAAACATAAATAAGGACCTGAGAAAACGTCACAAAATTTATAAATCTTCTTTAACAACGCATTACTTTGTGGGTGTTGTTTAACAAAAACTAAGTCATTGGTCTTGATTCGATATTTTCCTTCTTGTAGAGACTCTAATTGAGAATTACGCTTCAAAAATTTGTTGTGTCTTCGAATTTTTACCATATTCACTAAACTTGAAGAATCTACGATTGCCGAATCTTCTAACTTGATATTAAAATGTTGTTCCACAAGGAAAATCAAATCAGAACCGTTATGTACATTAGCAGGAGACACGCCCAATGTGTCTGATATCGAATAATTCAAAAGATACGTGATTTGATTAACATGTTTAATCCATTCGGCATGTTTGTCTTTACAAAAGTGTCGAAACAACATACCAAAATTACGATGCACATTTACTACAATAGACCTGCTAGGATGATACGGAGTTACGAAATGAATTTTAATGTTAGCCTTATTCATTGCTTTAATAAACACATCACTTTTGAACTGTGAACCATTATCACATAATATGTGTTTGACAGGACCACAATGTGGAATGTATACATTCAAAATTTTATTTATGATAGCAGCGGAAATTGCTCTACGCAGAGGGTAAGCTACTACATAGCGCGAAAAAATATCCATAGTGGTAAGTAAATAAGTTTCTCCTGTAGCTGCTCGTGGTAACGGTCCATATAGATCAATAGATATGAACGAATGTGGTCTCTATGGAGTTATCGATAGCATAGGTTTCTGTACAGCCTGGTAGTATTGTTTTATTTGCATACATTCAATACAGTCCTTGATATGATTCTTGATTTGGACTCTCATTCCTCTCCAATAAAAAGATTTATTAATCAAGGCACATACTTTCACATAACCAAAATGACCGAAATCGTCATGATAGGCTTTTAATATGCGGGTTGTCAACGTAGGTGGAATGCAAATTTTGTTTCTGGACTTGAACTTAAAATCTCTAATAAGCAGAATTCCGTTGGATAATTTAAATCTGGAATTCCATTGTTTGGGGCAATTACACTCCGCACTACAAGAAGACAAATGTTTCATGATTTGATTGTATTCATGATGATTCAGTTGATGTTCTCTTAAATCTTCCATTGAAATAGTGGCTATTTCATCCTGTAAGACCTTAAATTCGTTGATAGACAAGATATGTTGTTCTTCTCCAGGAAACAAACGTGATAAAGTATCTACGGGTCCATTATCTACTCCCTTGATGTGTTGTACCTCAAAGTCATAAGACTGAAGCTCTAACGACCAACGAAGTAGTCTGTTATTGTATCCCTGTATACTTTTAAGATATCGTAACGAATTATGGTCGGTAAGTACTATAAAATGGCATCCACTGAGATACGGAGCAAATTTTTGTACTACAAAACATACGGCCAATAATTCAATTTCCGTAGTTGTATAGCTTTTCTCAGCTTTCTTTAGAGTACGGCTAGCGCAATGGATAACGGCCGGTTCCTTGATAGTTAGATTTGGTTGCCAGAGTACCGCAGAGATTCCAAGTTGAGAACCGTCGCACTGAACATAGAAAGGAACATCCTACCGAGGGTGGTTCAAATGGATGTTTCTTTTTACACTCTCCTTCAACTTAGTAAAACTAGATTCTTGAATCGGACCCCATTGCCATGGTACTCCCTTTTTTGTAATCATAAATAAAGGTTGAGCTATCTCAGCAAATCGTGGGATGGCCTTGCGAAACCAATTGAAGAGTCCTAATACTTGCCGTGTCTGTTTTACATTCGTCGGTGCAGGCAAATCCTCTATTGCTTGTACTTTAGATTGACTAAACTGTAAACCGGATGCATCAATTTGGTAGCCAAGGAATTCTATAGAATTTTGTAAAAATTTGGATTTCTGTATGTTGATAGTGAGACCCGAACTTTCCAATCTCTCTAAAACAATATCCAAGTATTTTAAGTATTCATGAGGATTTTTACCCGTTATCAAAATGTCGTCAGCGTAGGTAATCACGTTGCTGCGTAAGTCTTGACCTAAGACTTTATTTAAGCAAGAAGCTAACGCCGCACTACCATTGATAAGCCCAAAGACTACACGGTTATACTCGTACAAATGACCTTCAAAACTGAACGCTGTATAAGGTTTCGAATCTTCATGTAATTCGACCTGATTATAAGCTAGTATTAAATCTAAATTTCCGAACACTGCATTGCCCTGTAAAGAGGCTAATATTTCTTCCACTGGTGGATACCTCACTTGTTCTAAGTCAATATGGCAATTTGTACGTCTCAGATCCAAAACTATACGTAGAGAACCATTTTTCTTAGGGACTACATGTACCGGATTAAGGTGAAGTCTTCGTGAAGGCCTAATGATTCCATCTCTTAACATGTCTGCAATTTGTTGACGTACATTTTCCCTGTATCGGTAAGGAATTATATATGGCTTAGTCACAATAGGTTTGTCTGTCTTAACCTTAAAAGAATAGATAAAATCCTTACAACATCCAGGACGTTGTGAAAAAACATTTTTGTGTTTATATAAAATATCCTTAAAATGAGTTTTTACTGTATCATCTATAAAATCGAGGCTCATTTCAAGTGCTTTAACACACTCAGAAATCAATACATCATCTTTTGAATCCATCAAATTTTGCGTGACTTGTGTTAGTTGATCATTTAATTTATCACTTTCTGAACTTACAGAAACATTATTCAATACATTAGGAACAATATTATATTGACAAGCAATATAATCAGATTTAGGAAGAAGTTTCTGAACGATTTCTTGAGGAATGCCGGGTATAGTTAAAGTTTGATTTCTGAAATCGAGCATTACACGTAATTGAGACAATAAATCTAAACAAATGATTAGTTTTTCATTCAATTCTTTTATCACCAAAATAGGAATAGATATCTCAAAACTTTGAATGGCTATTGTAATACGAGTAATCCCAGCTACCCTCTTTTTGTGTTTACCGGTAAAATCTACTATAATAAGATTCTCTGCTTTTTGTAATTTAGAATTTGAATAATCACTAGCAATTGCTTTCCACGACTCATATGATAGCAAAGATGCATTTGCGCCCGTATCCAATAAAGCTTCTGTGCTTAATCCATTTATTTTGACAGGTATTCTAGCAGTACTATAGGATTTTAAAAATACAAAGTTTTCTTCAACACCAAAACCATCATTGACGTTATCATCTGTAAACCAACAATGATTTACTACAGGCATAAATTGATACTGACATCTATTGACTGCTATTTCCGAATCATTATTTACAAATACATCATGTAAAAGGTTGTTTTCATTATTGACATTAACACATCAATTTGAAGATAAATATTCATAAGAATCAATAGCTGATATGGGTTTAACCCCTACCACATCAGCTGCAGTCAGTTTAAATTCGTACTTGTATATGGTTCCAATAAAGTACATTGTATTGCACAATCCTGATTATGTTCCGCATTATTATTTTGTACAGGAATTGCGTCATTGTTTTGATTCTGATACGAAGTGCCATCTCTTAAACTACAGTTACGTCTATCAATACGGTTTACAGTATTTCCAGAATTACGCCATACATTTCGTCTGTTTTGGAACCTACTTCGGTTAAATGGTCTCACATAATTATTATCACAATTAGTTAGGTTAGGTGAATTCACATCATATCTTTGCCTATTCTGATTATTTAAATTTACTCTATCCAGGTTATGTTCCGTATTGTTTACATTACGGATATTTACATTCCGGACAGGTACTGATCTAAGGTTATCTGAATTATTTCTAATTTTACCTACTCCAGTTTGATTATTCTGTGCCTGGTATTGACTTTCGTAATATTGAACAAGCATTAGCAGATGATTGAAACTTATGCACTGTGTAGAAAGCAGAATTTGTTGCAATTTAAAAGGTAGTAGATTTCGGATAGATGCAATCACTCTGGATTCAGATTGTAGTGGATTTACAACTTTTAATTCATTGTAAGTGTTCACAACAAAATCAACAATAGATTTGTGTAGGCGAGGATGAAAAGGTTGGTTTCTAATCATAGCGTCTCTGTTAGCAAGTAAAAAGTCGTTCTCATAATTTGCGATCAACGCTGCTTTAAATTCCTCATATGTTTTGACGTGCTCCCGTACTGCTTTGAACCATAAAGAACACGGTGGGAGTAATAAATGAGGGATTAGTTTCATATATTGAGATTTATCTATACACATTATACTGCATTCATCCTGAAATTTTTCCAGGAAAGAAGTAGCATTTTCATTGCACCTACCACTAAACTTACTCATAGCTCGTATTTCGCTCATTTTTACACTTAACTTTATATTTCTTTCACCATTTCGTGTTAAATGAAAATTTCTACCTACTGTGTTATGCGTAGTTCCACCATTTCTTTTCCGCCCATCTATATTCCTTTGTTGAATTCTTTCCAAAATAATATCCTCATCGGATGGGTTACTTGAAGAAGAGGTAAAGCAAGGTCCACGTCGATCTGCTTCGGGTGGATGCGAGGGCATCTCTTGTGAATGAGGGAACTCCAAACGATCAGTAACAACGTTGTTGTTGTATGCATTGTCTTTAATCTGTAACGTCTTAATTTCCTCTTGTATGGTAGATATCAATTGTGTATTTGCACGTATTTGGTTAGAATTATCTGTCACATGAATCTTTTGCTGACGAACAGAAGATTCCATTACTTCAAAATCTTTTTTTTACAATATTGACTTCTTGGATTACATGATTGTAGTTATCCTTGCAATCTTCAGATAATATTTTTAGCTTCTCATCAAATTGTAACCTGATGTCTCTCGCAGCTTGGATTACAGATTGTTTCGTTTCTTCTGACTTTTGATCTATTTGTTCTAATCGTCTACTCAATTCTTCATACTGTCTACTAGATTCTTCAGATTTTTGCTGTACCGTTTGTTTTAATTCTTCGGACATCTGAGCTAAATTTTGTTTCATGGCTTCTAAATCATCCTTTCGGCTTTGTTCCAGTCGTTGTTCCTGTCGTTGTAATGATATTAGAATTCTATCTTCTAGTGTCAACATTCCAGGTGTAATGGGAGCTATATTCTGCTCATTGTTAACACCGTCAACAGTTTCATTCTTTACTGTCTCACCAATCATGACTTTTCTTATGATTACTCTGCCACTTCTAAGAATGGTTGAGTTAGTATTCATGAACCTTCTTATTATGGTAAATTCACCCTTACTTTAAACTTCGGGATATGAATTTACAAAAATCCCGGGTGAGGTAAACCAAAAATTTTACAACGACTCACCAAAGGTAGCCATCAACCTTAGTACAGTTAATATAAGTATATATCTAATGGCAATACTCGTTTATACCTTAAAATATCTTCTGATGTTATATTCACTAAGATGATCACCTTTTTAATGAAATTACAAGCCCATGATAAATATTAAATAATTTATTCTTTGGTTCCCTTTTAACGTATATTCACACAAACTGTCTTGCAATCAAACATGTTAAGTGAGAAGACAAACAATGACATAGCAACCAACAAAACAATAGTATATATTCATTATGTTAGAACATTCTTCTTTTATATTTTTTAATTAACATTATAATATGTATAGTGCTTGTGTAAAAGCACTTTCTGCCCGAGATATATGCAATTATGAATCGATACAAAGTATCTCGTTATAAGCTTTTGTTCATGGCGGGGCACAGAATGTATTGTTTTGATTCGACATCGTGATCCAACTTTGGGGTAAATTGATTCGGGCCCTTATTTTCTACCAACATTTTCAGAAATTGTTGAGCGTAACGCACCACAAGATATGAAAAAAAATATTATTTTATATTGTCTATCGGTTAGAACGATCGATTTCTTCTCTATTGTTCCGTTTTCAATATTCTACATACAAAACATTATCCTATTCTAATTTTATTATCGATTTTATTAATCGTGTAATATTTTAAGTACTAAAAGCATTCTTTTTAAATCACTTTTACTTTTATTTAACTCGCATAGAAATATTCATTTTCTTCATTTCGCAAACGCTGCCTAAGGTATAACAGAAGCAACAAACTAAGACGGGAAATTTACACAGTTCATTGTGCCGTATGACGCATATCTTTGTCAGAAATCATTAATATGAAGTTTAATTAATAAAAATTAATATTAGGCAGCGGTGGCTCACTGGTAGAGAGCGCTCTCTTTAGCGTGTGAAGTCCTGATTCGATCCACTCCCACTTTCGTCATTCAACATCGTCTGCCTCAGCCTGCTGCATAATTCTAAGACGTTAAACTACATTATTATAATTACTAAAATATCAATTGGAAAATATCAATTTCAGCATAGCTGTATTTGCTTAAGCCTAAAATAATTATTACATAGAATCGGACGGGAACTGGATTCATGATCTTATTTGGATGCAGGTATAATGCTTCAACTGCTTCGTAACTTTTTTCTACCTTTTTGAATAATCAAATACTTGAAATAAAAAGAGACAAACAAGCAGAAGAGTGAACAAAGCTACACAATACTGGTCTTCACATGATACGAGTTCAACTATGATCGTTACTTCTATTGAGCGTCAAGGAAGACACGTCGCTCTCATGCGACAACGTGCATGATATGTACAGTTCTAATTGCGAAACTCTGAGAACGAAAGTTGTTGACGCTCACGTAGAATATAAAAAGCAAAATCTTACGAAAATTGGTAATAAAAATCCACAATAGATAAGCTTTTGCACATATTATGATTCAACAGCCGCCATTTTCTTTCTTTTTTTTTTTGTTTCTGAGAGAATAAAATTTATGCTAAGTCACAGAGTTTTAAAGGTTTGTGTTTTGAGTTTTTGTGTAACACCGAAGTTCTTAATGGCAGATAATACTTATTATATTAGCTCCAAATTACAATCAGAGGCTTAAATCTGGTGCAGCCGACGAATGCACAGTACATCATGGAAAACAATCCTCACACTATAGGCTGTCTCCTAAAACTCTATATCACTTCTACCACACATTGAGAAACAGAATTACGCAGTGATTAAAAATTCACTAGCAAGATATATGTTTTGATAGTTAAATCAGTAGTTCTCAACGTTTTCCAGCCAATCGCCCTCTTGGATAAATGCGATTGTCCTGAGAATCCCCGTCATCTTAACCCAATCCGGAGGTCCAGGGTTCGATTTCCGGTGGTGGCACTCAATCGGAAAACTGTATAACGAGCAATTTCTTGATATTTTATATCTGCGTAAGTGAAAACGTTCTGGAACGTATATGATAGGTACCATTTCGACATTTGTCTTGTGGGAGACGATTGTATATTGCATCGTTCGCTGATCTCGAGGAATATTTAATTTGCCTGACCACGTTAAACAACTTTCTCCAACTGATGAAACAGAGATGACACCATTCACTAAAAGTGGAAAGTGGCAATCGCCCCGCACCATATATCGGCAAACATATTTCCCCCACTTCAGTTAAATACAAAACTCCGTTGCAGTAAAATATTCCTTTTCACTTTGATTATACAGTTCAGTGCTACGGATCTTTCTCTTTTGATCAGTTACGTACGTGGTCTCAGGCTAAATTCTCGGTAGGAAACCATTGAAATTTAAATGCATGACTATGGTTCGAAATATCCTTTTAAACTGTAGATCCACGTCTCATATATGTTCTGCAGTATAATCCTTAGGGAACTAACAATCAATTTTTTTTACAAGTTTATTCCTTTCTGAATCATCTACATTTTATTTTTCAAACCCATGCATCTATCCGCCACCAAATATATCTTACTAAAATGTAAAATCGTTTAGTAGTATACAAATACAT
The DNA here is from genome assembly GCF_964235325.1 of Thermobia domestica. Classification (NCBI taxonomy): domain Eukaryota; kingdom Metazoa; phylum Arthropoda; class Insecta; order Zygentoma; family Lepismatidae; genus Thermobia; species Thermobia domestica. The sequence goes on from NC_137467.1 coordinate 64,280,537, forward strand.
ACAAACTCCCCAGAAAAAGACACAAATATAAGGAAATGATAAAAGATTTAAAAAATAGTCTATTGAAAGCTATTTTGAAAGGAAAATATACGATTATAGGAGGCAGTATGAGATTATGAGAAATCACACTGTGTGTAGTGTGATCGAAACGCCACGAAATTGTGTCAATAAGCATTATACATGTATACATACATTTTATTTGAAAGTTATGGTAACTTAAAAAAGTCAATTTCACTTCACATTATGAGACAATGGTAGACTATCAAACTATGATAATCCAATATCGAAATCAAAATTGACAGTTTTATCATCTCTTTATGAAAGGAACTCAGAGCTAATAACTAAGACGGATGAGGAAAATACCGGAAATTGAAGTAAATATCCTACCTTCCGGTTTGAACAAAATGATGATGACAAAGATGAGTTCACCTCTTATAACATCGCTGCTGAAACCACACTATCCTGGGAATGTGAAAAAATGAAGGGGACTGAATTTCTATGCTACGTACCCTTTAGATAGTTGGCTGATGGGTATGAAAAAAATCTAGGAAAACCTCACAAGTTCATGTGTTTCGGATTCAACATTAATAAATAGCTCACATTTCTTCTACTATCGCTGCTAAAACCACACTATCCTGGGAATGTAAAGAATGAAGGAAGCGGTCTAGGTGTATAATCTAGGTAGCATTTAGGAATTAGCCTGGTGGGTATGATGAAGAATCTAGTAAAACCTCATATATAATGGCTGGTCCGAAAAAAAGTTTTTACATTTGTCGTTCGTGCAATCCTATCTGGAATCGAACCCTGAACCGAAGGTTCGAGCCTACGACTTATTGAAAAATTTATACTTTATCGCAATCAAATAGGAGTCTTTTACGCCAGAGGCACTTGTGTTATCCGTTTAGCTTTGCACGGCGTTAACATAATATACGTATTTATTACTTGTAAATAATTCTACAAAAAAACGAATATGATTGATACATTGAGTGCATTACGTGAACAAAGCTGGAAATGCAATCGTCACACGTATGGCATTAATTTGCTGAGTTTTGTTGTAATAAATTCTAATAACTTTGATGAGCAAATTCTCTCTCTCTCTCTCTCTCTCTCTCTCTCTCTCTCTCATTATATTCACCATTAGTTTATTTAATTGCAAATTTAATTATTTATGCAATTCAGCTTATTATTGTTATTCGGTTCGTTTACGTTTTAATTATAACGCAATCGAGCCTATTATTATTCCACGACTTCGTTTACGTTTAATTTCTATGTGATCAAAGAAATGGATTCTGTTCCTTTAATTTGTAACAAACACTTGGTGATGCCTTTTGTTAAGACATCACCTTGAAGTTTCTGCAGGAAGTTTTCACACTACTCAGGAGAACTGATGAGCTTGAAATTAATTTCAATTCTGTGTGATTTTGTTAAATTTTTGTGTCTGACGTCGGAGAGGGCCTCCTCATGCCCTCAGGCAATTAAGACAGATGTCTTGTGAATTCTTAAAGCAAAGAGAACAGGCTGATCTAGTGATTTTTAATATTACACAGTCACTTTGGTAACACGTGTAGATTATGTCCTAAATTTTTCCAGCATTAAACAAACCGAGAAGAAGCATTGAACATACTATCTTCGAGAGAAACTTGGCGTTTAGATCTATTCTCGTTTAAGTATATCAACGAATTAAAGATGGCATCGTCAATAATTATTCTTAACCAAACTTAGTACTCCATCGTCAGTATCTTTCACGGAGATACGGGATTTATAAATTGGTAAAACTTATTGTATTGTAAACTGCAAATTAATTACAACCGTGTATGGAAAGAAGGTGTGTGACATTTGAAGAACGACGAGAAGTGATTTTAGCAGGACGCTTTACTGTAAAACTAGTAGTAGGTAATGGTGCATTATTATCATATTTGCAAAGTGGAAATATATGTTTAATATACAAAAGAATGAAGATTAATTTAACTGGACATAGCTTGCTCGATATTGAATTCACTGAGTTGGTCACATCGTAAGTGCAAATAACATGTGCAAATAACATGAAACATATTTTCTTCTTCTTCTTCTTCTTCTTCTTCTTCATTGTCCTCTTCCCCTTCATGCGTGCTCAGAGATCCATGTGTATAGTGACATTATTCTGTATTGTTCAGCTATTGAAGTAATTAGGGATGTCCAGAACCGGTTCCTGGCGGAACCGATTTTCGCCGCTGAACGGATCCCGTTCTGGAAACGATGTTTCGGATCCAGGTCTAGAACTGGTTCTTTGGATCCAGGTCTAGAACTGGTTCCCAAGATCCAGTTCTGGAACTGTCTTTTCGGATAGAGGTCTGGAATTGGTTCCTAAGATCCAGATCTTGAACCGGGTTTTCGGATCCAGGTAGAATCGAGGCGGTGAGCGCTTGACTCATTTGCCTAAACAAACTGTGGGTCAATCCATCTGAAGTGGTCCAAAGATGGGGAAAATGGTTGCACAACTATCTCCGAAAATTATAGAAATTGGAGTGTGATGAATCTTTTGTATGAGAAGCTCAATAGATTATTCACGTTGTCCTATGTACAAGTGTTCCTGAATGGCGGCCATCTTTGTTGTCGGTGGAGTGCCATTTTTGCACTCCACTAGAAGATCCGGTTCCGGAACCGGTTTCTCGGATCCAGGTCTGGAACCGGTTCTTCGGATCTAGGTTTGAAACCCGTTCCTAAGATCTTGTTCTGGAACAGAGATTTCGGATCCAGGTCTGGAACCGGTTCCGGAACTGGTTCTGGAAATCGGATCTCCAAGAACCGGTGAACCGGTTCTTCCTGAACCGAAACTTTGTGGCCATCCTAGAAGTAACATGTTACTATTTGTGCATCAACAACTCGTATGGATACAAAGAGTGTTAAATTTTGAATATGGTCTTAGTTCAATTGAAACAAAATTAATTTGTATCGGACAGGATAGTGATATAGCTGAGAAGGTGATTCGTATTGCTAAAGGAACTGTGTTTGAGTGAAGTTAAATTTGGCAGAATGGGAGAAATTTGGACATTTGATTCCGTCTGTTTCGGATTATTGAACTCTCAAGTGGAAATTATATTTATTTGTCGAAATAACAAACTGGCAGTGCAAAAACTGTATGTTGAAAAACTAGTAATGTTAGGAAAGAAAGGAACACTTCATGAACCTCGAGACAGCGTGTACATAAATTCAAGCGATTGGCTTTATTTCTTGGTCATTTTACAGTACATTAAACATGCTTTGAAAAACAGTAAAGCTTGCAGTGTTGAGCTACATTAAAATTTTGACTTGCGTACAGATACTTTCCGCAATCATGTATACACGACTGCAAAAGTGCATTACCACCTGCAATTCTCCTTTTCCTGCAATAGCGGGCAACCCAAAAAGCTCGGCGCTTCGGTGGATTGCGAATTCGAAAGGCGTTCGGCAAAACCTCAATTTTGTAACAAAATATATCAGTGTGGCAAACTGCAAATAAGAGAATAAAACGAATTCTTAAAAATGACAACTTTATTATTGTAACGGAGTTGGATGACATCAAAAGTTACAAAATGATCTTACATAAGCAGTTCAAACAAGATGAATGGCAAGAAACAGATATCAAAGGAAACCATTTCTCCCCTTCCATCCCGGAAAAAGAATGTCATAAAAAAAGAAAAAATACATAATATAAAGGTTTAACATAAAAGCCAATCCCCAAATTCTCAAAGCTGACACCCGAAAGGCAAGAATAACTCAACCAAAGTGAATGAAACTGTGCAGAGATATTGCAGACGTAAAATGAGGGAATCCGTGTTTCAAATTTTAACGGAGAAAACGGTTGGGTGGGGCACGGACCCCTCCAAACATTTGGTCACGAAACATCAAACGTGTTGGTATCAGTATGTCAGATGTGTGTAAAGGACATGAAGAATTGCAACGTAACTTTATGTATGGACAATACGCAAAAAATAAACAAATATTTTTTTTATTTTCTCCGGAAGAACAGTTTTAGGGGCAAAAGGTCCAACCAAAAATTTTGAAAGTTGACGCCCGAAAGGCGAATACAAGTAAATCGAAGTCAATGAAATTGTGCACAGATATTGTCGACGTAAAATGAGGCAATGCGGATTTCGTATATTCCTGAAAAAAACGGTTGGGTGGGGAAAGGACCCGTCCAAAACTTTGATCACGAAATATCAAAAGTGCTAGTAACAGTATATCAGATGCGTGTACAGGACATAAAGATGACTTTGTGTATGGACAATACGCGAAAAATAAAAGAAAAGGGGTTTCTTATGTTCTGCGGAAGCACGGTTTTAGGGGGCAGAAGCCCCAAAACAAAGTTTTGAAAGTTGACGATCGAAAGGCAAGAAGTGAACTGAAAAAATGAAATTGTCCACAGATATTGTAGACATAAAATGAGGATACGGGTTTCGTATTTTCCTGAAAAAAGGGTTGGGTTGTTCACCAACCCCTCCAAACCTTTGATCAATGAATATGAAAAGTGCTAGTAACATTATGTCATGTGTATAAAGGATACGAAGAGTTGCAACATAGCTTTGTGTATGGACAATACGCCAAAAAATAAACGAATACTGGTTTTCTATATTCTGCGGAAAAACTATTTTAGGGGGCAAACTCCCACTCCCAAAACTTTGAAAATTGGTGACCGAAAGGCAAAAAGAAATGAACCGAAGTGAATGAAATTTTGCTCAGATTCTGTAGACATAAAATGAGGGAATGCGGGTTTCGTATTTTAATGAAAAAACGGTTAGCTGGTGAAACGACCGCTCAAAACCTTTGATTACGAAAAATCAAAAGTGCTGATAACAGTATGTCACATGTGTGTAAAGTACATGAAGAATTGCAACGATACTTTGTGGACAATACGAAAAAAATTAACTAACACTTTTTTTTATTCTCTGTGGAAAAAACGGTTTAGGGGCAAAAGCTCCTACACAAACTTTTGAAAATTGACGCCCGAAAGGCAAAATGAAGTGAACCGAAGTGAATAAAATTAGGGGCAGATATTGTAGAGATAAAATGAGGGAATACGGGTTTCGTATTTTCCTGGAAAAAAAGGGTTGGGTGGGTCTCGGACACCTCCAAAGCTTTGTTCAAAGAATATCAAAAGTGCTAGTAACATTATGTCAGATGTGTGTAAAGGATAAGAATTGCAACGACACTTTGTGTATGGACAATACGCAAAGAATAAACGAATACGGATTTTTTATGTTCTGCGTAAAAGCGGTTTTAGGTTGCAAAACTCCCCACCCAAAATTTTTAACGTTGACGTCCGACAAGCAAGGAAGAATTGAATCAAGTGGATGAAATTGTCCGCAGATATTGCAGACGTAAAATGTGGATACGGATTTCGCATTTTCTGAGAAATATAGATGGGTTGTGCACGGACCCCTCCAAACCTTTGATCACGAAATATTAAAGTGCTAGTAACAGGACGTCAGATTTGTGTGAATGACATGAAGAATTGCAACGAAACTTTGTGTATGGACAATACGCAGAAAGGAAACGGATACTTTTTTTATTTTCTACAGAAAAACGGTTTTAGGTGTCAAAACCTCCCAACCAAAATTCTGGAAGTTGACGCTCGAAAAGCAAATTAAAGTGAATCGAATCGAATGAAATTCTGCATAGATATTTATAACATCAAACGAGGGAATACGGGTTTCGTATCTTCCTCGAAAAAAGGTTGGGTGGGCACGGATCCCTCCAAACATTTGATCACGAAATATCAAAAGTGCTAGTAACAGTTGTCAGATACGTGTAAAGGACATGAAGAATTGCAACATAACTTTGCGTATGGACAATACGAAAAGAAATAAACGAATACGGGTTTTTTTATGTTCTGCATAAGAACGGTTTTAGGTTTCAAAGGCACCACCCAAAATTTTGAAATTTGACGCTCGAAAGGCAAGAAGAAATGAACCCTAGTGAATGAACTTGTCCATAGATACTGCAGACGTAAAAGGAGGATACCGGTTTGATGTTTTCCTGGAGAAAACGGTTGGGTGAGGCGCCTACCCCTTCAAACCTTTGATCACGAAAAATCAAAAGTGCTAGTAACAGTATGTCAGATGTGTGTAAAGGACATGTAGAATTGCATCATAACTTTGTGTATGAACTATTGGCAAAAAATAAACGAATACGCGTTTTTTTATTTTCGGGGGAAAACGCTTTTTAGGGCAAAAGCCCCCGTCCAAAATTTGACACCGAATGGCAAAATGAAGAGGACCGAAGTGAAAGAAATGTGCACAAATATTGTAGAGGTAAGATGAAAGAATGCGTGTTTCGTATTTTCCTCAAAGAAAAAAATGTTGAGTGGACCGAGGCGTTGAGTGGCGTGAGGAGTAAACCGAAGCGAATTAAGTTGAATGTAGATATTGAATATGTAAAATATTGCCTTTCGTGTTTCACAAGTGTCGTGTCTTCATCCGATTTATTCAAATTTGTCAGATCAACTACACGCACAAACATTATAGTATATTTTATAGTATTTCAGGAGGCACGTTTAACCCTTAGAATGTTTATGCGCATAAACAAAAAGACGTGTCGATTTATTTCCTGTTTGCTCTTGTCTACCATTGAAGCAAAACTGATAGGGTTACTTCAGAAAGACGAAAGAGCTTATGTTACATAGGTTCTATATAATATCTACACAAAATCATTTCCTTCGGTCCACTCCTTCCTTCGCTATTACGGTATTATTAATTCTTTTTTCGGATGGGGCCTAGGCCCCAACACTGTTTTTCCGCAAAAATTAAAACACGATTCATTTATTGTTTTGCAAATAGTCCCAATACGAAGTTTCGTTGCAATTTTCCATATTTTTGGGACTTCTGACGTATGCGTATTCTTATCCTTGTCACCAAAAGTACCGTTACATCGCCCTGACGGATATGTGACCGCGCGGTACTCCAAAGAAGGGATAGCTGTATAAGAATTTGTGATTAATTTTGAAGAGTTTTTATTTTGACTAGGAAATTAACATAGGTATAAGGAGTAAATACACAAATTTGACGCATCAGTGCACTGTCATCTCTGTAAAGATTCGTATTCTCAGCTATTCTATTCATTGTTTTATATGTTAAGTTAAACACCACAACATGTATCACTGATATCGTAAATCGTATTGTTTTTTGTAAATCGTGTCTGTAACGTGTTGTCGAAACATTTATCTCCAGACAATGAAAGAGATACATCAGCAATATATGTATATGTGATTTATGAAATAAGTGTAGGAATTACATAGTTAAAGGACACGTAAGAAAGCGAAAAGGAGATATAGAAGTCTGAACTAGATAGGTGAAAATATAGTTAAAAATTGCAAAATATATCACGTAATTTATCTTTCTTTTCTTATATTCTAGTATCTTTTTTCACATACAAACATCTCTATCCAAAATTACGAGATAAAAGTGAATAGAGAAACGTTTCCATCTGAAGGATTAAATCAGAAAAAAAATCTTTTGACTCGGAAAAAAATCTTTCGAACTCACAACCCTTGAATCCATAAGTCAGCGCTCTACCGATTGAGCTAAAAACTCCTGTTGTAAAAGACTCATTTCTACAACTACCTGTTGATGAATGGTGTGTATTAACTAAGTTGGCCGAAATGAAATCTTAGAGTTTTACGTCGCGCGGTCATCAGGGTTAGGTTAGGTGATGATGAGTAATGAATGAAATGGTGGAATGAAGAAAGCGGGAGGAAACGGGAGAACTCCGAGAAAACCCACGCACACGGTGTTTTTCCACCACAAAGTTCACTTGGCGGGGGCTGGGATCGAATCCGGGACACCAAGCACCAAAGGTGAACGCTCTACCACTGAGCCACCGCGGCCCGACCAAGTTGGCCGAGATAATTGCCCCATATAGCTATTGTTATAATAATAATAGTAATAATAATAATAATAATAATAATAATAGGAAGAAGAAAAATAATAATAAGAAGAAGTACAGAATTTTGAAGGAGCATTTGTTAAAAATTTGTATTGCGGAGTAAGTCCTAATATGAGATTTTAATAAATATAAATGTAAGCGTGGTTTATCCGTGCGTATTGCTCAAACTGCGCAACTCATTACCATAGTCCCATAGGAGTTGTGCACGTATGGTACAGTAACCTTGCATATTCCTCCATTTGGAGGGAAAAGTGTTGCTATCTGAGAGCATCACTTAGAGAAACAACCACGAGATAAATCTGCAGAAATTCCATTCACGTTAAGTTCTAAGAAAGAGAAATTAATGCAAGGAAAACGAAAATAATAATACGCATCATGCAGAGACCGAAAAAGTATAGAAAGGTAAACAAAATGGGAAAAAAGGAAAGAGGGAAAGGAAAGAGCAAAAGACATGGGAATAAATTATATTTTAACACACAGTCTGCGTCTTTCCCCCTGCCCCCTGTACCTGTCTTGGTTTTTCTTCCTTTGAGTTCTTTGAGTTTGACGTCCCACGGTTATGCCGGTTAGGCTAAAAGAGAGGTTTTTCTTCCTTCATAGGATAAATCTCTTTCAGCATCGAACGCGAACGTCATTTATAGTGTTTAATTCCTTGAAAGAAAATGTAATTCAGTCTTGCGTACGACTTGAACACCGAATTTTTAGAACAGCTGTTACACACGCTACCCACTTATCTACAGGTATACACGCTATACCATCTGCGTTTATAAATCAGCTATTACGCGCGCTGTTATCAAACGTGTTAAGTCAGTCATTGTCAGTGAGTCGGTGAGCTATGACACACGCTGTTTGTCCACCGCAAAATTCACTTCGAGGAGGCTGGGATCGAACCCGGGATCCCAAGCACCAGAGGTGAACGCTCTACCACTGAGCCACCGCCGCTCCAGCTGTATTTAGATTCTAACGCCTTTAAAAGAATCATCATTCATCTCAGCGACCGTGAAAACTAGGGATTTGACATAAATTTAGGTCATTTTTAGAGATGCGCAAAAGTCGGGACACACTTTGTAAAATTCGAGACGAGTCAAGACAAACGTATTTCTCGACTCGAATTTTCGAGTCGAGACAGCTCGTAAAAATCTCGACTTGACGCAAATGTCTCGAAAATCTTTCTATAATTTTTAATATTATTTTGAAGAAAGTACTCATTCAGAAACACTCGGCACGAGAATTTCGGAAACTGCAGGATTTGTCAGGTGTTCGAGGAGTGCTGTGGCGAGTGTCTTCAACAAGTGGCGAAACCAAGGGGAAACGTCGTCCAACGTCGAAGTGTTGGCCGCCCCCACCTCATTGCAAATGTCAGACGTTGTAGGCTGAGCAGACTGGTAAAACAGGACAGGCAGCGAACTGCGTCGGAACTAATATCAGAGTTTAATGCTGGGCCAAGTACAAGTGTGTCTAAACTAGTGTTGTAAAATTTCCACAAATTTTGAACCTGTTGGTAAAAAAAACGTTTTTTTCAATTTCCTTCCAAAAAAATTGGAAACATTGAAAAAAATTTAAAATGTTTATCTTAGGTTAATTTTACTAGTAATTATATATTTTTTTTAAAAACGCGTGAAAAATATAAGTTCAAAAATTTCAATATTGCGAATATTAAAATTTAGCACTCGAAAATAAAGCTATTCCAATTATTATCTGTATTAAAATACTAGATTTACGCGTATATGTTTGTCCCCACAGAAAAGTTTATGTTTGTCTCCAGTCCTTTGATATATTGAACCCACTAGTGCTAGAAACGTGCCGTTTTTATTGGTCGATTCCAAATTTTGTATAAATTGTCCAGCTCCAATGAATATTTTAAAAAGCATGGCCATTAGTTCTTTATTAAATTTTTACTTATTACATAATGCATGCAAAAAGGAAGAAAACACTGGCCATATATGAATTAGAAATTCAAACCACAAGTCGGTTCAAATCTTGCAAACGGTGCGAGATATTGAAGAAAAATAGTCGAAAAAATTTCCCCTTTATGATTCCCCCTTGCCGATATTTTAGAAGGCTTTCTTCACTTGTATCTGTAAAGGGATATGTACAGATATGAGGAATGACAAGGTGATTCATGCTCATATGCGAATGATGCGTTGTGTAGAGAGCGCAAGTTCAGCTAGTTGAAAATTAATAGTCTCCACTTATTTCTGTTATGTCCTTTATTCGTGGATGAGCATTAATTACAGAAGTTACAGTTACAGTTACCTGCATTAATTACAGTTTCATACAAGCCTACCAACATGAAGTGTTCTGTTGCAAAAAATAGGTTTTTGAATAAAACTGAGTTCTCAATTTGCTCTTTGGTCTGGTGAAGTTTTGTTAATTTTAACCAAATTACTTCTTAAGAAAAAGAGCAGTAGGTAAATTTCATTAATACTCATGCACTAAAACATATAATTACTTTATTTAATATTTTATAAACATTATGCACAAAATCCTGTATGTAAACAAATATATGTTTTCTAGTGCGACAGATTATCTATTACAATCAAAATAAAAGTGACTCTGTTTCTAACTTGGTAACTCTTGAATCATCAGACCGACCTCGATAAAATTTTCAACATAGAAGAGGTTCGGGATTGTTTTTATCATTTTACATGGAAGGTGCAACTTGAGGGAAGGGGAGAGGGGAAAATGACATATTAGTGTCGAATCCACAATTTTCGGGGTTGCTGAAATGAACAATGACACTTCCGATGCCATTTAAATCAAAATTCAGCCCCGCAACTTGGAGGAGAGAGGAGATATATAAAAATGATTAAAAATGATCGATATTAAAAAAATAGTGTAGAATCGATAGTTTCCTGGGTAGCTAAGATGAACAGTTACACTTCCGGTCGTTTAAATCCAAATTCAGCACTGCAACTTGGCGAAAAAGAGAATATATATATATATATATATATATATATATATATATATATATATATATATCGATTTTTCTGTTGGTACGAAACGGTACGGCATATTGGCACCTTTTAATGGTAGCGAAATATTTCCTTTTCTGTCTTAAAATGGAATGACAAGAGACTTTAAAAAATACCAAATAGTAAATGTATAGGTTTATTGAAAATCAGTTTTTTTTGTTATTTTTTTGTTTTTGTTTTCGTTTTCCTTTTTTCTTTCAGGAGAAAGAGCTGCGAATCTTTGTTCCTTCTTGAAGCCAGACAATAATATTCAGAGATCTTTTCCTCGATGGTACGTCCACGCGCTTCCCTTTGTTAATTCCTTTTTCGCACGGCAATATAAAACAAAAAAACGACCACATTTTTTGTTCTGAAAAGACTGATGTCTCCCAACAAATTTGTCTGTCGCTATTTCAATGGCCATTAGAGATGGACAGTTGAGCGTTGAATTCCTGAGATAAATAAAGCAATAAGGCAAAAGTGGAGTTGATCAAAAGTCCTCTTTCACAAATGGGCATTCAGTAAACAGAAATGTGCAATCAGGATGCAACATTCAATTATCTATACAAGCCGGCTACGAGTCTTTTGTTTTGGTCACGGGTGCAGTTCCAAACTACCCTTTACTCTTGGGATGTGTAGCCTACCAAACGACCACACACATGTTACCGAAACTATTGTACCATTGTTTCTTTGAATGCTTTGGCAAAAAGTTCTTTGGATATCAAAGCCCGCTCATTTTTGTTACTTGCGGACACGTTGAGAAAAGCAATTTAGTAAACCAATCATTCTGCTTAAAACCTTTTTTTTTTTTTTTGTCGAATTGAGAAGCAACTTCAACTTGTCTCGCTCTCGAGTTTGTGCTCAATTACAGGTGGAAAAGATTGAAGTTCCGACCACAGCGGCTCAAGATATCCTATGAATCTGAACATTTTGCAAGCGTCTTCTGTTTTGGGGGCAATAAAACGTCGTGGGATGAATTTTCGGCAATGAAGTATCTTTCATTTAGTTGGTCGGGTGATTTGTTGCCTGGTGTGGCAGACAAAACTGTAAATATTTTCGAATTATGAAAATTTTAATTGAATCTTATACGCACGTATAAGTGTGTAGTGTGTGGTGGAACGTCGAATAGTTATCTCCAGATAGGTCAATGACAAAAAATATAGTAGCTTTTTTAAAATTGCCAAGAACCATGTGAGTACACTTCTTATCCTATGAACCATGTTTTAAAATATTATGCTGTCTTTTCGTAATTTACGTTGCTATCTGGAATAGGCAATAAAAGGTAGATATTTCAACAAGGACGAACGCAGGGGGTGGAATTTGGGGGTCCGGATCCCACGAAATCCTGATTTTTGTGCAAATTTAGTATAATCCTAGGGGCAAGTTTACAAATTTTCATATAATTTATCCTCAAATTGAACTTGAACCCCTCCCCGAATACCTTTGACCCTTCCGAAATAAATAGGGGCGTGGTATCTCAGTGGTAGAGCGTTCACCTACGGTGCTTGGGGTCCCTGTTCGATCCCAGCTAGCGCCGTGTGGACTTTGTGGTGGACAAACACCTCGCTCGTGGGTTTTCTCGGGATTCTCCCGTTTTCTTCCACTTTCTTCATTCCAGCATTTCATTCATTTCTCATTATCACCGTCTTCTTTAGCCTAACCAGCATAACCGTGGGACGTAAGACTTAAAGATTTCATTTCATTTTTCTTCCGGAAAAATTGCTGCGTATGTGCTTATATTTCAATTATCTTTTATGAAAACGCTTTTCTACTCAAAAGTGTAGAGTTTGAAGTCTGATTATTGGGAGCTAATTGTGCTATATGTTGTGCTCATGGTTATTATTATTATTATTATTATTATTATTATTATTATTATTACCCTGAATGGTATGCAACCAACTTTTTAAACATTGTGAACGTGAGGCCCAGCTTACCGGCACCTTTATTATTAAAAAAACAATATATATATATATATATATATATATATATATATATAGAGAGAGAGAGAGAGAGAGAGAGACAGACAGACAGACAGACAGAGAGAGAGGGAAAGAAAGAAAGTAAGATAGATATAGATATATACATGATCGAAATGTCGGTCGAATCCATATTTTCGGGGTCCCTGAGATGAACAGAAGATGCCGTTTAAATCCACAAATTCAGTCCCGTTAGTGTTCCTAAGAGGGGACGGGAACAGGTATAGCTAATTGAAAATTACCGACATTAGTGTCGAATTAATAGTTTTGGGGCTGGATAATTTCATTGGTGACAGTTTTGGTGTCCTTTATATCCAAAATGAAACGTATTCTCCTCGTGCAAGCTATTCGGCTAGTCTGTAATATTAACGAACGGAAGTTTCACATACTTAACTCTTTAATATATTTCTCGCTTCTCAAATTTACTCACTTGTGCGGTATACGTGCGTATGTGTAAATAAGGTCATATCTTTTTTGAATTATTGGAAAAACATACAAATAATAGAGGGAGGATTTTACCAGAAATCAGAAAACTACAAAAGTAAACTTAACACCTGATGCTTTAAGTATTTTTCCTGTTAGCAGAATACATTGTATAACGCTGCAAACATGTTACAGCAAGTAAGATTACTAGCATAAGACGAAGAAATAGTTTTGAAATTATATTTTCCGGTTTTTGCTAATATTTTTGAACAAATTATTTTATATTAATGGCTTCAAAATTTTTGGAAATTTTACCGATCTCGATAAAATTTTCAACATAGATGAGGTTCGGGATGTTTTTTTATTATTTCACTTTGAAGGTGCAACTTGAGGGAAGGGGAGAGGGGAAAATGACAGATATTATTGTCTAATCGATAGTTTTCGGGGTCGCTGAGATGAACAGTGACACTTCCGGTCGTTTAAATCCAAATTCAGTCCCATTAGTACCCTAAGGGGGAATAGTGGCATGTAAAGATAATTGAAAATTACGGATATTAATGTCGAATTCATAGTTTCGGGACTCCGTAAGTTCATTGCTGACAGTTTCAGTGCTCTTTGTGTCCAAAATAAAACGTATTCGCCCCGTGCGAGAAACGGGTATTCTGCTAGTCTGTAATAATAACGAACGGAAGTTTCACATACTTAACCCTTTAATATATTTCTCGGCGCTCAAATTTACTCACTTGTGCGGTATATGTGTGTATATGTAAATAAGATTATCTCTCTTTTTGAGTTATTCGAAAACTATACAAAGAATAAAGAGGAATTTTATCAGAAATCACAAAACTAAAAAGTAGAATTAAATCTTGTTGCTTTAAGTATTTTTTCGTTAGCGAAATACGTTGTATATACAGTAGGACGTCGATAATCCGAACGTCAAAAATCCGAACGCGGTCCCTAGAAGCTTTTTACATTTTTCTTAATATAACGCTAGCGATAAACAAACAATAGTGTGTCCGTCGACGTTGTGTGAAGTCAGTGTTTTTACAAAAGTTCATTCATACGTAATTGTTTGTCACATATTTTTATTTTTTTTTAATTTTCTCTTACGCTTATAAGTTTTAAGTGTGACTTACAAGATCAATGTAATTTAGTGTTCGAGCAGGTTCTTCAGAAACATTAAATGTAAGTAGCCTTTCGTACGGTATTGTAATTACTGTATGTTCTGAATAACCACTGTATCGATAGAAGAACATACCGTACAGTATATGTAAGAATAAAGGGCATTTTTTTGGTCATTTTCGAAAATCCGAACTACCTGTGGTCACAATTATTTCGGATTTTTGACTTCCAACTGTATATGCTGCAGACATTTTACAGCAAGTAAGATGACTAGCATCAGGCCAAGAAATAGTTTTTAAATGATATTTTACCTGTTTTTGCCAATATTTCCGGACAAATGATTTTTTCTAATGGATTCAAAATTTCCGGAAATTTTACATAGAACAAGGAAGACATATCTATAAAATACATGTTTGATTTAACATATTGACTAAAATGATTCCTGCCCTGTTATTTTAACACTTCCCTGCCATCAAGGGGGAACTTCATAAGATTGTTGAAAATAATTTTAATGCGTCTATACTAATTAAGCTAAGTACGATTATATTTTCTTTTCTTTTATAGCCATAATTCCAAGCTATCACGGTGCTAACTTTGGATGAGTTGTCCACAAAATTTCCCTATTCTAATAAAGGAAACATAAGTACTCAATTATCTTAACTCTAAACTAGTAAATACAAAATAGATTTAATTTTGAAAGCATAATATAATAAATCTAGCCTTTGGCTAGCTGGGAGCTCCGCCCCCAGTCTCCCAAGTCTACTCGGCCTACGGCCTCGCATTTCATATCTATCGGTCCTTGCATCAACAGTGAATTTCGTGTACTTGCTCTTCATATTTCCTGAATCTACCCATCCGGGGGTTTCGCCCCCCACACACAGTCTTTGTTCGGCCTACGGCCTTGCATCTCTTGAACAAACACTTCTATCGTTTCTTTTCCTATTTTAACTATCTAAAACATAAGATTTTGTATCCCAATAAAACGTCCATGTAATTAACATGGGAATTCCTTCATCCCCCTTTAGACCCCTAATAAATTAAAAATATTCACTTTTGGAAATTTTCTTTTCAGTTAGTCACGGAATGCTATAATCATGCCAAATTTCATCATTCTAATCAGGCCGAAAGTGCCTAAACATTTTGGGGTGTAAAAGACGTCCCATATAAATAACATGGGAAAGATTTTTCAGTTCCCCATAAAGCCACTCTAAGGTTGGAAATTTTTATTTCTGATGATTCAATCAGGTAACGCTAACGAAAACGTAAAAGCATACCAAGTTTCAAGTTTTTTTTTCAATTATAAGTAAAGAAAACATGAGATTGTAGGTTCAAAAAAGGCCATTTAAATAGCACGGGGAATTTCTTCATTCCCTCTTTAGACCCCCTAAAAGTTAATATTTTTAACTTTTGGCAATTTTCCTATCGGTTAGTCTCGGAAAGCTACAATCATGCCGAATTTAATAATTGTAGCCCTACAGGAAGTGCTCAATAATTTATGTCTGCACATGTAGTTTTATATATAGTTAAGATATTCGAAAATTTCAATTTTACCCAAATTTTCCGTTTTTTTCAAGTTCGGGAACACCGTAAAAAAACTGTTTTTACCCAAAATTTCCGTTTTTTCCCATGCCTGCACAACACTAGTCTGAACACACAGTGCACCGAACACTCCTAACAATGGCCCTCCGCAGCCGACGACCCATTCATGTGCGAATGTTAACACTACGATATCGGCAACTACGATTGAAACGAATACGTGACCATCGCCACTGGACCTTGGTATAGTGGCAGAGCGTTACATTGTCTGATGAATCCCGATAACTTCTTCATCATGACGAATGGAGGGTGCGAATCCATCGTATTCCAAGTGAACAGCTCCTTGACACCTATACTGCGGGATGGAGACAAGCTGGCTGCGGCTCAATTATTATCTGGAGAACATTCACGTGAGCATCCATGTGTCTAGTGGATCTCGAGCAAGACACCACGACGGCCGAGGCGTAACGCACACTGCTTGCAGACTACGCACACCCCCTCATGACGACCACGTTTCCCAACAGTAATAGCATTTTTCGACAAGATAATGCACCATGTCACAAGACCAGGAGTGTGATTGGGTGGTTCGAGGAGCGCAGAAGCGAGTTCCAAATAATGATCTGGCCCCCAACTCGCCGGATCTGAACCCAATCGAACACATCTGGGATGTGATTGAACGTGACGTCAGGGCGCATCGCCCCTCTCCCTGGATTTACGCGAATTAGATGACCTGTGTGTGTGTATGTGGTGTCAACTCTCTCGAGCGACCTAGCAAGGATCATTGCGTGCATGCCAAGACGTGTCGCCGTTGTTATCCGTGCCAAAGATCGACATACTGACAATTACGTTGGTAGTCATGATGGTCTGGCTGATGTGTGCGTATATGTTAACTCGTACATTTTGTCTCGATTTGAATTTCGAGACGTCTCGACTCGAATTCGAGTCAAGCCGAGACAGAAACATATTTTCGAGTCGAGACACGAGTCGATACAACATTTTCCCAAGACAAGTTAGACCGGCTTAAATCTCGACTCTACTCGACTCGTGCGCATCCCTAGTCATTTTGGATTATTTTTACGTGTTTCGGTACCTCCACCCCCGGTGACCCCGGCCCGCATACAATGGTAGCCGATTTTAAGTCATTGCTAATGAAGTGTCACCATTGATTTCATCGACCGTAAAAACTATGCATTTGACACAAATATCGCCCATTTTCTAATATCATTACATGTCCCGGTAATTGCACCCCTCCCCTTTGAACCCTGGTTCGTATTTTGAAGAAAAAAACGCTTCGTCCTAGTCTGGGGCATGGACAAAAGTATCCGTGATCAAATTTTAGTAACTTTATGTCAACTCGTCTGATCCCCAGGACGCACACAGACAGACACACAAGCAAACTCGTGCTTCATACACACAACGGATAGAACAAACAGCGTTCTTTCGCATAGAACGTTGCTATGTTGCTTCCACCCAGTTAAGCCTTCTACCAAGTGCCGGAGGGCATCAGTCTTTTATACGTAAACACGTCTGTTAAATTTGCCTCTTCTATCGAAGTAATGAGTCGCGTGTACTCTTAGTATTAGCTATTTTGTTGTTATGGACCTTGAAGAACCAACAAATGGTTTTTCATGAAGTCACAAGCCGCTTTGGTCCGTGAAGTTGATATACAGTAGAAATGACCTATACATTACTCACCCGTTGTGAAATAGAAAGATTATGTTGGTTTTATCTGAACACCCACAAATCTGTTATAGCAAGAGGCCTTTCCACAACTACTTCCAATCTGGATTAAATTTCACGACTAACTTTTTTAATTATAAACAAGAGTATCATTGATATGTTAGTGTTAATAATATTTATGGGACCAAGGACAGGTTTTAAACTTCCAAACTGTGCTGTGCATAAAAGTAGGAAAATTTCCAGAGCCCTGCAAACCCAGGCCCAAAGACCGGCCCGGCCCGGCCTGGATGGATCTGTATTCAGTGCCCGGCTCGACCCGATCCGGCCCGGCACAAATCTCGAACCGGGCACAAACGGGCCAGACACTAAACTGGCCGGGCACGAACGAGCCGGGCTCTAAACGGACCGGGCGTAACCGGCCTTGGAACAACCAAATTGATAAGTCAAGTCAATCCTTCAATATGCAATGGGAAATGAGAAATGTGTCGTCATAATATTACAATGTCTATTTGTCCTGCTCGAATAGGAAAATCGTGTGAAAGGTTACCCGATGTTTTCTTTCTATGTCCCTATTCTGTGTGTCTATTTGTTATCTGTGCTTGCTCTGTCCAGCCATGTTTATTATACAATAATACAGCTTATGGATGTAAAAGTCTTATACTACGCTCATTAGTGCATTACGAGTAACAAGAAGATATGTAAAACTGTTACACCGTATGTGATACTAATACTACAACTACTACACCTGATACTACTATTACTATTACGATTACGAATGCTAGTGTTAATTCCACTATTGCTGCCACTGCTACTACTATTACTACTATCACTACTGCTACTACTCATTACTATACTAATGCGATAGCGAATACCACTACTGCTATTACTAGTAATACGAAAACAAAACAATGAAAATGAAATCTTTGAGTTTTACGTCCCACAGTTATGCCGGCTAGGCTGAAGGAGGCGGTGATGATGAGAAATAAATGAAATGGTGGAATGAATAAAGTGGGAAGAAACGGGAGAACGCCGAGGAACCCACACACACGGTGTTTGTCCACCACAAAGTTCACTTGGCGAGAGCTGGCATCGAACCAGGGACCCCATCCACTAGAGATGAACGTTCAACCACTGAGCCACCATTCCAGGAACATCTAATCGACCCTGGCATCCTGGTGATTTATTTGATTATATTTTGTTATATTTGTAGTATCATACTATAAACAATACACAAAGATGTAACACTATTTGGTATTTGCCTTGTTAATTGAACATTACTACAAATTGTACTGATCTTATGAGCACGCCAGTTCACGGTTTTGGCCTCCGTGGTCTTATGTTAGCGTACCAAATTCTACTTAGTAGGTCAAGTACTTGACTTTATCATACGTTCTTTAGGTAACTACGGCTCAGGCCGTGGATGATGATGGGATGAATTGGTGGAATGAAAACAGTGGGAGGAAGCGGGACCACCCCGGAAACTCCCAAGCACATGGTGTTTGTCCACCACAAAGCTGACATAGCACAAGCAGTGATTGATCCGACTACCTCTAGCACCTGATGTGAGTGTTTTCCTACTGAGCCAGCGTTGTCCCTAGTAGATCAAGCATCGGTTCACATTCTATGGAGACCGGCCATAATAACTAGCATTGCTCCGTTTTTTCTCTATTTAGAAGGTAAATTTGGTACCACCGGACATGTCAACTCTGACGCGAAGTCATAGCAGTTGTAGTAGTATTAGCAGTGGTCCTAGTAGTAATAGTAGAAGTAGTAGTAGTAGAAGTAGTAATAGTGGTAGTATTACAGTACTTTGCAGTCTTGAGTAAAGAGTCAGCTTCCCAAACACATTACGATTAGCATAGGCTGACAGTATGACCGTACGATCACGGCAAAGGCAGGGGTAGTGGAGGACATTTAAATAAAAGGCTGAAAAGATTAGTTTCCGATCCCTCTTTCAGAGTGGCCGGGCCCGGTTCGGCCCTATAGCATTTGTGCTCGGCCCGGAATGTGCCCGACCCGGTTCGGTCCGGAATATGCGTGGCCCGGTTCGGCCCGGTTAGGGTCCGGTCTAGTTTGATATTATTTGAAACGGGAAGGGCAGGGCCGGGGCGGGCATATTCCGTTCCGAACCGGGAGCTCCCGGCCCGTGCAGGGCTCTGCTGTCGACAGATACGAGAGCAAAGACAGTGATATAGAGAAATGGTTTTCTGCTATTGATTCTGCATCCAACGAATAGGATCCATCTTATCCGTTAACTCTATACTCAAGCGAGAAGTGATTCATATTAGCAATTTGCGGTTCTAACATTTAACGGCAACACACAGAGAGAAGACTTTTTTTTGTAAACGATTGCGCGTGTATAGGCAACATATCATGGTCATCCACAATACGTTACTAAAATTGAAAAGGGTTTAAATTTATTATTACTTCCGGTTTCAACAACAGTTTTAACTTTTATCGTCATAGCATGAAACGGTAACATAGCGAGAACTGATTTTTGAAAACTAGTTACCATCTAGAGCCAATATCAAGAGAATCCAATATATTCTACCGAAACCACAAATGGTAGTGGTGCATTTACTATTACTTCCAGTTTCAATTTCTAATTTCCGCCTAATAGAAATAATAAATGTTTCAAGATGTGGTATTTTGCAATTAATTCAGTGTCCAAAGGATAGATTTTATTTCCTTCGTTAACCTTCTACTCAAACTTGAATTGGTTCAAATTAGCCATTTCCGGTTTGAACGTTTATCGATATATAAAGAAAATGATAACGGATATTTAGAAGTGATTTCTGCAAATGATTTAGAGTCTAAAGTCGACATATCATGACTATCTACAATACTCCAATAAGTTCGGCTGTAGTTAGAATATACTATAACTCTGGTTTCAATAACGGTTTCAACGTTTATCGCTATAGAACGAAAGCGGCAGCAGATAGCGAGAAGCAGTTTGAAGCAAACAATTCAGCCTCTCAAAAAACATATCATTACTATCCATATAACTCTACCAAAGCTGTTAATTGTTCAAATTTACTAGTACTTTCGGTCCCAATACTGATTTCCGTAGAGCAAAAATGTTAAAAGATATTAAAAAGTAGTTTTCTGAAATCGATTCATCGTCTCAAGAATAGCTTCCTCCTTCTCCATGGCAGCTTTGATGAAAGCAGAATTTGTTAAAATTAGCCATATTGTGTTTGCCCGTTCCTCGCCATAGAACGTAAACAGTAACAGATAGCGAGAACATCTTTGTCCAAACGATTTAGCGTTTCAAGGCAATATACCATAATTATTGTCAATACCCTACCGGAACAGGAAGTGGTTCAAATTGACTATTACTTCCTATTTCAATTCTTTTTTCCATAGATCAAAACAATAGGAGATACCAGGATACGGCTTTTTTTACGATCAACAAGAAGTGTTTCAAATTAACTATTATTTCTTATGTCAATTCTTGTTTCCAGGAATCAAAACAATAGGAGATATCGAGATACGGCTTTTCTACAATCAATTCAGGGTCATAGTAAAGTATTCCTCCAAGAATTCAGCATCACAAGAATATTTTCCACCAATTCCTATTCAAACCAGAAGTAGCTGAAGTTAGCCAAGTACGGTTTCAACGTGTATTGCTACAAGTTTCTAATCTATGACTAACAGTGTCAACTTGTTGCATATATTAGACGAGTTACCAGTACCAATACCAAACTAAAAGAAGTGAGTATCGTTTCACAGTGTGAAACGAAGATTTCCAAACTATATGAATTCATTAGTCAAACTTAAAGTAGTATTCTCATCTGTCACAAAAGAAAATGCATGTTTTTCGAGGGATAGTATCTTTCTATCACCTCTCGAAATAATTAAATGTTTTAAAGGACCAATCCCTAACAATAAATCGATAAATGTATTTCTTTTGTTTTGCAACTCAGACAAGACACGACAGAAATATCGTAAACCTCAATAAAAAGACAAAACAGCTACGTTTTTTACAAGCTTGAAACTTACGAATATTAGCAATATATATTTACAGAGTAGGGAGTTTCTACTACGTTATTCCGTAGTTCATTGGATCCGTACAGAACTACCACCCAGATGACCCGTGTTCGTATCTTCGTGCTTTGCTTGTGTTAAAAGAAAAAGATGATAACAATTGTAATTGAACTCAAAATCAAGTCAAGTTAGAAATGCGCACGAGACGAGTCGAGACAGAATTTTCCTGACAAAATTCGAGTCGAGACACAGCTTTTCCAATAGAGAAATATACATTTTTCGAGTCAAGATATTCCTTTTACAGCACATTTTCGAAACGAGACAGCCTCAAATCTTGTCTCGTGCGCATCCCTAAGTCAAGTCTATGATGGAGCTCAGGAAATCAGCACTTATAATTACTTTACTGTTAGGATACAGCTGAGTTGATTCACTATGTTCTATGCTATCAAATGAAGCATAATTATTACATTGAAGTTTTCCAGACAAGATTATTGCCGTGAACAGCAAACTGTATAGCGAAAAGAAAGATAGAAAGTGAAGGCCCGCTCCAGTTGAAGTGCTTATACAAACACAGACAGACAATGAATGACACGGAGAATCAGTCGTATTAGCAATTGCTAAAACAAATCTTATGCTCTTACTCACTTTCACTAACGTGTGTGCTCACTACGGATGCATCGCAAGTATATACACTAACATATAGCCATGAGAGAATGTATAGGCCGAACTCAGATTTTGAGTACAGTGTCAAAAGTTCGTTTCCGTAAACTGTAAAAGGCAGTGATGCTCAAGCAATAATAGTCCACTTATATTCTATTAAATCCACTTGTTCTATTTATTGGATATTACAAATATTATGCAAACTTGCAAACTAAAATGAAATATAACAAAAATTAAAACAAGATGGTAATCGATACAAATGTAGAGGATGAATATGACATGCCCGAGTATGATGGAGGAAGCTATTTGTTTACTTCTTGGCCAACCACTAAGAGCATTTATAAATCCATATCCTACTTTGTTATGCGCAATTAGTACACTCAATATTCACGAACGAGGACGAACTGAAGGGTATGAGGATACCGTTGCAAGTAACAACTGTAGTCCTAATTTTATAGTTAAACTAAGCAACAGTGAAAATAGTGGGGAAATTAGAATGATCAATACTGAACAGCTTACATCGCTTATTTTGAAATACGTCTAGCAGATTAAACTTACAAGAAATGACAAAAATCAGTGAAATTTGGCGTTATACTAAGCATGGTTTTTTTGGGGAAAAGCGAGGATCTCCGGTGGGGAAACTTCAGTTGATATATTGGGGGGAACAAAATGTGATAGAGGGGGACAAATACCCCTCATGCCCCCGGTAATTCGCACCCTGAAAACAAGGGTACCATAATTAACGATATACAGTAAGGGGTTAATATGAATAAACTGTGTTCTGTTGAGCAGGCCTACTGTACTACTAGAAAATAGTTTGTTGATGGTATGTAATATTGGAGTTCTTTCAGAACAGTTTGAATATTCTACGCTTTTCTATATTCTGTATTTTTAATTTTACATAACAACATTGTTATTATTACATAATTAGTTTAACAGAATAATAATAAGCTGCCATTTCTTCTAATGCCTTGGGATGGGCATGAGTCGAGCTAAAACACGACTCGAATTCAAGTCGAGTTTCGAGCCGAATCAAAAGTAATTTTCTCGAATCGAGTTCCGAGACGAGTCAGTTTTTAACGTCGAGTTTCGAGTCGAGCCGTTTGTAAAATGGCTCGCTCGTTCCGCTCGTTTTAGAAAGACTTCCAGCATTTATACACAGCATAGGTTGGAAGGTCATTTCTATATCAACCTGATGAATTAAAGGGAACTTGTATTCCTCGAAAGGCATTTGTTTTGTCCATCAATGTCAATAGAAGAATGAAAACGCTGATACTAGGAGTATTTTAACACGCGCCTCACTACAACGATATAACGGAATGCTGCTTCCGGCTGTTAATAAAAGGCTTAACTAGCTGGAACTCGCTAGTATAGTAGCAACGTTCCATGCCAAACAACCTTGTGCTGTGTAAGAAATGCTAGGGGTTGTTCTGTCCATGCGAGTCGAATACGTGGGTGCTCCCTGGCTCTAGCACTCACACAAATAATCTTGTCTGGGTGCTGCATGCAAGGTTTTTAGGTTTATAGAAACATAATAAAATAAGTATTTCTCACTTGCCACTATCAAAAAATAAACAATTAAAACATCGAGATTGAAGTTAAAATTTCTAACCTCTAAAGCATAATTGTTTGTTTCAAGTTTGTTTGTGCAAAGGCAACCAAGGAACATACTAAGTTAGTCACTTTATACTTTATGTCCACAGCAAAATCCTTGCAATTTCTTTTTGCAATAACATTAAAAGTGTTTTCCTTTATGATGATTTTTTTTTCATTTTAATTTGTATGAATGTAGTATTTTCTTTTAGTAACGTATTGATAATATCAGGGCTTCTTGCACTCATTGTGCATCAAGTTGTTGAAAATATTCACCAAATATCACGATTGTATATGTTGGGAATATGCATTACAGTAATTAAACTTGATCACGGGTTTAAACCTGTTTCTTTACGTTGAAGTCAGCCGTGTTACCGACTGAGCTAGGACAGCCCCAACTTATCCTTATATTACCGGTATATTTTACTTTATCACAGCTCAGTCCTTTATGACAGCGTTCATAAAAGATTTTAACTGAAAAGAAATCTATAAAAAAAATATCGAGCCTCCCCTGAAAACATATAATACGCCCCGTCATTGATATGCACCACATACATTTTGGAAAGTCGGCGCCGTTGGTTCTATCTGTTGTGTTTGAAATCAGTGTTTCCTTCAGAAACTATGTTCCCGGGGGGCACATTTCGTATTCCGGGGGGACACTGTTGATATTGTTATATTATACAGGTATTATTTTGGTCTCTTCCGGGAGTACTCTCACAGCTCTGGGCGAGCAGTGCCCCCTAAAATCACTTCTGGAAGAAACACTGTTTGAAATATACCTAATCTAATATAAATAAAATAAAAAGTTTGTTTATGTGTCTGTCTGTCTGTTTGTATGTATCTAGGGATGCGCACGAGACAATATTTGTGGCCGTCTGGTCTCGAAAAAGTGCTGTAAAAGTGATGTCTCGACTCGAAAAATGTATATTTCACTATTGGAAGAGCCGTGTCTTGACTCGAATTCGGTCAGGAAAATCCTGTCTCCACTCGTCTCGTGCGCATCCCTATATGTATCTGTGTGCTGCCTGAAGACCAGACGAGAGGACCGAGAGTTACAAAATTTTGATCTTGGGTGCCTTGGTCCAGGCCCCAAATCTAGATGAAGCGTTCTTTTTTTTAAAATCGAACCATGGGGTTTCAGGAGACATTTACAGGGACATGTAAAAGTAGTAGAAAATGAACGATATTAGTGTCGAATTCATAGTTTTGGCGGTCTCTGAGATCAATGGTGAAACTCCGATTGCATTAACTTCCAAATTCACTCCATTTGGTTGCGGGTTGGGGTTCCGGAGGGGATACCCTCACATGTAAAAATAATCCAAAATGACTGATATTATTGTCAAATCCATAGTTTTCGCACTCGCTGAAATCAACGGTGATACTACTACAGGCGTTGACTTCCAAATACAGCCACCATGCGAATAATGGGTTTTTCAGATAGTTATTATTAAATGAAAGAAATAAATTATTAATAATAAATGGGAATAGATAGGAATACATTTTGAAAGAAAGAAACGAAATTGTAAACATACTTAACCATATCTGACTTTGCATAATCTATCCTAAACAACAATCTCTAATCTAACAAGAAGAAAGTAGACTTTGGTAAATTAACTTCGGTGTCATTTTTCGCGAGGTAGTATTGCACATTTAAAATATGAATATTTAGGGATGCCCACGAGTCGACATGTCTCGAATCTCGACTGGAATTCGAATCGAGACACACTTTGTGAAATTCGAGACGTGTGGAGACAAACGTATTTCTCGACTCTAATTTTCGAGTCGAGACACGAGTCAAGTCGAGACTGTTCGTAAAAATTTCGACTCGAATGTCTCGAAAATCTTTCTATAATTTTTAATATTATTTTGAAGAAAGTATTCACTCAGAAACAGCCTTAAAACCAATTCCAGCATTTATTACTTTAGAAAGGTACAGAACGAATAAACTTAATAGTTAATCTTTCGAAATCAAGATTTAATTTTCAGCTCAATTCAGTTAATTAAAACTAATAATTGATGTCGTGATATTTGATTTTAATAATAATAATAATAATAATAATAATAATAATAATAATAATAATAATAATAATAATAATGCTCTGGGGAACATTCACGTGAGCATCCATGTGTCTAGCGGAGCTCGAGCAAGGCACAATGACGGCCGAGGCGTATCGCACACTGCTTGCAGACTGCGTACACCCCTTCATGACAACCACGTTTACCAACGGAAGTGGCATTTTTCGACAAGAAAATGCACCATGTCACCCCAAGGCCAGGGGGTGATGAAGTGGTTCGAGAAATGTTCAACAACGTTCTATATCTGTTGATGGTGTGCGAATTACAAGGGAGATGAGGGAAATCCTCAATGGTGATATTGGATGTTGCTATAACCAAAGATTTCCCTCTATGTCAAAGAACTATATGCTGTGTAATTAAAATGCTATGAGTAGTTCTATCTGTAGTGTGTATGAAATAAATTATTAAGAAATGCAACCTATGTGGCTTTCCGATTCCAAAAATGGCATTGGTTGGAATAACATCATAAAACAATAAAAAGAAATTAAATTTTATTGTCAAACCAGCATCCTTTCAAACTCAGACAGAAAAGGGCTGACACGTTTGTGTCTTTGTTCAGAACGAGAAAATCATGAAACAATGGTTAGTCACTGATAAAACTGGCATTAAGAGAATATGTATTTCTATAAAGGATTTTTATACATACATATAACCACCAGCCCTCGGAATGAAATCTTCTGAAACACTGATCTCGATGCATGGTTTAACATTTTACTTGAATCTGGAACACTATCACAAAATATTTAAACTTGAATCGATTGGAAAATGGAAATGAAAGCAGTTTGTAAGAAGCTTTAAAAAAACTTTAGGTATTCCTTGTTTTTAGGATAGTCCTCATTTGAAATAATAAACGCTGGTACACTTTCGAAGGCAATAATTTATTCCGAGTTAATAAATTTTTAAACACTTTCAAAAACTGTGTTTACAATTTTGAGACATGAGACGAGACGAGGCATTTCAATAGACGTCTCGTCTCGTCTCGGAAACCTAGCCGCCGAACCAGGATATGATCAGGGTAGGGACTAAAGCATAGTTGCCAACTTTATCCAGTGTAAATAAAGTAGGATTGAAACCCATTTTATCCACTGTATACCAGAACGTCAAGAGAAGGGCGATAATTATTTCATAAGTTCACACACGGCACGATCAAGCACTGAATCTATTGAAATCTTACTACGTAATAATTATCGAGTGTCTGCACTTTTTCTTTTAAAATTCATAGAATATTCTATCATAATATAAATTGTCAATCATGTACTGTATGCTAATGTAACTCATGATAAAAGTGTTTTGTTTTAAAACAAAATGAAACGGTTGAGGTGGACTCTGGCGAGTAGAAGACATGCAATTTATTAAATCGCCTCGCAACCTGCTTGGCCACACATTTAGGTTACACTCTTCAACTTTTTTCCATGTTATCTAAAGTATCGACTAATCTTAAATTCGCATTGCCAATTCGAATTTTCTAACAATTAATCTGTTGCAACTTAATTTGAATGCAAATTCCTGACTTAATTAGCATTTAAGAACTTTACAGTGTGCATTAAAATGATGACAAATATAGTGAAATCTCAGTTTCAAATTTCATATCTACCTTGAATCTAAATACCTGTGCCGTCATTTCCTTCAATGTTGAAAGGAGCCAAAACTTGCAATAGATCTCAATTTTTCGCTTATATAATCTTTAATTTCCACTATTTGTTCATAAAATTTTAAAGAAAAAATCAAACGAAATCTTTAAGCTGTACATCCCACGTTTATGGCGGTTAGGCTAAAGGAGACGGTGATCATGAGAGATGAGTGAAATGGTGGAATGAAAATGTGGGAGGAAAAGGGAGAACTCCGAGAAAACTCACGAGCACGGTGTTTGTCCACCACAAAGTCCACACAGCACGAGCTGCTATCGGACATGGAACCCCAAGCACCGGAGGTGAACGCTCTACCACTGAGCCACCGCGCTTCCAAAATTTTAAATAAATATTAGTTACTAACAAGTAACACTTCCGATGTGTAACACTTCGATTTTGATAAAATTTGGCAGGTAGATATTTACACATGAAATAAACGAATACGTGTCTCCTATTTTCTGCGGGAAAACAGTTTTCGGGGGCAAAAGCCCCCATGAAAAAATTTTGAAAATTGACGCCTGCAAGGCAAACAAAATTTTACATACATATTGCAGACAAAATTAGGGAATACGTGATTCGTATTTTTCTAAAAAAAAACGGTTAGGTGGGGCACGGAACACACCAAAACTTTCATCGCGAAATATTGAAAGTACTAGTAACAGTATGTCAGATGTGTGTAAAGGACATGAAGAATTGCAACGAAACTTTGTGTAAGAGCAATACGCAAAAAATAAAGGAATACGGTTTTTTTATATTCTGCGGAAAAACGGTTTTAGGGGGGCAAAAGCCCCACCCAATTTTTTTTTTAAATTGAGGCCCGAAAGGCCAGAGGAAGTTAACCAAAGTCAATGAAATTGTGCACAGATATTGTAGATATAAAATGAGGGAATACGGGTTCTTTATTTTCGTGAAAAAAAGAAAACCGTTTAGGTGGGACACAGACCCCTCCAAAACTTTGATCGTGAAATATCAAAAGTGCTAATAACAGTGTCAGAAGTGCATGAAGGACATGAAAGATTGGAACAACACATTGTGTAGGGACAGTATGGAAAAAGTATACGAATACGGGTTTTCTATTTTCTGCGGAGAAAAGGTTTTAGGGGCAAAAGCTTCCACCCAAAATTTTGAAAATTGAGGCCGATTGGCCAGAGGATGTGAACTGAAGTGAATGAAATTGTGCATAGATATTGTAGACATAAAATTAGGGAATGCATGTTCCTTATTGTCCTGAAAAAAAAAAGAAACCAGTTTAGATGATACACAGACCCCTCCAAAGCTTTTATCGTAAAATATCAAAAGTGCTAATAACAGTATGTCACAAGGGGACATGAAGAATTGGAACCACACATTGAGTAGGGACAATACGAAAAAAAAACGAATACGGTTTCTTATTCTGCGGAAATATGGTTTTCAGGGGGCAAAAGCCACATCCAAAATTTTTATATTTGAGGCCCAAAAAGCAAGAAGAACTGCACCGAATTGAATTACCTTGTGCACAGATATTGTAGACGTAAGATGAGATAATTGGGTTTCGTATTATCCTCGAAAAAAGCAGTTGAGTGAGGCACGGACCTTACAAACCGTTGATTACTAAATATCAAAATTGCAAATAAGCGTATGTCGGACGTTCCTAAAGAATATTTCGAATTGCAACGAAACTTCGTATATTCCATACTAATAAATGAATCGTGTTTTAATTTTTGCGGAAAAACACTGTTGGGGACTAGGCCTCATCCGAAAAAAAAGTAAATATTTCCTTAATAGCGCAGGAAGGAGTGGATCGAAGCAAATGAAGTTGTGTGTAGATTTTATATACACCCTATCTGAAATACCCCTTTCGTGTTTCTAAAGTTTCCCTATCCGTTCTGCTTCAAATTTGGCAGATCAAGAGCAAACTGCAAATAACTCGACACGTATTTTTGTTTATGCGCAAAAACATTATAAGGGTTAAAAATGCCTCCTGAAATACTATATAAAAAAGCTATACTGTTTGTGCTTGCAGTTCATCTGAAAAATGTAAAGAAATCGGATGGAGACACGACACATGTGAAACACGAAGGGCCATAGTTTACACATCCGATATCTACATACAATTTCATTCGCTTTGGTCCACCCCTCTCGCCCCTCAAAGCCTCGGTCCACTCAACAGTTTTTGTTTCAGGAAGAATACGAAACACATATTCCCTCATCTTACCTCTGCAATACTTGCGCACATTTCATTCATTTCGGTCCATTTCTTCTTGTCTTTCTTGCGTCAACTTTCAAATTTTTGAGTGGGAGCTTTTGCCCCCTAAAACCACTTATCCAAAGAAATTAAAAAAGCTAGTATTCCTTTATTTTTGCCTATTGTTTATACAAAAAGTTTCGTTTAAATTTTTCATGTCCTTTACAAACATCTGACATACTGTTACTAGCACTTTTGATATTTCGTGATCAAAGGTTTGGAGGGGTCCGTGCCCCACCTAACCGTTTGTTACAGGAAGATACGAAACTTGTACTCCCTCAGTTTATATCTACAATATCTGTGCACAACTTCGTTCACTTTGGTTTTCTTTTTGTCTTTCGGGTGTCAACTTTCAAAATTTTTGGTGGGGGACTTTGCCTCCTAAACCGATATTCCGCAGAAAATAATAAACAGTATATGTTCATTTTTTGCGTATTTTCCATACACAAAGTTATGTTGAAATTCATCATGTCCTTAACAGATATCTGAAATACTGTTACTGGCACTTTTGATTTTTCGTGATCAAAAGTTTGGATGGTTCGGTGCCCCACCCAACAGTTTTCGGAAGGAAAATACGAAACCCGTATAATTATTTCACGTCTACAATGTCTGTGCAAAATTACATTCACTTTGGTTCATTTCCTCTTAGCATTCAGCATCAACTTTCAAAATTTTATGGTGAGTTTTTTTGCAACCGAAAAATCGTTTCTCTGCAGAAAATAAAATAACTATGCGTTTATATTTGGCATTTTGTCCATACAGAAAGTTATGCTGCAATTGTCCATGTCTTTTACACACACATCTGACATGCTGTTTCGATATTTCGTGATCAAAGGTTTGGAGGGATCGGTGCCCCAAACAACCCTTTTTTTCAGGAATATACTAAACCCGTATTCCCTCATTTTATGTCTACAATATCTGAGCAAAACTTCTTTATTTTGGTTCACTTATTCCTGCCTTTCGAGCGTCAACACTCAAAATTTTGGGTAGGGGCTTTTGCCCCCAAAACCCGTATTTTTTTCAGAAAATAAAACACAGTTATGTTTATTTTTTGCGTATTGTCCATGCACAAAGTTTCGTTGCAAGTCTTCATGTGCTTTACACACATCTGACATACTGTTACTAGCACTTTCGACATTTCGTGATCAAAGGTTTGGAGGGGTCTTTGCCCTACCCAACCCTTTTTTTGCAGGAGTATACGGAACCCGTTTTTTGCCGTTTTACATCTACAATATCTGTGCACAGTTTAATTCACTTTCGTTCACGTGTTTTTTGCCTTTCGCGTGTCAAATTTCAAAATTTTGTGTTGGGGATTTTGCCCCCTAATTTTTTTTTTACGCAGAACATAAAAAACCCGTGTTCGTTTATTTTTGCGTATTGTCCATACATAAAATTATGTTGCAATTCTCCATGTCCTTTACAAACATCTGACATACTATTACTAGCACTTTTGATATTTTGTGATCAAAGTTTGGAGGGGTTCGTGCCTCACCCAACCGTTTTTTCAAGTAAAATACGAAACCCTTTTTTGTCATTTTACGTCTATAATATCTGCCCACAAAATCGTTTACTTCGGTTCACTTCTTTTTGCCTTTTGGGAGTCAGCTTCCAAATTTTGGGTTGGGGCTTTTTTCCCCTTAAACCGTTTTTCCGCAGGAAATAAAAAACGTATTCGTTTGTATTTTCGTATTGTCCATACGTATATTTTCGCTGCAATTCTGTATGTTCTTTACACACATCTGACATACTGTTACCAACACTTTTGATGTTTCGTGATCAAATGTTTGGAGGGGCCCATGCCCCACCCAACCGTTTTTTCAATTAAAATACGAAACCCATATTCCTTCGTTTTACGTCTGCAATATCTGTGCACAATTGCACTCATTTCGTTTCAGTTATTCTTGCCTTTCGGGTGTCAAGTTTTTAAATTTTGATTTGGGCTCTTATATTAAACCTTTGCATTATATAACTCTTTTTTATGAGATTGTTTTTGGGGGGCGAAGGAGAGAAATGGTTTTCTCTGATATCTGTTTCTTGCCATTCATCTTGTTTGAACTGCTTAAGTAAGAACATTTTGTAACTTTTGATGTCATCCAACTCCGTCACGATAATAAAATTGTCATTCTTAACAATTTGTTTTATTGTATTATTTGCAGTTTGCCACACTGATATATTTGTTACAAAATTGAGGTTTGGTCCAACGCCTTTCGAATTCACAAACAACCGAAGCGCTGAGCTTTTTGGGTTGCCTGCTATTGCAGGAAAAGGAGAATTGCAGGTGGTATGCACTTTTGGAGTCGTGTATACATTCGCAGTGTCTTACATGTACTGGACTTGACTGAATTCATACATGTGTGGATGAACAGAGTATTAATTAAATGAGCATCAGTTTTCCGAGTGTGTCTTTTGCTAATAACGTCGGTGATGTAAACTTTGATGGTCAAAGATTAAAATTGGAAATGAAAATATTTCGTAAAGAAATTTCATAGAAACAATTGGGGACGAATTAATTGACGGAGTGCAGACAGAATCATGCTGGTCGGGGACCAATTCTCAACCATTGGAAGGTATTAATGAGATGGATATGTATAGATAAAAAAAACACTACAAACAAGAAGGAAAGAAGTACACAATGATGTGGCAGTTATAGTGAACAGTGTAGTGAATTTAGTGCATTCAATAAAAAAATATAATGAAAGTGATACATTCTATCTAGAAAATTGTTTTTTTGGCCGTCACTTAAATATGATAATATATGTTATACATTTCTAAAAACATATCATGCATTACTTCAGTAATATTTTACGTTATATGAAATTATTGGATTTGATTTCATTATTAGTATTATAGAAGTTTTAAAGTATGATAAAAAAAAGCTAACAGCTTTAAATTAATTAATTATTGAAATGTTTATTAAGTTTTACTTATAAAATTTCTACCACATTATTAGTAATAATGATGATTATAATAGTAATGAATTCACATACCTGTTCCATTTTCTAAGTATTAAATGAACGACCCTTGTTTTCCAGACACTGACTCAGTTGAAGAGCAATCACTTTATCGTTTATATATATACATTGGGTTGTCCATAAAAATCAGTTTTCAGATCGCGCTGGTCTCACCCCCTAGAATTGTTTCTTTTATGATGTATTGTTTATGTTCAAATTTTATGCCAAATTGGATAGTAATAAATGGTGTCCCAAGGCGAATTTATTTTACTTAGTTTAGACTGTATTGGTTATATTGCATTTACTTGTAAATATTAATTTCGCAACACATGAATCCGAGTACATCAAGTTTGTGCATTGAAAACAGTACAAACAATAGACAAGTAATATCAGCAGAAATAGGAATAATGGATTTGCCCAGCTTAAATATTCTTTGCACTTGGTTTGTTTCTGTCTGGGTATTGTGCACGGTGATCATTCACCACTTGTAACAAGTAGTGTTTCTGACTTTCATCTTTCGTCAACATATTATATTCTTGAGTTAATTTGATACCACGCTTTACAGCATCATTGATCACGAAAAGGTTTGAAATCTGATCAAATAATTTCTTATAGCCTTCGTTTGTTTCCAAGATATTATTCTCTATTTCCAAGAAGTCAGTTGAAATTTTCAACTTTGTCAAGAAATTCACTGCCTGGGGAGTAACAAATTGGCTCAAATCTTTTGTAATCTGAGGGTGCTTGGTTCGGATATTATCTTAATTTCTTTAAAAATTGGAAATTATTGTGTGATGGAGCAATAGAATTGATGCAAGTGAATCGAGCTTCGACGTACAGGTTATCAAGAAATTCACAATTGGCTTTTACGAATTTCTCTTCAACAGTTGAAAGAAGGAACTGCTTTCGGAACACAAATATCTTCAAACAGTAAATGGCTTTTGACATCCATCTCTCATGATCTAAGACACGTGGATAGTGGAAATTATTTTGGTACGGTAATGTATATCCTAGAAATATGATGAGCTTCAAGAATTTTTTACAATTATCCCTACACTGTTGCTGTTTGAGAGTACTGAAGGTAAAGTGAAGCATATTGTCATAAATAATCTGAACATACGACTGCACAAAACTGTTCTTCACTCAAGGCTCATATTTTGTCAAATAAAAAATTCCTCATTATTCATTGAATTTCTTGAATAAATGCTCGTCTGGACATGATGTTGACATTTGAAACTTCGTATCAAACACACTTCTTTATACAAATTCGTAAATATGCCTGCCTTTCGCAAGGCAAGTAAAGAATCTCTTGTCCGGTAAGTTTTCCAGCTGAACATAGGTGCTTTTAACGCGTCTTGTGTTGGAGGGTGTTGTCAGGCAACATAACCCTTTCACTTTGTCTGTGACGCCGCATTCATTTAATATGTCAAACAATGCCTCCGCTTGAAGTTTACCAATACAACTGTCCAGTTTTGGAACACCAAGCAGTTGTGACTCCCCACCAAATGATATTGCGATTGTTAATCTGTCTACACTTACGTGTGCACTTGCTTCAGAAAGAAGTTTAGAATCCTAGTGCACAATGAGAGAGGTCATATTGCCAAATGAATTTGGTCCTCATTGCCCTTGCCTTTCTTTTCCTAAATTTTTGATTTAAGCGTCTTATGGATGACCTACTTAAAATCAGTGTTCGCGGATTGTAGTTCAGTGTCTCAACAGATGCTGTTATCACACGGAAATTACCGCTATAACTAATTCTGCACTTATCGAGGGCTGCCAATAACTTATCTGTAATGAAATTGAGGTGTTCCCCTTTTGCTTCTCGAAGGTGATGATTCAACAAAATCAGCATCATTTTCGGCCATCTCCAGTGTGTCTCCATCTTAACCACTTGCCTTACATATTTTAGGCACAAAGAGTTTACCTATTTTACACATTTGTTTATTTGCTTTTTGGAATGTACACTTGATGCCACTAACAATGGTTGAAACAAAATATATAACTGACGGTAATATGACGTCATAAATACTTTAACAAAACCCTTAACATTATTATCCCGAGTTAACTCTGTAGCAAGTATACTCGGGTTCGCAGAAAAATGCAAACTTTTGTTACAGATCCTACGAGTAAACTCGGGTTAGTAATATACATAACAGTATTCCGAGTATACTCGGGTTAATATGGCAAGTGGTTAATCTGTTTTAGAGGTCCATGCAGCTGTGGAAGATGTGCCTGCAAAAGAATAATAATAAATTTCTCTAACAAAGATATACCTGGAAAATAAAGAAAAAGGTTTGTGGAGAACATTTTTACATATGTCTGTGAACCACCTGTGACGTCCCTAGATGTACACGCCATTGATAATTGCACAATTCATCTCAGTGACCTCGAAAACTATACGTAGATTACATACTAATGTTCGTCATTTTCGGCTTTTTAGGTATGCCTCTGAACCCCCTTGCGACGCCCCTAATTAGAAATTTGAAAGATAAAACGCTTCGTCTTGCATTCGAGTCTAAGCCAATGTACCTATGACAAAAATGTCGTGCAGAGGTACCTCTCTAGGTCCATTTGCCTGCTCCCAGACGAAACACAGACAGACGAACACACAGACATACGGACACATAAACTCTTTATTTTATTTATATAGATTAACAATAACAAATAGCTTAATAATAATAATAATAAATAGTTTTATAAAGTTCACTTCTAGGGCCGTGAAATTAAAAATTTCTAAATAACTGTTTATTTCTCTTGAAAGTTTCGCAAACAATTTAGAAGTAATGAAATTTTATGAACTACATTTACCATAGTATAGAAAGTTTTCATGTAGTTTGTGCTATTAAAGTATTTTTATTTCAATAACTTACAGAATTTTAAAAAATGCAAAGGACTCTATTTTATATAATAAAAATATAAAAATATTACTGTACCATAAGTAATGTAAAATTTATATTTAATCAGCGGAGTGTTTAGAAATTCTTTTTGTGGTGCTTTCCAGTAAGTAATGTAGGAATTAACCCCTAAAACATTTCAAAAGATTAAAAATAATCAATATAATTAAACAAATTGAATATGAATACAGACAAACCCAACGAACTGTTGCCAGTTGAAGCCACACCTCATATGATTGAGAGAAATATGAATGACGGCTGTAACGTTGCTGCTAGTAAGACCGATGTCTCAAAATGCAATAAAACTCAAGATAACAGATCTGCTGTTACCAATCATTACAAGGACATACAATACCTCCACTACAATACATACTTCCTCAGCCAAAAAGGTTTAGCCATTCATAGTAGAAGGAGTCACTATGAAGTATCCAAGAGCAAACAATCGGCCGTTAAATTGCAGCACAATGCTGTTAATTACTTATTAACACATAATTAAATGACATCAATTCCAAGGAATGTCAGACTAAAATATGTACCCTACTGCTACATTTAAACGCCAAAATTCCAACCCTTCGTCGAGTTCCGAGAGGAGCAAGATTGTCGGTGACAGATTCATTATATAAACTGGTTCAAAAGATAACAGTCAGTAGTGACTTGAATTCCTGGATAGACCTTTTGCGTTTTCCTTACGGAGTTCTGTGTGTCCCTCCATATTCCGAGACCTTTACTAATCTTACAACATTGGTTAAGCAAAGAGTTAGAAATTGGTCGGAATATCGCCAAGAAGCTCTATTAGACCTTCACAGAAAACACAAACCTCGCCAATTACCGACAAATAAACCTTTCAACTTCAAGATTGTTGAGCACAAATTATCCTATGGAGATATACGTGCGGTAGTGAGGCTATTAACTTTGGAAGACGTCATGACAATTCCAGATTCACCAGTGTTGGAAGCTCTCAGAGAGAAGCATCCTGCTCATTCATATTCATTAGCTACACCGGAGCCACCAGACAAATACAGTACTCCAGTAACCAGAGTCTCCACTGATGAATGCATTAAGGTACTAAAATCTTACTTGTCCGGATTAGCTGTAGGAATATTGAAAAATCTTATTCTTGGTCAGAAATGTGAATCAAATGATTATCTAGTCAATTCTCTTTGTGATTTATTACACATAATAATATCTGGAATATACCAATCATTTAAAGACCTGTTTACTTCGGCGCATCATTGATAGCGCTCAGAAAGAAAAGTGGAGGAATATGCCCAGCAGCAGTTGGAAACGTTTGGAGATGTTTGGCGGCTAAAATCATCCCTTTCCGAATGCGTGAATCATTAATAGATATGTTGTCCCCACACCAAGTTGCTGTATGTATACCTTCTGGAGCTGAAGCTACCGTACATGCTGCTAGACTGTTTTACTCCTTTCTGCCCTCACAATTGAAGGCGTTTTTGAAAATCAATTTCCGAAAGGCACTCAACGAGGCATTCAGCAAGGCGACCACCTAGGTCCAGCACTGTTTTCTCTGATCCTCCAACCAATTGTTAATAACGTACACACAAAGTTGAATGCGTGGTATCTGTGTTTAAGTTAATAAAATACAAACGGCTTTTCATAGCAAGTAGCTTATGTAGCAAAACGAATGAAAAATATATTATCTTGATCCAATTCCGTACAAACCGGTGTTCTGCATTCATCAAACATCTGAAGTCACTCTGCTGCACTTTTCTCCTGCACTTTTCTATTGGTTCCCATCATGCATCCAGTTCTTTTTTTCTGTTTTTGCAATTGTAAAAGTAATCCATCTTCTTCAAGTGGAATCAAAGATAACGCTTCCACATACGTAATATCAAGTAGATAGCCAAACGCATCTAGAAACTTTGTGACATGGTCTTGCTGTGCCTGTGATTCACGTTTTTGGTGGTTTTGATTCTTTGACCATACTTGGTATAACTTTTCTAATTTTGAAATGCAATGCTGTTCATCACGAATGAAAATACGGGCTCTGCGCCAAAACATGGTAATTTTTTGAATAACCAGCTTAGCACTTTCACTTAATTTCAGGTTAACATTTCGTAGATTGTACAATAACAAAGAGATAACTTATCTATTTGAAGGTAGTTTGCTTCTAAAAATTTCGTTTGATTAGTTGCCAACCAAGTATATATTATTCTGTGATCGGAGCTGGAAACTACTTCAACACGATAACACCATTTCAGTTACATCACCACGCACAACAAGCGACAACAAACAACAATTCGATCGGCTCGATAACACACACCTCACAGAGCAGTGCCGTGTCTTCAGACAGTCCCGTGCTACTGACCATCAACATCTAAAAATAGACATAATTTTGCTCATGTGCGATGAATCAAATACATGTTCTTGTCCTCCCATGTGTACACAGTAAAGTTCGAATTTCAACGGGTAATACGTTATTTTCTCTAACTTCTGGAATCATGATATCCTAATCAGCTGATGAACAAAACAGATCAAACTTTGAATTGCTTGGGGCGCCAGTAAATATTATTTAATTGTGTATTTTTTTCTTACTTAGAGAAATTACTGTATATGGAACAAAACGGGGAGATGAGAGAAGAGATAATCTAAAATTAATTTTCTACCATGTTACGATGGACCACCCTAATATATATATATATATATATATATATATATATATATATATATATGAGGGATGCAAATAACCTCACGCTAGGGGCGAGTGGCTCATTGTTGCGGGCGAGGTTTTAATATCAGTATTAAAATACCGAAGGTAAGTAATGTTGGATGTGAGCTAGTAAAATTTTGTTGCATTTTGCATCCCTCATATATATTCTTATTTCATTTCAGGTACCGAGTATTAGAAATAATGCTTATTACAATTTTATACACATTGAAATTCACAATAACCATACTTTGCTCGTAAAATGGTATACCAAAGAACTAAACCAAATGCAAGTTAAACTTAGTGGCGGAAGTAAAATTTTCTATTATTCTGTGGCAACATATATGGATAAATGGTATGTTATAGAACGAAAAGGTATGTATATGTTTCCTCTTTTTCACTTCAGGACTTTTTTGCTGTAGAAATGAAGCGTAAAACAATACTAATAACTTATGTACTGTTCTGTCAATAAGTATATCATCATTATTTTAGTCGAGAGAGTAAAACATTTAGTTAAATCTTATTTTATATTCAATTTACTAGAACAACCTGTGCATTAAATTCCCACTCTTTAAATCTAATAATATTGACACTTCCGATATTAGAAATATTGGCGCATAAAATGTATTTGTACATAAATGACATACGTATACGAGCATTATGACAAACAGTAATAATAATAATAAAAAAAATATTACTTGATAGAATTACCCCACTCCATAAATGTAACATGTAATCTTCTATATGAACGAAAGCGGGTCATTTCAACTAAATCTAAGCTTCTAAACCCGAAAATTGAAATAAAAAGTCTAACAGTGCTCATTTTGTATAAAAAAGCGAGTTGAATTAAGAGAAAAAAATTTTTTACAGAAAATTATGTACAACAATACAATAAGTACATTCTGCAGACAAGATAACAAAGAATATATATATATCAGGGTGCAAAATCTCAAAGTAGAACAAAAAAGTTCGATCCCAGTTCGTGCCAAGCAAATTTTGTGGTGGAATAAGAGTAAATGTGAGTTCTGCCATTTCTTCCCACTTTCTTCATTCCATCATTACCTTCATTGATCATCATCAGCGTCTTCTTTAGTCTACCTGCCATAATAGTGTTATGTAAAACTTAAAGATTTCATTTCATTTTTTACTAATGGAAAAAGTGAATCTCTGAATCCTCCGGCCCCCGGAGCAAAATTTCAAATTATGCTGCATTTAACAACAAACCTATATAGTTAAATAGCAAATTGCTAGACCACTTGCATTTGGTTCAAGAGTCGAAAGTTTGATCCCAGGCTATATGAGTTCATGGACAGCATTAAGAGAGAGAGAGTGAGATTCAAATACGGAGACAGAAAAGAACAAGTTACATATATAAGTTTAGAATTGAAGAAAAATGATCGGACAGCCTCCGTATTACGACGAAAATTGTGACTTTGTGAAACGGAAGGAAAGGTTTCGAACTCTTCGATAAAGAACTTCTTTTTAGAACTTCAGATGATTGAGATCCGACAGAAAGATCTGGTGAATTAAGAATTTAAAGAATCTCCAGCTTTCGAGACGGGCTTTGAACCACGAACCTTATAGCTATCAAAGCATGACTTTATCCATTTTTGGTTTTAAATATCAGGGTTGGCTGGTTTAAACCTTGGTTTAAATCAGATGTTTTTTTCAAAAAGCTAACTGGTTTAATCCAAAAAGAAAAAACGAAAAATTGCTTTAAGTCGTGTGAACTTCATGGTGACGTTTCCACATATCAAACCATCTGCATTAGTTTTATCTCCTTTTCACCTTTTAATCAAGGTGTCCCATGTTCAATTCTCGGTCTGTCGAACCATAACCCTTCTTTCATGTGCAAACCAAGTAGCCGTTTGGATGTCACTTTAAAGCGAAAGTCTTCTTTATAACATCTTTATACATAAAGATGTTAAGCCTAAACATACGAAACGAAGCCAAATTGTATGTTTTTGCTTGCCTGAATACTTGATCTTTATGAAGAACTATAAACATTGGCAAAATTTATCGACTGCCTACGTAGCTTCCAACATTAGCTTGGATTGGACTTCGTTTTAATTTTATTGAATGATATCTACATACTAAATTTGGAATTTAATACCTCAGTTTTAGCGTACTGATTATGATACTTTGACCTTAGATTGTACATGCAAAGCAATAACAGGATTTGCTTTGCATTTAAAGTAATACCAGGATTTTCCCAATGGCTAACGCGGGAGTTTCCCGATTTATATGTAATTCTGTATAATGGTTTCACTTGTGCAAATATTTATCTGTTTGCCCTGAAATGACTCTTGACAATTATATTAACAAGTATGTACAGATCAGTACAACGTATTTTTATCAGTAGTCCTTCGTGTGTGAGTCGGCAGACTCATTTCATTTGTGGCCAATTAGTCCCGGTTTCGAGTCCAAATGGAGGACAATTTCTCTCGGATGTAAGCTGTTTGGATCCCACTTTAAGCTTATAAGACCCCTTCCAGCATAACCCTGTCATTGCATAATAACAACAAGGCGAAACAAACTTATTTCTGTTCATATGTAATATAAATACATAGAGCAAATTATTTAAACCAAAAAAACAGGTTTAAACAAAAAAACCGGGTTCTGTTAGATACACTTCTCAGCCAATTACATCAGAAAGAATAAACAAACAAAATTTGTACTCTCACCAGCCAATTACATTAGAAAGAATAAACAAACAAAGAAACAAAAATTACAATAGACACATTAGTATATTGCTGCTAGAAAATTAACAAACTTTTGTTTCCGGCTTAAAAGTAGTATAGTTTGCTTGCGTAACAACAGTTGGCTGACGTACAAAATGACAATACCATTAAACTCATTACGTAAAAGAATATAGATAGTTTGTGACGTTATCCACAGAATTGCATTATGTTTAGTACAGATTTAAAATTGATAATTGGGAAGCAACATGAGTGACGTACAATTAATATTAGAAGGAGTTGTTCTGGAGATACAAGCAATAGTTTTTTTCATAATGGAACAATATCGCTATGTTCTTTGCGTAACTTTCGAGCCGGTGTTCGAGAGTGTCTAGAGCGTAACAAGTACCACACAAAGAAATATTACTGATACCCAATTCATAAAGTCTCCCGTTAGTAGGATATACATTATGAACAACACTGTACCATGGCAGGGGACAATACCGGAGCGTTCACCCAGATTTTATTCCAGTTTGTCACTGGGTAATGTTCTACAACACGCAGAACGGAAGCTCTGGTGGAGTGGAAGCTATTATATAATAGCTTTACAGAAATATCTTCAAGGTAACACCATGCAATAAGCGAGTAGCTAATACAGGGATGCAAATCAGCAACAAAATGTTACTAGCACAAGGAAAAAGCACACATCCGATATCCTAATGGTTTTTAATAATCTTTACTGTTTAAAAATTCGCCCGCACCGATGAACTACTAGCCCTGGGCGAGTGGTTATATGCACCCCTGAGCTAATATCAATAAATACGTCCTTGAGCTATGGTACATTGAAACTCCAAGGTTGTATATGAAGAGAGCTTGTAAGTCAATATAACGTAGTGGTACACACAAAGCCATGATGGGAACGGACTCAGAGTGTCTGTTACACACGATGTAACAATAGCCAGTAGCTCTGAAGTTCATTGTGTTTAAGACCAAGGCCACCGTCACGTTTTGATAAGCACACAGTCACGTCATTCATCCTTAGGCAGTGACCATGCCACAGCAGTTGCCCTGTGTGTTTTCGTATGATACTGAGATACTTTTGGCAAATAAAAGAGTTGTGTAAGGAACTTAAGATCACTAAATTTAAAAACATTTAAAAGGTAAACTCGGATGTAAGACTTACATGCCGTGCTTTACTTTAATGATAAGGGCAGCGAAAGTACATGTTTTGGTCTGAAAGTTGTACTCTATAGTGTCTGCTATGCGACATTACCAAGTGATGCCAAAGCTTTTGATGCGATCAGTAAAATGAATCGCAGACAAATGCATGTGTTGGTCAGCTGCGTTTATACACATCAGGCTTGACTTTTGTTTGTCTAGAACAGCACCCGAAATTGACACATAATTCGATATGAGGGTTTCAACACGTGACAGTTCTTCTGGATTGTTAACAAAACAATGTATATCATCAATAAATGCTTCTAATTTTAAGGTTGTTGCACCAATCTGGACACCTTGAATGTATTGTTCCCATGTGGAAAGAAAAATAACGAGAACCAGGCTGCACATAATGGAAAACAGGGGCAATCTTGTGGAATACCTCGACGTACATTGATAGGATTTATTAGTGCTCCATGAAATTTTAATTTTGCATATCGTTGAATTACAGAAATTTAATCAAATTAAGAAAACTGTCTCAGAAACCATACTTTTCAAGTACCTAAAACATATAATGATGTGACAACCTGTCAAATGCCTTATAGAAATCATGAGCTAGTAGAGGGACATGCGGAGAACTAGTTTTCGGATACCATTTTATACCTTCTCGTATATTACTTAATGCTGAAAACATAGGTATGATATGTTTTAATCAATACTGATTATTGTGAAAGATCTGATTTTAAAATGGTTCTAAAAGAGATGCAAGGCAACTGGACAAAATTTTCTGGTCAAAATTAAGGAGGGTAATTGGTTCAAAATTATCAAAATCATACGCGCCTGCATATTTAGGTACAAGTACCATAATAACAGCAGTAAATATAGAGTTCCACGTGGGGGGGAATAGGAGTTCTTTATTCTTTTCTGTACGGAGAGGCGTAAGAATGTTGCGAAATTGGCAGTAAAATTCGAGCGTAAGACCATCGGGTCCCGGAGATTTATTTAACTTTCCCGCTAAACTAGCTTGGTTGACTTCTCATTCTGTAAAGGGGCTATTGAAGATGTTACGGGCTTCCGGTATGAAAGAACAGTCTCATGTTCCAAGTAAGAGACTGAAGAGTAGACTGGATCTGAAGAATAGAGGTGCTAGTATACATCGTACAGAGCTTAAAGACAGGATCATCCTCGTGAACCTCACCGCTAGGAAAGATGAACTTGGAAATAAAATTTTGTTTACCTTTAGATCTTTCACGGATAACAGTATGTAAAGAAGGAAGTTTATGTTGAAGCATTGTTGCCATGCCTCTCGTGAAAATGAAAGTGACTTTTTCTACGATACAAAGTAAGTAGAACTGCTTTAATTTCCTTACTATTAGGTAGTACGTCAGCTCCTTACGTGAATTCTTCGTAGTAGACACACTATAAATTAGAGTAATAATTATATTGTTCGTTGGGAAGAGAGGACCTAACTTGTCTGTGCTGCTTACAGATAGACCGAAAAGACAGTTTAGTGTGAGATAACCACCAGGAAAATATACTTCTCTTTTGAAATTTAAAGTGCATTAAATAGTTCCACCTATTGGCACTAAATAACTGTAGAACTTCGTCAGATAAAATGCTGTTACCAAAGAAAGAAAGATTTTAAATACTTATGGAGGGGCAAACCAATAGGTGCAAACAACAGCACAGTGGTCAGAAAAGACACATGGAGAACTTCTATAGAGCTCACATAATCTATTAAAATGGGACTGACATAGATTCAACCAAGCG
This sequence comes from Thermobia domestica, assembly GCF_964235325.1. Taxonomy (NCBI): domain Eukaryota; kingdom Metazoa; phylum Arthropoda; class Insecta; order Zygentoma; family Lepismatidae; genus Thermobia; species Thermobia domestica. The sequence goes on from NC_137467.1 coordinate 64,324,411, forward strand.
ACTGGATCCTAAAGAGCGTGTGCCCTGGGGCATCACCCTTAAAATGACGCCAAACGTCAAGTAAATTAAAATCTTGAACCAATTTGCGTAATGCTTTAGAATTGTTGTAACCAAAACTTGTATGTATTGAGCCTAACACTGCAAATCTCTATCCCCAGAGTGTAACTAAGCTTTAACCTCGGTGAGATAGGAGTTGTGCTCAGAACGATTGTTATTCCCGGACGGCGAATATGTTTCAAAACTGTATATGTTCAGAATTGGCTGTAAGAATTTAACCTGACGGAAATTTTGTGAAGTCGGTTAGTGAGATGTCTTTGCGATATTAAGTAGCTGTTCCAGAACCAGTTTCGGAAGGATTGACTTCCCACAAGTGACTACAGAGAAAGGAGGAAATGTCTGTATTGTATTCTTGAAAAAAAAATATATCCAGAGTGATTCATTGATGTAATCGGCTAGTGCTTTTTGCTTGGTAAAACTAGAAATACCGTTTAGTATTGATATTAAAAGTGGCTATACGCTTTGCAAACATAGTTAATGGCTACAGAAAGATAAAAAGATGCCAAAGAAACACTACACAAGGAAATGACACGCTGCACATAAAAGAACAAAGACGGGTGTAAACACTCGAACATATTCCTATTTAAAATTGGATGATACGATAACTTGTTTGGGACGCACCACTATCATTTGCCTTAGCACTTGTTTCACTGTGATGGAGATCTGTTTCATATCCCATATCGAAGCCATATCGAAAGAAACACTCACTTCCTTGTAGGGGTAATCAGTAATTGCTAACGGTGGAATACTTACTGCGGTTACAGGTAACGTATCCATCTCCGATTCTGAAGATGCTGGACCAGTAAGATTCTGTTGTGGAAAATCCGAAGGAATTGCTGCTATGGGAGTAGAACTTGATGAGTCACTCTGCAATGTAGTGAAAGCAATAGTCGTCTGGGAGACTAACAGGGTAACTGGTCATAGGTGCACATGTAGAACTAATGGGAACATCGATCTGTCATTTAGGTTCATTTACATTGGGTAAATTGGGGAAAGTGGTATCAGAAGTAACAGCTCGAGACTCAAGGTTCTCCTGTAAAGTTGGAGGACGTTTCTCACATATAACGGGAAAACTGGTAACCAAATGAACATTTGTAAGAGTATCCACTTTGTTTAAAGTACCGGCCATTAGCGGAGATCTTGATGGCAGGTAATTCGTTTTCTGCATTTGAGTGGAACACTGCAACAATCCACGCTGAACTGATGAAAGTGTATGGCTAAAAATCTTCATTAAGTAACACTTTTGTTAGACAATACTGACTCTTCCAGTGTGGTCAGCAGTGTAAATGCTGAATAAGTTTAATAGTTTATTGTGTTGAATTGAGACTCGCATTATCATCCAGAAGAAACACAGCACGGCGGAGATCAGTGCATCTTTGTTTGATTTTAACCCCTAGCTTTAGAAGTCTTCTGCAGTTGCTTTCAGCATTCGTGGTTTCCTCTTGCTCCAAATAATCGTTCAGTAGGACACGTGATTCGTCTCAGAATGTAGTGTACAAATTTTCCTGGACAAAACAAGCATTTTGATTTTCTTCTCCCGTTAAGAAAATACATGATTCCGTTCCATGGATACATGCTTCCTTGATAGAATGACAATATGCAACATTATCTCATCACTTGTTAATATCAGGTAAACAAAATACTTTCTTTCACTGACTAACGTTGCACGATATTCAACAATACTGCCATTATGGTCGTCGGATAGTGTTATGGTACTGTTTTCGCGCATATTTTCCTATACTTAAGGTCATTAACTACAATTTTATGTGCTATACTATACTGTAATCCCAGCACAGCTGATATTTACCATAATGTTCTTTCTCTGTCCACATCAATACACTCACTCAAACGAACGAAGTTTACGTGAATAGTTAAGGTATTCGGTCTACCACATTCATACGGTTTTCTTTAACAATACTGGTCTGTACTTCTTTATAGGAAGACGTGAAGTCGCCACGTGCTACCTTGAAGCTAAATCTTCCACATACATTCTACGATCTGACTACGAATGTCAGCAGGTGCTTTTGACCTCAGATATCGCTAAACTTACTTTTTCTTTCTTGATCAATCTACCTGATGAGTCTTTATAAATATCCTCTTCGTACATATGCATGGTCAGAATTCGTTGTTCTAAATCTTGCAAGAATACCAATACGTTATTAATCTAAATATAATGTTTTGTTAAGTCACAGTGAATAACACAAAACTTGTTTGTGTTATGTTTGTAACGTGTTGCACTTTGTAATGTTTTCCGATCGTTGCTTGTACAACAAAATGAAGAAAGCAAAATAATGTTTAATAATTACATTCTTTCGTACGTTGTTTGATAACCTGGGAGCCAGGCTTTCTTCTTCTTAAGATGAAAATCCTGTACATTAGCTGAATAGGAGGAAACAAAAGATTGGAAAAGACATCATATAGTGCTACCGGATTGTGATTTTATTAATGCAATTTATTTCGACCAAGTTGTGTCTCGGGCTGTTGGCAGTTCTATTATGTGCTACGAAGCAACGGAAAAATTAAAGATAACCATAGTTGTAAGAATAATATAGAAGGTACTACTCTAACTACAACTAAAGTAGCTTTCATCACGTGGTTGCGGGAACAAGCTACGTACTTCCATGCGCAAAAAATATTGCGCGTATACTGTAACTCACGATTTTCCGCAATTATTCCATTTTCCTTATGTTTATGGGTAAAATTAAGTTATTAGTATGTGGAGATAATAGAAAGCAATCCATCTAAGGAGATATTTCCGAAAAATATAACAAAATAATAAAAATATAAGCAAAAAACAAAATTATGTTCGGTTTTGTGTATACTGGCAATAATGTTTTCGAGGAATTTTTTGCAGTAGCACAGCACGATTCAGAGGGAATAAAGAATTGGTAGGTTCAGAGTTGAATCAAGGAACTGGAAAGTGGAATAAAATATTGCATTTATTGGCTTAAATCTAGGGTGTAGATTGTCTGCCAAATATAAATTAGCTTCTGTAACCAAGATGTTGTACGGAAATATATAAACAAAGAGAAAAACTGTTGTCTTAAGTTTGGAAGTGACATGCTCTATAGCCATGAGCATTTATTTGTTAAGAAAAAGAGGGGCAACAAAAGGTAGTCTGTGTGGTCAAGTGGGTAGAGTGGCGGATTGGTAATTTTTATATTGTTTTGACACCAGATCGAATCCCATCCGATCCCATCCAATTTTTTCTTTACAAAACATTGTAGAAAGTGTATAACTTTTATGTTAATAAGAACCGAAACAATATAATAATGAAATAACTTTAGGTTTTTTCTGATGACGTATTTATTTAGAATTAGTGTATTATTACTAATAGCAATTATTTTCAGTTTATGCTGTTGTATAACTTCTTTTATCATCCTCTTTTCTGGAAAAAAAAACAAATTTCTCTCCAATAAGGTATGAAAAATATATATACACAGAAACAGACATCTTAGTATCAAACGTGATTAATCGTGATGAATTAAACAAGTTTCCCGTTATTAAAAAAGAAAACTATAGAAAATTATTGAATTTGGTCTTTAGGTTTTTAGCATGCTATATATATTCTTTATAAGACAATATTTTATAAGGCAAGATGTGCGATCATACCCACAAATTTAGCTAGTGAGTGAAAGATGTTTTCGGTACAAATATTTTACAGGTTTAGGTGCATGAAACACCAATACGCCATGGTTCCGACCTTCGTTTATTCCACATTATTATCCGACATATCATAGCAGGTAAAAAGCAGCATCAATCGGCAAGAAGAACTGCAAGTTGTTGTCTGTTTTCGATGCTCCGGACTCGATCGCCTAGCACGCCTATCTATACCATGACTCATACGTTTATCATTCAGTGCAGGCACGTATCCAGCTTTTCTTTTTTGAGGGGGCCCAACACGAATCCTCGTAAGCATGTAATTCTAATGTTTCAAAAATATCAATAATAATAATAATAATAATAATAACAATGCAACAGTTCTGTATTTCTCTTAAACGTTTCTTACTTTTCATTTATGAACCAGTCAAACTGCATTGTAACAGAAACGAAATCAAAAAATATTTTCTAGAGACATGTAAGGAAAACTGTCTGCTACGTATATCCCATAACAAAATAGCAAATGGCAATGAGTGTATCGTTCTAATACTGTAATGTTATAAACAAAACGGAAACGAAATTATAATTCCATTTAAAAGTGGGCTTTAATTCCAGCTGGTTTCAATGGCATTACGGTATATTCTTACAAGTAACACTTCCCAAGTGTAACACTCCGATTTTGATAGAATTTGATAGGCGGATACTACACATAAAATAAACGAATACATGTTTTTTTTATTTTCTGCGAAAAAACGATTTTAGGGGGCAAAAGCCCCCACCCAAAATTTTGAAAGTTGACGCCCGAAAGGAAAAAACAAGTGGACCAAAGTGAACGAAATTGTGAACAGTTATGACAGACGTAAAATGAAGGAATACGTGTTTTGTATTTTCCTGGAAAAAACGGTTAGGTGGGGCACAGACCCCTCCAAACCTTTGATCATGAAATATCAAAAGTGCTAGTAACAATATGTCAGATGTGTGTAAAGGACGAAGAATTGCAACGACACTTTGTGTATATACAATACGCAAAAACTAAACGAATACCTGTTTTTTTTATTTTCTGCGAAAAAATGGTTTTTGGGGGCAAAAACTCCCATCCAAAATTTTGAAAGTTGATGTCCGAAAGGCAAGAAGAAGTGAATCTAAATGAGGGAAATTGTGCACAGATATTGTAGACGAAAAATGAAGGAATACGGGTTTCGTATTTTCCTGAAAAAAAAAGAAAGAAAAAGAAAAACGTTTGGGTAGGACACAGACCCCTCCAAAACTTTGATCGTGAAATATCAAAAGCGCTAATAACAGTATGTCAGAAGTGATTAAAGGACATGAAGAATTGTAACGACACATTGTGTAGGGACAATACACAAAAAACAAACAAATACGGGCTTATTTTCTGCGAAACAATTGTTTTTAGGGCGCAGAATTCCCCACCCAAAATTTTGAAATTTGAGGCCAAAAAGGCAAGAAGAAGTGCACCGAATTGAATGAAATCGTGCACACATATTCTAGACGTAAATTGAGGTAATTGTGTTTCGTATTTTCCTGAAAAAAAAAAACGGTTGAGTGGGGCACGGACCTTCTTAGCTGGTGATTACGAAATATCAAAAGTGCAAATAAGTATACGTCAGAAGTTCCTAAAGAGTATGGAGAATTGCAACGGAACTTCGTATAGGGACAATTTGCAAAACAATAAATGAACTGTGTTTTAATTTGTACGGGAAAGCAGTGTTGGAGCCTAGAGCCCCTCCGAAAAAAAAATATATTACCGTAAAAGTGCAGGAAGGAGTGGATCGAAGCAAATGAAATTGTGTGTAGATATTGTATAGACTGTATGTAAAATAAAGACTTTCGTGGTTTTAAGATGTCCCTATCAATTTTGGCACATCAACAGCAAACAGGAAATTAATCGGCACGTGTTTTTGTTTATGCGGAAAAACATTGTAAGGGTTAAAGTTGCCTCGTGAAATACTATAAAATACGCTATACTGTTTGTGTTTGATGTTGATCTGCCAAATTTGAATAAATCTGATGGAGATACTTGTGAAACACGAGAGGCTTTATTTATCATATCCAATATCTATAGACAATTTCATTGGCTTCGATCCACTCCTTCCGACACTCAACACCACGGTCCACTCAACAGTTTTTTTCTTTTCAGGAAAATACGAGACAAGTATTCCCTCATCTTATCTCTACAACATTTGTGAACAATTTCATTCAGTTCGGTCGATTTCTTCTTGCCTTTCGGGCGTCAAATTTCAAAATTCTGGGTGGGACCTTTTGCCCCCTAAGACCGTTTTTTTCTCAGGAAATAAAAAAGCCGTATTTGTTTATTTTTTGCTTATTGTCCTAACACAAAGTTTTGTTCCAATTCTTCATGTAAATTTGGGCACTTCTGACACTGTTATTAGCACTTTTGTTATTTCATGATCAAAGGTTTGGAAGAGTCCGTGCCCTACCTAACCGTTTTTTCCAGGAAAATACGAAACCCGTATTTCCTAATTTTTCGTCTACAATATCTATGCACAATTTCATTCACTTCGGTTCACTTTTTCTTACCTTTCAGGTGTCAACTTTCAAAATTTTGGGTGGGGGCTTTTGTCCCCTAGAACCGTTTTTCCGCAGAAAATAAACAAAAACCGTATTCGTTTATTTTTTGAGTATTGTTCATACACAAAGTGTCATTGCAATTCTTCGTGTCCTTTACACACATCTGACATGTTACTAGCACTTTCGATATTTCATGATCAAAGGTTCGGAGGGGTCTGTGCCCCACCTAACCGTTTTTTTAGGAAAATACAAAATACGTATTCCCTAATTTTACGTCTGCAATATCTGTACACAATTTCGTTCACTTTGGTCCACTTGTTTTTGCCTTTCGGGCGTCAACTTTCAAAATTTTGGGTGAGGGCTTTTGCCCCCTAAAACCGTTTTTCCGCAAAAAATAAAAAAGCATTTATTTGTTTGTTTTATGTGTAGTATCTTTCTGCCAAATTTTATCAAAATCGGAATGTTACACTTGGGAAGTGTTACTTGTTAGAATTATAACAACGCATTGCCCACACTTTGGACACTGACTCAAAGTAATCTGATATAAAGAAACCTCAAAAGGAAAAAAGTAGGTTTATTAAAAAGTGCTTGAGGTTTGGAAAGGGACAGCTTCCAGGACCTCACGCTGGATACGTCCCTGAGTAAATGCATTATATTTGTTTCTTGCAAAACATGATTAGATGAGTAATATGTAAAATTATATCATAGTTTGACTTTTAATAGGTCTTTCCTTAACACACCCATATTATCCGGCGTTCTGCCTGCCTGTTTTATGTCGGATAAGCGAAACTCTACTGTATTTCCAAAGATAGCATATACACAGGGGCTAGAGGTCTGCACGGGCCGGAATTTTTAGAACGGACCGGGCCCGTTCCGTTTAATTTATAATCTATAGGCATTAGCGGATTAAGGGCGGAGCCAATGGAGCCCAGGCTTCGGGACCCCAAGCTCAGGGGGCACTTGAAAATCCCTCTGCTTAATACTAAAATATAGTAATCAACTTATTATATTATAGGCTCCAGACCGATGCTAATTTTTTCCCGCTCGTTACGCTCGCGGTATCCCTAGATTTAAGTCTTTCCATCAGCAGCATTTAACTGTTAATAATGAATGCAATTATTTAATTGTTAATAATGAATTTAACTAAACTAATTATTGTAAACTTGGAGCACATTCAAATATTACAGCATAGTTCTCGGTAGTTCCACAAACCTATGAGGCTGTGGAAGGCAGCAAAGAAAATTTATGCACTGGAACTATTCTTAACATAGGGCCCCCTTAAAATAGTCGGCTCTAGGTCCCAAAAGCCTTAATCCGCCCATGCCTATAAGCAATATTTCACGAAAAGCATGTATTTTTTAACAAATGTGTTTGTCATCAAGTTTTCATAAAGTAGTCCCTTTCTCCTTTAAGCAATTTCATAGGCCACGGTGTTTCAGTGGTAGAGCGTTCACCTCTGGTGCATGGAGTCCTTGGTTCGATCTATGCTCGCGTCAAGTGAACCTTGTGCTGGACGAACACTGTGTGCGTGGGTTTTCTCGGGGTTCACCCGTTTTATCCCACTTTGTTCATTCGACCATTTCATTCATTTCTTATCATCACTGTCTCCTTTAGCCTAGCCGGCATAACGCGGGACGTAAAACTTAAAGATATCATTTCAATCAAAAAACAGTTGCAGGAAGTATGTAATTTCGAATAAAACAAACTACTATATACAATTCTGAGTATGTTATTCTTTTATGAAATTCTCGCGAACCTTATTTCTAAATCGAAGGGTAAGAAGACTAAATTCACTCTCTTATTGTTATAGATCCATTTCAATTGAAGCAGTTGGAACAGTTGGAAAAAATTAAAAATCCATACCCTATATTCCAGTGTGGCACAATCGGTATAACGCGGCACACTGGTTTGTCCAGCAAAGTGAACAGTGTGACGCAAACTTTTTCCTATTATTTGCATGAATATTTGTCGAGTTTCTGTTATTTATTATTATTATTATTATTATTATTATTATTATTATTATTATTATTATTAACGATTCTTCCATGGATCAGCTGTCTGTATACGGTTAAGCAACCACAAGTATCACATTGAGGGAATTAGTATAATTATTTACTTTAATAGTAATACAAAAGTCTATTTGCTTGTATATTCTATCGAGAATAACTGCATCCGTCTAGAAAGCTAGGACTAACAACAAAGGGATCCGATGTTCTGACCGCACACCGCCCCAAATCGTGAGTGCTACAAGTTCTCTTCTACGCCTTAGCACAATAAGGGCTGTTGCGTTCAGGGAGAGAGAGAAATAACTTAATTCCATTGCAGTTATATGCTTATTAAATGTTAACTTATGTTTATAAATTATGTAAGTGATCGTATCGTTTTCTGTTTTTTATTATTATTATTATTATTATTATTATTATTATTATTATTATTATTATTATTATTATTATTAATAATAATAATAATAATAATAATTCTTATTATTATACATTTATTAATAGGTTGATTGCCATGTGTATGGAATTCTATATACACTGCTCTCCCGTGCAGCAGAACGTGATGATTTTCCATACGCAAACAATGTAGATATTCCAAGTTTGTTGTGTTCGTTCTATAGGTGTGTATGTAATTAGATACATATGGCGTAGAAATCAAAATTTAATGTCCATGCCACGTATATGCAAAACCATACACAAAGAAATTTATGAACAAAGACATTGAGTTTGAGTTTAACGTCTCGTTCAGCAACGAAGCTATATGAGACGCCGGCCTACTGATTAACGTGGACTCCAAACCACGTGAGCTCTCGCCGGGACACGAAGCCGTGTCTTCCACGCCAAACGCGCATACGTTAACCGCATAGCCACTAAGGAGCTCATGAACAGAGACATTTATCGGCTAAAACAAAGGCGAAAACAAAAATGTGTGATGTGATTTTGAGTTTATCGCCCCTTTCAGCAGCGAGGCTATATGAGACGTGGACCTACTGATTAACGTGGAATCTGAACCACATGAGCTCCCGCCGGACGAAAACAAAGAATGTTCATTTCAATGCTAACCTATGTAGGCCTACGGACTTCAATATTCGCCCTCAAACGAAGGTGCAGACTATCCATGGTTTGCAGTATTAAACTCTCTCTCACCTCTGTATTCTCCTAACATGTCTCCCAGCGATTACAACATTTTTTGGTATCTCAATCACTTCATATGTTAGTAGGATAGCTTTATCTAGAGGCCACTGATTAACCTGGCATTGCATTTTTCACTTTTTTACCTTTGGAATTGACAATCATCGTTTGGACAATCATTCTTTGCACCGACGTGTAACATCTCTTGGACGAAAATGCAATAGCTCTCACTGGAAATCAAATCCAGAACCAATGCACTTGAACCATTTGACCACAACAAGGCACATTTAAAAAGAGGTTTCGATTTTGTTCGGTAAATTGTGATTAGGTGTAACATTAAAAATACATTTAAGAAAGGGTACGGAGCAAACGCACTGTACTTTCTGGCTTGAATTTCTTACACTGACTCGTGTTAGGCTGCAACTATTATTGAAAGATTTATTTGGGAAATTGCGAATAAAATGTTTTGGAAAACTTTGCTAGAAGAAACTTCAGGCCCAAAAGTAAAGCACCCATTGATCATATTTCGGTTAGAAATAACTTAGAGATCCATATATTAGAATTATTAAGGATATAATTGTATGCGAACTATAAGCAAAAGCGTCTGAGTAATTTCTGAGAAAATCATGAAAAAAGTCACCCCAAGAATAAATTATCCTTTGTGGATCTTTTCAGGACAAACGAGCTATGCTGTATTGTTAGTGTTTTCATAAAACATTTATTTATGAAATACGAACACAATCGCCTGAGTCGTTCTTGAGAAAATCGCAGGGTAAAACTTACTGTCAAAAGTAATATACCACTTCTAGATTTTCCGGATGAGGGAATCATACCATATAGCTATGTTATTTATGTAACATGTATTTATAAAATATGAACAACAAACATCTCCTGAGTTGTTTTTAGGAATGTCATCAGGAAAAGCTTACCCCCAAAGGTAAACTCTTCTATATGTAATTTTGACAGTATATCGAATAATTTTTAAGCAAATCATCGGGAAAAATTTTACTGTCAAAGTAAACTCTCTCTTTTGAACTTTTCTTTTCGGAACAAGCGAGTTATACATATTGTAAGATTATTACAGACAATATTTTTACTGAAATTAGAACAAATTTGTCTGTTATTACTGAGAAAATTGTCAAAAAAATCAACCCTTGAGAAAACCACTTCTTCTGTATGTTAACGGAATAAACGATTTATGCTGTATGTTAGTTTATTAATGAAACATTTCTTTACGAAATATGAACAAAAATTGCCTGAGGCGTTAATGGGGAAACCATCGGGGGAAAGCTCCCGCTTAGAGTAAACTACTCCTTCGAACGAGTTGTCATATTGTTAAGTTATTAATGATACGTTTATTTATGAAATATGGTTGAGAAAATTGTGCAAAAAGAACGCATACCATACAGTAAATTACACCATATATATTTTTTCAGAAAAAAATATTCATATACGGTGGAGATTTGTTAATAAAATATATATTTATAAAAAGTAAATAAAATCGTCACAGCTTTTTTTCTTGAGAAAATTGAATTATTTTAAATTTTAATCCTTCAGTAAATTTCCCTTACTTTTAGGTGTCGAAGGATATAAAATTCGAAAGATAGTATGTTATTAAAACGTTATGTCTAGAATTCGGTCCAGATACGTTGAACAGTATGGCCTCTATTTGAGTGCATGTAAAAGCGTGACGAACCGAGAGACGAATAGATGGACAGACATCGAAAAATCATTTTTTCGATATGTAGGATCCATGTAGCTTGAATTCATTGAAATCTGGTACCGGTATTCGGTTTCAATAACTATCACCACACTTTCTTCTTTCGTCGCTCGAATGTGAAAACGAATAGGCCTACACCGACACGTAATGTGATAATTTGTAATCCCAAAAATTTAATTTGTTATGTTTAATGTGTTGTCACGCAAGAATAAAAAAGCTTACGCATGTTACATCATTTTATTATCAGTTTTTCACGCTACTGTATAATTCGGTATGATTATAATTAATATCGATAGCATCTTTTGGAAGCATTCGTGTTCCTCACAACTAGAGCTGTAAAATTTAGATTTGTTTAAAGAAAGCATTCTTTATTTCCTTCCACAGAATTATGATTGCATTTTTTGCACTTGTGGATATGAAACAAAAGGAGAGAGAGAGAGAGAGAGAGTCAATACTCTAAAAAGAAACACACACACTGAAACACTAGAACAGTAATTTAACATCAGCTTTTTTTCTTCATGACAACGAGCTATCGCTGTGACTGTGTTCGTCACGCTGTGTGTAAGGCAGCAGGTCGCGCATGCTTTGTTTTTTACTGGCCTGACTCACAGACACACTCGCAGTGAGTTGAAGTTACTTCTGCTGACGGAGAGGGAATGATTAAGCATACCATACCATAAACTGAAACCAATTGCTATTAGTAATAATACACTAATTCTAAATAAATACGTCATCAGAAAAAAACCACAAGTTATTTCATTATTATATTGTTTCGGTTCTTATTAAAATAAAAATTATACACTTTCTACAATGTTTTGTAAAGAAAAAATTGGATGGGATCGGATGGGATTCGATCTGGTGTCAAAACAATATAAAAATTACCAATCCGCCACTCTACCCACTTGACCACACAGACTATCTTTTGTTGCCCGTCTTTTTCTTAACAAATAAATGCTCATGGCTATAGAGCATGTCACTTCCAAACTTAAGACAACAGTTTTTCTCTTTGTTTATATATTTCCGTACAACATCTTGGTTACAGAAGCTAATTTATATTTGGCAGACAATTTACACCCTAGATTTAAGCCAATAAATGCAATATTTTATTCCACTTTCCAGTTCCTTGATTCAGCTCTCAACCTACCAATTCTTTATTCCCTCTGCAATCGTGCTGTGCTACTGCAAAAAATCCCTCGAAAACATTATTGCCAGTATACACAAAACCGAACATAATTTTGTCTTTTGCTTATATTTTTATTATTTTATTATATTTTTTGGAAATATCTCCTTAGATGGATTGCTTTCTATTATCTCCACATACTAATAACTTAATTTTACCCATAAACATAAGGAAAATGGAATAACTGCGAAAAATCGTGAGTTACAGTATACGCGCAACATTTTTTGCGCATGGGAGTACCAGCCGGAGATATATCTCGGCGGAAGTCAGCGAATGTCATCCGGGTGATGTGATAGCAATATGGGAGAAGTGGAAAGATAAAAAGAAGAAAAAACAGAGAATGAATGCTCTCTCCCACTCCCTTCTGTCCGCCACAGTAAAGAGGAACCCAGTGTCTATAAAATGTGTTGGTTAACCTTTAGGAGAAATATGCATGTGTGAGAAATCAGCAGGTTCTGATGCAGGTCTGCTTTGCTTAAAATGATTCCAATAGACCCTCACAATTTTACCAATTGCACCATGTGCAGCACCAAAGATCCATTGAGGGTAATTTTCTAAGTTTACCAGCCAATTGTACTCTTTGCAGCATCAAAGATCCAGAGATGGTAATTTTCTAATTTAAACGCTCTGGCAGCATGAGACTTAGAACATGTAGGAGGTTAGTGATCTAGCATAGGACTTTTTAACATCATTTAAAGACCTTGAACTTAGCCATTCTACCGTACCGGTCTTGAGATTAGGACCCACTCGATCTTATTACTTCTGTATTCTTTCCTAACAAATTTCCTTATTACCTTTGGTATTGTTGAAATTGATTCCTACTATTTAGATATTGGAAATTGAAAACTTGCGTTACAGCTAGTCAAACAACACGGTTAATTCAGTGTTTTCACATTCCACATATTATGAATTTCTCCTATATTCTGAAGTTTGTGGCCTAATTTGTATTATAGACATTTCTCTGTAACTTTTGTAGCCTTTTCTCTATCATCGGGTCCCTTTTTTTGTTATTATGATAAACTCACTTTTTTACTAAAGGTTTCTCGTCACTTTCTTTCAATGTATACCCTATGCGATCTAAGGCAAAATTGTCTGAGTCTGAAGTGCTATACATGTAATGATTCCAAGTGTGGCACACGTCTGACACCAACCACCCCTAAAAAGCTAATTGAGATTCTTTCCTCACATGAAGTACCAGTTATTACGATTCGAGTTAAGAACTTAGGGATCTAATGATAGCATTCATGAATTAAGCTAGATACGAGTTTCATTCAAGCCCGTCAGCTGAGAGGGAATGGAAGCGTAAGTGAAGAAAGATCGCTGTAACGGACTTCTAGCACAGAGGTATCAAACCCATATCGGAGGATTTTCCTAACGCAAAACCTCCCTAGGTGAGATAGCCTTGACTTTTTTTTTACAAATTCCATACTGTTTGCTGTTTCGAGCTCTCCATCTAACGTCCCAATATTTATGAAATATTGCTTGTGCTAAGATAAAAAATAAATTGTTGTTTGCTCTTAATACTAAGATGAGATAGCATTCTTTGTACTTAAATAAGGACATGAATGTGCATACAGGATTCATAGGTAAAGTCCAGTTTTTCATCAATTGATCACGTTCAGAACAAGTTATATGAACTTGATAATCGTTCATGTAACACATTTTTACCGTTCACAATTGATCATTAAATAGGTAACTTTGGTACGAAATTGATATTAGCTAAGCCAAAGGCAAAGTTAGCTAAGACAAAGTGGTCTCTAGGCTAGAGCACGATAAACTTCTCGTAAACTCGGAATTGTAGCTCGTGCTCCTACATGTTGACTCGTCTCTCATACGATTCGGACTACCTCTTCCCAAAAGTCACTAATGGTTTTGTTCGATGCTCCTTCCGGGTTAATGCCTTGGTCGTTGACTATTTCTTCAGTCTCGATGAAAAGTGCGTGGTCATAGATTAACCAAAGGTGAGGTGATGATAGGAATGCTGACAGGGAAACAATCTGTCATTTTTATTGATTAAGAAATTAGATGTGTTGAAGGAATTAACAAACATCAAGAAAACTTCCTTTTAAGAAAAGTAAATGAACTTACAAAAAAGTGATTCAACTTTAAATAAACGATGATGAGTGCTACTGCATAGCATTTTAAAATAAAATGTCCCAAAGTCCGAAATAAAATGTATCATTATGTGCCTGAATACACATACCTTCACAATATAATAATACATAGGTGGATACACAATTTCGGTGGCAACTATATATAACATATATTGTTATAGTAACCAACGCAAATCTTGCAATTTTAGGGGAAAAATATTGCCTTGCAACTAATGATATTTTAAACTGGGGTGAATTTACGACTCATTTTGGAGCAATAACTTCCAATTATCATGAAAATGTCTTTCTTTACGACTAATATTAAGGTTTGGAAAAAAACAAGAAAATCAGAATTGTCGTAAGCCACTTGGGATTTCAGTGAAAATCCAATTTCATTCATAATTACTGTGAATTGTGTTTCGCATATAACAATTCAAATTAATTACCATAGGAAGATATTGGGAGCTGGTGTAAAATCTAAGTTCCAGATAAGGGAAAAAATTAAAATAAATCCCAAAATTGACCGAAAAAACTGGAAAATTTAAATACTCCTTGAATAATATTATTGTAGATGCAAATAGCTATAGTTTAAAAGTTCCGAAAGAGATCACTTAAGTCTCACCTCGTTCCAAGACTACATCCTATAATTCATGAAAAGTATAAAGAAATGGTAAAATTATCGTTAGATTTCTGGTTTCGATAAACTCAACTAAAACCATATATTATGCTTAATTGATGTTGGAAAGTGCAATTTAGTTAGCTTCCTATTTTTTCCAGATCGTGGCCTCAACACTTACGAAATACGTTAGACTAATTCTAGACCACAATATCCGAGTGTATAGAGAATTTTACATTTCGCCCAGATTAGCTAGATTTCAGCCAGGGTGAATATATCGTTTATTATAACATCATCGGAAAATGTCGGAGTCGGAATCGGAAAACAGCAGGCTCTCCTAGTCAACCATCTGACGCAGAAAGTTTTTTACACAGAAACGTTTAAATTTGAAAACTCCATACCTTGGCCAGTAATTAGCCAAGAATTTTCTTCCTGGGCGTGGAGGAAGGTATGCGTTTTTAGCACCTATTTCGTCGTCTCTAAACTTTAAAACTTGGTTATATTTTAACTGACTTATTGTCTGTCCAGTAATCACCCGCGAACTTGTGTTAGTTTACATTATTCAACTCTCTGTGTGACTACTGACGTAAAAACACTTTCAAAGTCCTCCGTGTAACGTTCTCGAAGTCTTTCTGACTTCCACGACTCGCGCCGGGCGGCGAACCAACGCTTATGTACTCAGGAAACAATGTATTTCGTGTTTTCGCTCGCCTCTTGTGGAGGGAGACGGCTTCGTTTCGACATTGAACATGTCTCCGTAGAGGTAAAGAACACAACGAAGGATACAGAAGATTCTACTTCCGTATTCCAATTTCGTATCAGCATTGTATTATAGGAATTAATAATAAAAAGTAAACCGTTTGTAACAATTTACAGCTAAGCGAATTCAAAGTAAATCCATCTTATCCATGTACTGTAATTAGCGTTTATTACAGCATGTTTCTTGCTATCTCCACAAGACATTAGAGATAGTCAGCAATTCTTATGACCAACACTTAAATATCCATATCTATTTGTCCAACACATTTCTTGCTTTGTGCCTTTCATTACACATCCGACGTAAAATCTATGAATCTCAGCTCATCGGTCCTGACTCATTTTAGGGCTATTTATGCCCGCCAGTGACACAACCCAGGACCTCTGGTTATTACAGAAACGGGTTTTTAGCCACCCGCCAATAATTGCACATTAGTTGCAAGTCATGTATACAGTTGGTCAGGGTTACTTCTGCGTTCAACCAACGAAATACACCCAAGCTATGTCCTACATTAGTAATCTACTATCATCTTTCATAGCGCTTTCTATTGGGCAGGGAACTCGACTGAGGATCAAGCTCGGACACTTTTGATGTTTATTCCAGTACAGTAAAAAAACTGCTGTTTTTTATCGCTGTGTCACTCCGATATTGTCTTGAGTGAGCGACTCTTTACCTGTTATTACCTCATTGTTTTAAAAAAATATTATTATTAATTTTATTTTATTTGAAAGTCATCATTTGAAGTTTGCAGAAGTGAATTTGTAATCTGGTTGCAACTTCCTTTGTTATAACTCATCCACGATTTTCGTGTATATAAATCTTATTGTTTCTCGTTCATGTTCTTCTAACTTTACTCATTAAATGTTCAATCTAAATGTTCAATCCTTGTTTATACAGTAGTAATGAACAGGGTCGTTCACTGAAAGCACAGGACATCAAAATTCGTCCCATAACATTATAAAATTTACTTTTTGAGTTAATATTTAATAAATAACTTTCTCTGTTTCAACTGTTAGTAATCACTACGATAATTAAATTAATTCGAGAATCGTGGATCAATTGTGTACAAACTTGCAAAGAAGATTACGAAGTTTTTCGACTTTACCTCTCACTTAGTAAAGGAAAAACAAGTTATTGTAAGCATCTTTAAAAGTGTTTCAATATTAACTAATTGCAATTTAAACCAATTAATGTAATAAGTACACTATTTCATGCAGAAAACATGCTAGTAGGAAATCACAAAATACAGCTATTTTATGTTAATACCGTGATACATATATGAATAGATAAAATATCAGGGAAATATGCTTATCTCTGAGAAGTAATGTATCGGTATTTCTTAAATTTTAAGAATCAATTCTACTACTATAGCATTAAGCAATAAAAGTGGTTCAATATATTCTACTATATTCATTTTTTGCCCCTTTGATTGGAGATATACCAGGCAAAAGTATGGAAATACAACTTTTTCAAGTATTCATTATGTTAGAATGAGACGAGTACGAATTATGTTACGAATGAGTATTCATTATGTTACGCTCCACTATTGAACATTCTCTGTGATTCCATGGAATAAGTAAAGAAATGTAGTATATAAACAGTGAACGTTTTAAAATCTAATTGCAAGCGGAGAGGAAACAGGTTCAAATTGTCCAACCTTTGATGTTTAAACGACCTCCTCGCTCACTACTTTAAAATTTCATCGAAAGAGTTTCTGGATGGAAAACTGGCGTTGGTGCACAAATCAATTTTATTTATTCGAAAATTAATTTGAGAGACTGTCTAAACTTCATCCCCTTACCCCCGCCAAATTGGTTCAAATTGCTCTCAATCATTATTGCATCGTTTATGCACGCTTGTGCACAACCCGAAGTTTGATATATTGACATAGCCTCATGAAACGTTAATTGGCACCGAAATGCTCACAATTGAGGACTTCAATGCAATAAGGGCGTAAGCCCGAAATATGCATTTTGAGAAAAACGATGTTGAAAATTTAAGTGGTGTTTTTCGTACATAATACAACATAATATGCAGCATTTTATTTCCGTTATTGATAAATATCATGTTAATGAAGATAGTATACGTTTTTAACATTGTACATAGCTTCCTATTTAAATGTATTTGTGAAGAAAGCAACTGGTGTTATAAGTCCTATTTGCATCAAACCACGAGCATCAAAACTTTTCTCTAAAATTAAAAGTTAATTAATTAGATATTAATAAACTGCTGCTCTTTAGTAACTCCTAGAAAGAAAAAGTAAAATGGTATGAGAATATGTAATAAGAAAACTACATAAAACGGTAATCAGTACCCTGTGCTTTTGTCACTCTCACTGTCATGTGGAACATAATCATTTTCTGGATTTTCTCTCGTTGTTTTTCAGAACAATCTCGGACAAAACATGCTCATATCATGCTTTAACAGGATCTCGCACAAATCGACAGAGACTTCTAATATCAGATAACTTGGAGACTCTTACTCTTGATTTCGTTACTGGTGTCAATAATAGCACTATATTTTCAGTACACAGTTTCTTGATGTACTGGAAATGCTTATATAATAGCATTTATCTACTTGATGCTATATATGTACCGTTAGTAGACCACTGCACCCTTACATATGATTGAAGTTTGAACATAATTTTGCTCTTAAATTTTGGGTATAGATAGTCCATGAAATGATTCTTCCAGTCTCTTAAAACTGCATTTCCATCAGTGCATTTCAATAGATCTCTTATATTCTTTAACACTATTTCTTCTCTTCTTCCTTTTCAGCCTTTCATTTGTAGATTCACTGTCATTTAGGCTTAAGTCATTTAGGCGAAATTAGTAAGGTACGCAATTACAGTGTGGTGTTTGGAGGGAAATGAACAGCTTTTCGCGGGGTAGAAGCTGTGTAATTGTTTTCACGCTACTCTGGCTGATATTGCTCTGAATTTGAACAGTCTTCCTGACCTCTAGAATCTAGATATTGAGTCGAAATATTGACAGGAGGTAAAACAAGCATGGTAAAAGCCACTTATGCCTTTGATGCAAAAAGGGCGTAATCCTGCTACACGCGCTTATTAAATCAAGGTCCTCAATTGTAAGTGCATTCTTTGCCCACTTTGTTTACGCAAAATTTCCTTTTATGTACCAACGAAAATGTGAGATATTGACGTATCTAGTTTGGGCGCCAGCCTCTCCTCAACAACTGCAATTGCTATCAATATCGTCTCAACCATTAGTGTATCGTTTGTGCACGCAAAAGTTTCGTTTCTGCATAAACGGAAGTGTGAGATATACCGTGCCTACTTTAGGAAACAGCCAACTCGTCGTTTAAGTACATTTGTGTACTCAAAACTCTTCGTTTGTGTACGAAAGAGACTGTAAAATTTTGGCATTTCTCAATTGGGAAACCAGCTATCCAGAACCTACCGATTGACACCAAACTGGTTTCGGTTAGGTTTTCGGCTTTCGAGCCTAGCCTACAAAGATTGAGACAATTGGTGCTAAGCTTGCAGTATCCATAGGTCTCTGGCTCAGGATTAAAAACCAAGAAACAAACTTTCTATTTACACATACAAAGAACAGAAAAGGGTTAGAATTTACTCTCCATGTAGCTCTGAAAAAATTACTTAATTTTTCAATTTTTCTTTTCCTATTACCCATCGTTCTCTCTCTCTCTCTCTCTCTCCATGTAATGCCAATGCTCGGCACTTAAGTGCGGCGTATAGTAGATAGGATGACTAGAACCAACTTGCAGTGCCAGTAGTTCTAAAATTAAACGTAGTAATAATTATTAAAAGAAACATCCATTTACATGTACAGTAAGGGACACTTCTAGATGGTACAGCCATATGGAGGTTTACGGCTAAAGTGCTCCACCAGTTGAGTCCGAAGCATTTGACGGGAATTATTGCAACCGAATTAACCTTAAAAGCAGGCGTGTCTCATAATCGCCAGGCACTGAAAATTCCCGTACACTTGCGCGAAATTCCCACTATCATCTACAGCATCATTTCTCCAAATGAGATAAATCTTAGACGTGTACTTCTTATGGCAAACATATTACTTGATATTTGTCCTATTTGTGAAGATAAATTGAAACAAAAAATTGAAGTCCAATCCTGTTGCTGTTGGAATGAACACTCTTTCAGTCGTTTGATCTGAAATGACTTTACAGTTTCTGAATAAATATTCTGTCACTTCAGGAGGGTAGGAAGAGCGGATTCCCTCCTCCTTCAGTGTGAAAACACATACACTTAATCAAATGCTTAGTGAGAGTGAGAACATTGGTATGGCACTTTTATAATTTCTAGTTTTGCTCCCAAGCCATATCATGCCATAGCTGATGACCTTGGAGAACGAGAGATGCAAATATGATGAAAGAGAGATACAGTCACATGCGCAAACTTGGAATTTGAGACAAAATGATCGGATAGCATCCATATTTTGTCGCAAATTTTGATTTTGTAAATAGACCTGTAAAAGCTCACCCAAACCTGAGAGCATCCCACTACCAATTGTTGAATTCAAGTGAAGAACTCAGTTGAGAGCATCAAATGACTATGGAGGGGGAGAAACATCTTCAGATATGGGAAACAAATAATGAAAAAATTGAAGTGCCCTGAACAGGACCCGAACCACGAAACTTACGATCACCAAGTGTGACGATGTGCAGATCTCTTTCTGTTTGCTTAGCTCGTTAAATTTCCACATTCGTGGAGAACTGCTCACGCTATAATTTAGCGGTTGTCACAAAAGAAATGTAATTAAATTACACCATGATTTTCATGGGAAAGGTGGATTAATCTAGGGGAATGACAAAAAAATTTCTAAAATATTTAAGTTTATTACATATCTAAAATTGTAACATGCAATAACATATTACTTGATAGATTCCACAAGAGTTATTTGATATCTGATAGTTCATTTTATAGATTGATACCTTAACATAGATCGATTAACAGGCAAAATACTCAGATAGTTACGTTATTGGAAATGAATGATGAAATACAAGTATGCGACAACAGTTCTTAGTCTTGAAAGTTTTACTGTGGATAGACAGAACATTTTATAGTACAGCATGACATCTCTGAACTTGAAATTACTGATGCAACAAGTGCTCATACATACCTTATAGGAGTAGTCTTGTAACTCTTACAAACTTTGACGATGATTCTGTCAGCTCACAACCTGCGTCTCGAATGTCGAATCTTGAATCTCCGAATGAATAATTTGAGACCTTGAGGTCATTTTTTATTATTTTTCGAGGGACACACTTAAACCTCGTATCAGCCAGTTCATCCTTTTGCGTCAGATCCACAAATATGGAAACTTATTGCTCTTTCGAATTCTGATTGGCTCTTAGCAAGGGCCGCACCCAGGATACATGGTATGATACACATGTACAAACGTGGACGGTGTGAACAGTCACCACCGGAAGAATACAGTGACATGCTTTCTAGACTTATCCGTTGATCCACAACTATTTAACCAATTTCCGCACATTAATGCGTGGTCACGTTGTCAAAATCGTGATGGTGTATCCTGTTGGTGAGTAAGTATAACCTTCAACAGGTAAACATCCTACGAATTACTTCCAATTCTATTAATTCCAGTACCAAGTAAACAGAAATACTGGATATGAAATTCTATATCTCGGCAATAGTCTTGCAGAAAATATCCAAATTAAATTTTTCTATTTGGAACAGGAGAACCATACACGCAAGTTGCGCACATGAGATTTGTTTTGTGGAGGAGGGGGCAGAAATTTATTTTGAAAATGGCAAAATCGCAAGTTTAATTATAACAATTTTATTTTTAAGAACGCCAAATGCGAAGGAGAACGGTTGTATTATCTTTGGATTAAAAGAATAAAATTACGGCTGAAGGTGGAAGTAAAGAGAGACTGAAGATGTTTAGGAAGAATGCATACTACCAAGCAATGGCGTAGTTAGGGAGTCTGGAACCACCGGACATTTGCACAAGTTGTTAAAATAAGACCCAAGAGTTGAAACGTACCGAAGAGACCTCGCGATCGAGGTCGAGGTGTCACTCTCGATAGTGGCACAAACACATGGATTCAAATGGGTATACACATGCGGAATATGTACGCTACAGTGCGACCTAGAGGTCGACCGCGAGGGTGAATCAGTGGTCGCGATGATAAACAACCGAGTTTGTTTTAACATCGATGTTCAGCGGAAGCATCGCTGTGGCTCATGTTCTCTTTGGTTCTCCTTGAAGCGCTGCAAGGTATAAAGTCTTCATTTGTTTAACCCTTTCACAGAGGAAGTCGACTTTTGTCGACAGAAACAAAATTTCCATAACATGCGAATGTCGACTATAGTCGACGTGTTAAAATTTGTTTGTCAGTATCTTGGCTTTGTCGAGAGTAGTCGCCAAAGTTGTACCGTTCATTTTTTGTGTTCTATTGTTTCCGATAAACAATAGAAATCAGACAGAAAACCTTTGGCGACTACAATCGACAAAACCAAGATACACACAAATTTTAACACGTCGACTATAATCGACATTCGCAGGTTAGGGATTTTTTTTCCGTTGCCTTCCACAGTGAAAGGGTTAAAATTTCGTCTGTAGATGATTCTGTATGTCTATACTCCAGAGGTTTTGCTGCACTATTAAACGTGATTATGAAAGAGATATTAATAGAACTAGTGAGGAATGTTCCAGCAATATGGAATAAGTAACAAAAAATATCATAATAGACGTTTTAAATATAGAATGGAAGAAAATAGCAACTGAAATGTGAATGTCGGGTAAGTTATTCATATTTATTTGAGAATTATACTGAAGCTTATTAGAAAAAAAGAAGCTACTGTTAATTATATATATGCTTAGAAACTCCACTCCTTTCCAACAATTCCGAGATTAATATAAAAGGGTTTCTTGTAAATTCGTTACTGATATAAGTTAAAGAAATGCCTGTAAAGACAGACACATATCCATAGGGAGAAAATGTTGTATAATGGAATTGCAGTGACGAAACTTCATTTGCTACAGTTAATACCGCCTCCAAACCAAAACCTGAAGACATGCCTGTTTTTTATGCAGCTGGAGGAATGGCCACTCCTGGCCCAGGAGGGGAGCCGCAATTTTTAAGAAGTCTAAGTTCTTTTCCCTCGAGAAAATCAGTAAACAAATGATTGGTTACTAGTGTGTTAGTTAAGATTTATTTGGAAAAACCGGCTGCTAAAAACAACTACCAAAATATGAGACATAAAGCATAGCTAATATTCAAAAATGTTCGAAACGTAATATTTGTGAAACACAAGAGAGAGAGAGAAAGAGAAAAAATTAGTCCAACTCATATAAGTGCCCTTCAGTTAGTATTTTAAACAAAGAATCACTTCCCGTTAGGTTTCTTAGATGAGTAGTTAGCGTACTGGACTTCTACATAGGTGATGACGGGTCCGGGTTCACGCAAAGGACACTGTTTTTTTGGCAACATTTATTCTGAGCATTCCACAAGTTCTGTTAAGACATATGTAGTCTCAGACAGTTTGAGCCGAATTTATTTTCAAATATGAGACTTCTTATTATATGTTTTTTTTACTTGCAATATTGCAAATTTGATTTCAAATCTTACAACGTTAATTCCACTCATTGTCCTACTTCAGATTATGATGAATATTTGCACAGCGACGGCAGCCGGGTGGTACTATGCGTATAATATTTGATTCTTACTGTTACACGCTTAAATATAGTGCGGAAACGTAACTAAGAAAAACAAGTTTGTTAGCTCGCACAATACACCACAGACCCCTGGAGGAATTTCATAGGTATATATTACCAAGGAGAAATTTACTGAAGTGGTAAGACACTAAAAGAATCTATGGGAGCAGGGGATTGTAATGCGCCGCTATTCTAGACTTTTACCATTGCGCATTACACGATATGTAAATTTGCAATAAGGACTTTGGTACGCATCTAAAGATATAAACTTTTTAAAATATATAAACTTTTTCGAAGCGATAAATAAATAAATAGAAAAATGATGTTATAATGATATACGTAATACTGAGTTTTGAAGATAATAATAATGTGCAGCGATAAATAAAAGCAGATTCGGGGAGAATTTATTCTCCCTCAATATCAATCACCATGTAAACAATGAGGTAAACAATATTATAAACTTGAAAACAAATTATTCTAAATTTTAAGTAAAAATAAAATTCAGTGGCTGTTTCGTAATTCTTATACATAGATTTCAAGACAAGTGCTAACCTATGGATATATATTTATAATGATTAATAATCTAAGTTAAACTATGGACATGGAACATCAGTTAACAATTTATTTTGGGAATTATCGCCAATTGAATAATGTAGGTATATATATGCATCTCTTGTTTATGGTCGGAATATAAATATGTCAAGGTGGAAGCTATGGATCTGAAAGAAAGAAATATATATAGATATATATTAGATTAATCGACGAATGGGAAAAGAAATATATATAAATAACGGTAATAATAATAATAATAATATAGATGTAAAGTAAAATAAGTAAGAATGAATATGAATAAAGAAATAAATAAAATAAATAAAATAAATAAAATACGGTAAGAAAAATATATAAATATTATAAAGAAGAAAGAGAGAAAAGAAATGATATACTTACCACCTCATATTACATTAGATCCGAAGGGAAGAGATGTAGACCGTGGTATACATAAATAAAGAGGAGAGATTCGTTAATATGCATATATATATATATATATATATATATATATATATATATATATATATATATATGTCAACATTTTCAGTAATCTATAAATTCATCGGCTATAATAATGTGCTGAATGTAATAATTTGGAAACAGGCAATAAATAAGGAAAATTGTACTTACCTGGTATGTGTATTTAATCTAAATGATACTTATTTTACATATGAAAATTTAATTCGTAGATTTCATTTTCTCTCGAGTCTTGCATAACATAATTGCTCTGTTCAAATTTTACTTCTCAAAGAAATAGCTCTTCTCATCACTTTGACCTTCAGGAATTTCCCGCAAGTGGGATGGCGACCGTTGCTATGGGCCAAACTTCGGCTCAGTTCATGCTAGGAAGCGTTCAACGTAATCCGTTGTAGAACCGAGCCCACAACTAGAATAACTTAACCAAATTGTGAAAACTATAAAACCTAACAGCTGTGTTGTGTGTTGTTGTACTGCAAAGAAACTGGGTCCAACGTAACATCACCAGAAGTCTGTTTGTAAAATGCATACGACAGCAGAACAGTTTCAGAAAGGTTTGTATAATAACATCTTTATATAAGTTACCATATTGTGTAGTTCGGTACGACAAAGTTCATTACAGGATAACCAGGGGAAGGGTTCGGTGTGTATGGAGATCAAACTTTCTAAAAATATTTATAAGAATTGAGGAAAGGTTTTGTTGCACTTTCTGTCTTGAGAATAGTTCTGAGACAAATGGATTAAAAATCCACAAGTTCCAAGGGGGCACGTTTATAACAAATACCACAAAGTGCCTCAAATTGGTTTTGAGTTAATATGATAATCAAAAATAAGAATCCGTGAGACAACAACACTTGAATATCTTAGGCCTGTTTACGGGATTAGCATAAATAAAGGGGAAAAATTGGACCATGGGTTCCCACTTCGGGGGTCGAAGATGCCCCACTCTGGATTTGCAAAACAATTTCGATTCTTTCTAGATACGTATCAAAACACATTAGATTTACTTACATACTATAGTATTGAACGTATTCACTGTAGTTAAGCAACGTGCTTAAATAATAGCTGTTTTACATTAAGTATGGCACAATGATAGAGCAATCACCTCTTGTAAGTGAGCTTTTTAGTTCGATCCCCTCTCGCGCCAAGTTGTCTCTGTAGGAGACAAACACGGTGTGGTGGGTTTTCTTGGGTTCTTCCGTCTCCTCTCTCTCCTTTGATTCCATCATTTCGTTATCTTCATCAACACTGTCTCTCTTAGCCTACACGGGATAATCATGAGACGTAAACCTGCAAGATTTCATTTTACATTAAGTCTTATGTGATTCAAGGTCTGTGTATTCGCAACTTAGGTTACGTCACGTTTCTCAGAAAGACACTTTCAGTGACCGTACTTCCTAATTCATGTCTCCATTGAATTTCATGAGAGAGAAATGTGCATCACGCTAAAACCAAGTGAAATATCACCATTCAATTGCAAAAAGGATAAAATAATAGAAACTCGAACGTGAGACTGCTGCGTGCAAAGCAAGGAGTTTACCAATACACCATTACGACACTTCGCAACACATTTAATTTATAATCGTTATAATTTGTTAAAAATATAGTACTACTTTCCCACAAACATAATCACATGACTTATTGCCTTGCAATTCACGTGGAAACGTATAATATTTTTTCTCACGAACATGAACAATGTCAGAAATGATTAGAAAAAAAAGAAAGGCCACATCCAGATTCGAACCTAGTACTTTCGCCACTTAAGACAGCCACTCTAACCACACGACTACGAAACAACTACTTCGTAGCGTCCTTATTAAATTATTTCCATGCACAAAATTAGATATAACAAACAGCGAGGGATCATTTTACAATCACCTTGTTAGCTATTTTATCATACTATACACGCGTTCTGTTAGAACACCCCGAATTCCGCTGCGAGAGAAAAATTCGAAACAGTAGTAAAGAAGCAGAATTATCATCTATCACAATATACAAATCACGATGAAGAAGCTTTGTAAGTTCACAATATAGCAACGAAGCTTCTTGCAATATAACACAACATGTATGTAGTGTAGTGGTTAAACCACGTAACTCCTGTTCGGCGCACTCGGCTTCGAATCCACAGTAGTGTAGCTTGAATTTTTCATCAACAAAAATACATCATTCTTGAAAATAGCTGCAACGCAACGTAATGTAGAAATCCGTGAGTTCCATGCAGAAAAATAACAATACAGGATTCAGAAGTGTTTTATTTAAAAACGATAGTGAAAATGACATAAAATGAGCAGAGGCAAACAGTACTTTCACGTCATTTATTTGTCCATGTTTTCTTTGTAGAAAAGTTGTTGGACAGTTGGTTGTAATATCACCAATATAGTTTGAAATAATTTGATCAGTCCATCATTATAGTAAAGGGCCTAGCGGAATAAGTATGTGAAAACTGCCCCCAAGTATATCTGCACCAACTTTACAGTATCGATTAACATTTATCAGAAACTCAGTTTCCAAAATTTTAAGCCCCCCAAGCGCTTTTGGAGGGAGAATGAAAATTGAAATTATTTTTTCTCCTGAACGGCTCTACCGATTTTCATGAAAAAAAATATTTTAAATGTACTCAACAAGAGAAAATTCGGAAAATAATTTTTTGAAATTTTTTGGGGTTGAAAATTGATTTTTTCAAATTTTCGAAAAAAATAGTGCAAGACTAACGGAACACACACATTTTTTGCCAGTTTTGTCTTGAGAGAGTCCCTAACTACATAATATTGTTTTCATTTTGTTTGCAAGTGTACCTCATAGTGAAAAAAGGCAAATGTGCCGTCGCTGACATAAGTCTTTGACCAGGTAATGGCGATTGCCTTGAAACAAATGCAGAATGTGAGAGTTTAATCTGTTATATCTGTAGTTTCGTGTGGAGAAGAAACAAACTTGTGAACGAAAGGTTTAAGAACAACTGATGTTATTAATATAAACTTTCCCGGAGATTATTAACGTATATCATCATAAAAGAAATATGAGTGACTCTTTGAAACGAAGAAAATAACATACAACTTTACAAGCGGAGGCAAAGAAACCTAACGTAAACAGACTAACGACCAATCATTTACACTGTAATGATCGTGGTTCTGTGGTCAAGGCGCTTGGAGTAATCTGGAGGTTCTTGCATCGAATCCACGGCGGGCAATTTTTTTATTTACTTAAGGAATTTTAACGGTGATTGATCAGCGATGACACACGTTTTATTATATTCAGATATTTGAATACTCCGATGTTTCAATATTTGAAAAAATGAAATCTTCAGGAATAATAATAGTAATGATAATAATAATCTCGTAAAAGATTAATATAATTAACGATTTATGATGGTTTCGTTTTAGATAAATGTATTCTGAGTCTGCTGTTTCACTTTTGAATGGATATAAGTTTTCCTATGTGTTTTCTCTCCATATTTTTTGTGAAAACACGTTAATGAGCAATAGAAAATACAATTGTTTTTCGATTCGTATTGATTTGGGTTAACAGCTTCAAAAATGAATCTTTAATGTCCAACGATAATGCCTGTTTGGTTCAGGAAGACTACGGTTGAGACAAGTGAATTACAATGGACGAGCTGGTGGAATGAGAAATTTGGAGTGTCGCGAGAAAACCCATGAGCACAATGTTGTCAGTCTCAATCAGTGTTGCGTAAGTTACTTGTAAAAATGTAACGCGTTACAAGTTGCTATACTTTCTCTTAAAATGTAACGCGTTAGTAACGCATTACTAGCAAAAAAAGTAACTGTTACTTTACTTCGAAAGTAACGCATTACTTTTAGGTCCGGGACTTTAAAAATGTGAAAAAAATATGACTTTAATTTTCCGTACTACTATTACTACCGCTATTATTATTATTATTATTATTATTATTATTATTATTATTATTATTATTATTATTATTAGTATTAGTATTATTATTATTGCACGTTCTGAATTGCTTTATGTAAATACAAGCACACATGTTTACTTGACATATGACCATTTTCATATAATGTAACATTGATAAAAGGCCATACTGTGTTGTTACTCGTAGGGATGGAAACAAGTGAGTTCGAGCGAGTTTTCTCTGAAACTCGATTCGACTAGAAACAGACATCTTTGAGCTCGAACCGAGAACTAGGCTCGAAAAATTTCCTTCAATTCGACTAGAATTGGGGGTCGAGTTTCGTGTCGAGTCGAGCCAAATCCGGTGTGTAGTTTCGAGTACATTCTTCAAGTATATTACATAGAAAGATAATTATTATCAATGGCACTACTACTACTACAACTTTTATTATTACTATTATTATTATTATTATTATTATTATTATAACAACTCTGTATGTAAACATGAAAGATAGGCGGTTTGTATTTGAATACTAAAAAACTAGTTGTATGAGAACCTCGGTAGTCGTGAAGTCTAGGAGTCAAGGACATTGTTCACTAGCTTCTGAATTTGGGTTGGGGGTCTAGGTTGAGTATTCGGGCTCGATCCAAACAATGTTAAAAGTTATAGGGCACTGGCCAAATATCCTCAAAACTGCTCGGTCCGGTTTTAGAATTGTCAACGACTTGGGCAGCTCGGCTTACAGCTCATTCACTATCGACCCAAACTTAGAAGCAAGCTGAGCCAACAGCTCAGCCAACGACTCGGCTAGAGCCCTCAGCTCAGTTGAACCGATCCGAGCAGATGGTTCATCCCTACCAAGACAGCTCGAGGCGATGGTTCACCCCAAGTGAGCCTGCTCGAGCCATCTTCTCACTTGAGCCAAGCCGAGCTGAGCTGGTTATGAAAAATTTATTGTGGTTTCGCTATCAAGACGGTACGAGATGCGGGCAGTGTCCCCTCTCGTCAGCAACAATAAAAGTATTCCATGTTACTGTTTAGCTTACATTTCTCATGGCTTTCGTTTTCCAGCGTAATCAAGCCATGATTTTAAGACGAGTTAAAACGAACGAATTATTTGTCAAACTCGACTGAACTCGAAACTCGACGCGAAAAACTGAATCGACTAAGAACTCGATTCGAGGTTATTACCTTTACTTGACTCGAAACTCAATTTGAATTCGAGTAGAGTAGAGTTTTAGCTTGACTCGTGTTCATCCCTATACGTTAGAACAAATGGTTTCTTATTATCACTCTGCTAAACTAATTATATAATAATAACAATATTGTTATGTAAAATTAAAAATACAGAATATAGAAAAACATTACACTAAAACTAATAAAATGAGAATACATGAATTGGGAGTGAATCAAAACTTAAAAGTAACTCTAAAATCGATACATGCTTTTTAAAGCTAGTTTCAAACTCTATAATCAACGGGACTCTAGGATAAGCAAACTGATCTGAAAGAACTCCAATATTTCATACCATCAGCAAACTATTTTCTAGTAATAAAGTAGGTCTACTCATCAGAACACAGTTCATTCATATTAACCCCTTACTATAAATCGTTAATTATGGCACCCTAGTTGTTGATAAATATTTTTCGCTCGGCAGTTCAGACTTTTTACTTTTTAATTCTGTCCACCATTATCCTCAGCTCTTAAAAAAAGTATTATTTCAAAGGTTCGAACGGTAAAATATTTTCGTTCTCCATCTTTATAAAAACAACACCAATCAAAGTAAAATAGACTACCAATATCATTGCACTCCTAGTTCACTCACTGAATGTATTGGTTTGGAGTTGTTAAAATCTCCAACAAAATCTTCCAGGTGCTTGCAATCAGTACATGTGATTTCCCTAAGGCTGTCCTCATCTTCCAAAAACAGCAAGTGGAACTACGAAGTTGGGAGCACATGGTATTTTCCTCCATACAGCTATAACCAATGCCCTCAATTTCCTTCGTGCAGTTCAAACCGATTTTCCTCCAAGCTGTTACAGAACAACAATTAGCCTAGTTGTCTACGTGTCGAACTGCTGAGCCAAAGGACGAGGGATCTAATCTTGGAGAAAGACATGAAAAATTTTATTACTTGCAGAATTATACATTTCACCTATAATAAAATGAGCATACAAACAGTTTGTATTTCCGTGGAAAAGTAAGAATATATTTCAAGTTAAACTTCTGAGCAGTGAATCAAAACGAATGGAGCTCATGGTTGTCCGAATACCTGACGGTTCGAACAAATCATACGACACGCCTTTAGTATGGAGTTAAAGAGCTTTCTGATACGTGTAAAGAAATCTCACTGACCTAAAATCCATAACGAAATAGGTCCTACCAGAAGCTTCAACATCACGTCTGCGTCACTTCGGTGAACGCTGTATGCAAACTAACTATATAAATTTCACTCACGTGATGTCTAGTCAATTGATCGTACTTGGTTTGTTAGCTAACTATATTGAAGGGATATAGACAAAAAATATGCAAAATCCATTTTTCAATTTTGTCAGGAAACAAAGAAAATGTGACGCCCTTATGTTTCAGAATTGTTGTACTTTTGGGTGAGAGAGGGTAGATTTCACTCATCTGCTGTAAGTAGTGACTACTGCTGTTAACCATTGGTTTCTTTAATTTTTCATTTACACATCCTATCCTCTTTCAAGTTCAGTTCCACATGTCATTCCATTTAGTTTCATATATTCTGATCGACTAAATACACATTCCTCAATCTCTTATAGTATGTCCAAATTAGCAAAACGGTTCTCTTACTTTCTTTCTAATAGTGATGATTTAGATTTCAAGATAGTTAATTTTAAATAAACATGCAACCAATTTGTTAATGACTACGAGCATTGAGTTCTCCCTCATTGTGTGTTAATATATATTCTTCAGTGTTTACATTCTAATAATAAATATTTATGCCAAACATATATAATTGCAGTATACGAAGGTTAATAGGGCAATAAAGCAGTTCAAGCCAATATCTTACTTCAATCTGTATCGTAGATTACAATTATCCTTAAAAGAAATTGAATATTCGGATTCAAAATTGATTTTATCTAGGTAGGATGGATAGGGATGCGCAAGAGACAAGATTTGAGGCCGTCTCATCTCGACAATATGCTGTAAAAGTGATGTCTCGACTCGAAAAATGTATATTTTTCTGTTGGGAGAGCTGTGTCTCGAGTCTAATTTTGTCAGGAAAGTTATCTTTCCACTTGACTCTGCGCATCCCTAATGATGGACAGTTTGAAGAGCCCAGTATTGCAAAGCTCGCGGGGTAATTAACTACACCACTACGCAACATCTGTTTCAGATAGAACCATTATTATACACTTCATTTCCTACTTAAATTCAATTATAGATAACACTGGTCTACATCAATTTTGCTGACTGGAGACTACACTGTTCTTTAATAATTCGAGTATGCTAAATCCAAAAATGAAATCCGTTTTTCTCTACCACGTCAGGTATTTTCACAAAATTAAATTGTACCTAATAATTCATGTATGCTTTAGAACCATTAATCGTAACGTAGTTCTACAAGATGTCACAAGATGGCAGCACATACACAGTTACGTTTAATTTTATTTTTACGAGTTATTACGTAAGAATTAAAGAATATATTATATAAAATATCGGTAATTCAGAGGATATTACGTATGTAAAGGGTTGAAATAAAGGAGCACTCGCAGCTGAATTTTTATGCAGGGTGACGAATTATGCTGCACTCTTTGTTTATGGATAACACGGCCAGTTAACAGATTGCGAAAGGTGTGCTAGAATTTTGTAAAAGTTTTGCAAACATTTACTGATCTGGTTATTTCTAATATTGGTGCACTCTATTGGTGTAGTGATATCTACAGGATTACAACTACTGTAGTGTAGACTACACACATTCTGATCAAGTTGGCAACCGTACCGAGTTAAATAACATGACATCTATTCGTAGAGAGTGCAAGAACGATCCGGATATATTTTGCTATATTTGTGGTTCTTTCACAACCCCGAAACAACGAACAAATATTTTGGAATTTATACGAAAAGTATATCATGCATATTTCGGAATTAAATTGGGCGAACAAGATAAACCATGGGCACCACATAAAGTATGCAGGACCTGTGTAGAAAATCTCAGACTATGGAGCAAGGGTCGAAGAACAAGCCTTAGTTTTGGAATCCCAATGGTGTGGCGAGAGCAGCAAAATCATGTAAATGACTGCTATTTCTGTATGGTAAATGTATCTGGTATGAGCAGGAAATCTAAACATACTATTCAGTATCCTGATCTTTACTCTACTAGAAGACCTGTTCCTCACAGTAGTGAAATTCCTATCCCTACATGCAGCACGTTTGCAAGTTCAGTGATGACGATTGCTCTGTCAACACAAATACAGAACGTAGTGACGAGGATTTTGTGGTGTCTAATGAATGCAATTCATGCAAACCCTTCACTCAATCAGAATTAAATGATTTAATTCGCGACCTTGCTCTACCAAAAGCATCAGCAGAATTGGTGGGTTCAAGATTGAAAGAAAGGAATATGTTGCACCAGGAACAACTATCGTATATCGGAACAGAGAGAAGCATCTATTACAATATTTTCAAAAAGATGAAGAACTTGTGTATTGTTCAGATGTAAAAAGACTAATTGAAGCTATGGGATGTGATTATGATGCAAATGAATGGAGAATCTTTATTGACTCTTCGAAGAGGAGTTTAAAGTGAGTATTGCTGCATAATGGCAATAAGTTGGCATCCATTCCTGTTGGTCACTCCACACATTTGAAGGAAAGCTACCAAACATTGAAAATGCTCCTTGAGAAGATAAATTATGAAAAAGATACATGGCTTGTGTGTGGGGACCTCAAGGTAATTTCAATGTTATTGGGCCAACAAGCAGGTTTTACGAAATATCCTTGCTTTATTTGTTTATGGGACAGCCGTGCAAGGAATGATCACTGGGTACGAAGATCGTGGCCTGCCAGAGTAGACTTTGAAGTGGGAGAGAAAAACATCCAGAGTGAACTGCTTATTGACCATAAGAAAGTGTTACTCCCTCCACTACACATAAAGCTGAGATTAATGAAATAGTATGTAAAAGCTTTGAATCAGGATGGTGCTTGCTTCAAATACATATGCTCGAAATTTCCTGCATTGACACAGGAAAAAGTGAAAGCTGGTATTTTTGACGGCCCCCAGATAAAGTTGCTAATGAAAGATAAAGAGTTCTTACAAACCATGAACCCCAGAGAAAGAGATGCATGGGATGCTTTTTTTTACAAACTTTCAAACAACATACTTTAATTACAAACTTTCTTGGAAACTTTAAAGCGGACGACTACGAGGAACTTGTTCACAATTTGTTGGCCACATTTCAGAAGTTAGGAGTAAATATGATTGTGAATCTTCACTTCCTACACAGCCATCTAGACTATTTTCCTTCCAATCTTGGTGCTCTTAGTGAAGAACAGGGTGAACGATTTCACCAGGATATCAAAACCATGGAGAACCGGTACCAGGAAAGGTGGAACGAAAACATGATGGCGGACTATCGCTGCTGCTTGCAGCGTGACGTTCCGGAGGCCACTTACACCAGAAAATCAAAGAAACGGAGATTTTTGTTTAAGTAGATAAGCACGGTGTGTTATTTAGATGTGTGCATTTATCAACTTGAAGTCGTAAATGAAATTTAAAAAATGTATCGGATTTGCTTAACTTTCTATCAAGTCTAAATTCATTATGACAAATAGGTTCGTAAAACCACTCCATACGTAATATTGTGGAACCATAAACATCATATTGCACATCAAATCGTATACCATATATTTAATGTAAGTTTCTTACTAAGATATATGGAACAAATAAGAAATTCTGTCAGTGTAAGTATCATCAGTTTGTGTAAAATTCTGACGTTATAGGCAAAAACTAACTACATCAGTGGAATCAGCGACCTCGATTTATTAAAAAACAAGTCAAATATCTCAGTCAGCAGAAAAAAAGTTTTCATATGTAGACCAGTGTAATTGTTTGTTATGTAGCAGCTGCTATTCATGCTATACAGTATAGAACAAGTACACATTCAATGTAAATAAATAAAAATATAAGATATTACAGATTACTGGCATTGCGATTAAATCCGATTTTAAGCAGTAGATATTTTCTAAATAATTGTTCAAATTGCTTTATAAGAATTCAGAGTATGAGGTACCCTAAGTTTTTGTAGTGCAAAAAAAATACAAGCATATATATATATATATATATATATATATATATATATATATATATATATATATATATAGGTGTATTTTATGGGACTTCCGGGCTTGATCCCCCACCGAAATTTTATGTCTATTCAAATAAAATATTGTGAAGTGAATGAAATATCTTGTAGAATGTTCACATTTCCAAGAATGAAGTTAGCAAAGAACCCCGAAATATATATATGGATAACTAGCAGCGTTCACCCCGCTTCGCTGCGGTCACCCCGGAACGCAATAAACTTTGTTACTTAGATAATTTTTACTTTTTCGCTTTCAAGTGATATGATAAAAACCATAGAAGATTGCACTAATGTTAACATTATATCGCCTGTCATTTATGTTAACCCGCCCCGCTTCGCTGCGGTCACCCCAACCCGCCCCGCTTCGCTGCGGTCACCCCGGAACGCAATAAACTTTGTTACTTAGATAATTTTTACTTTTTCGCTTTCAAGTGATTTATAGCGCCTGTCAGTTATGTTAACCCGCCGAGTCACAGGGTCATGCGGGTTGCATATAAATACGTTTATTTTTATACCTATGATGAACTAATAACAAAGGATTTGTACGTATGGACACCTGAATGGTCAATTATCTCAAGACACTGCTAATTGAAAATTAAAGTGATATGATAAAAACCATCTAGGGTCCACATCCTAACAACCCCCCAAAAATGAAAGAAATCGGTTCAGCCGTATTAGCGTGATGAGCGGACAAAGGATTTTTTCTACGTATTCACTCCTGATTGGTCAATTATCTCAAGACACTGGTAATTGAAAATTAAAGTGATATGATAAAAACCATCTAGGGTCCAAATCCTAACAACCCCCCAAAAATGAAAGAAATCGGTTCAGCCGTATTAGCGTGATGAGCGGACAAAGGATTTTGTGCGTTCTCTTTTATATATATAGATTTTCATTTTGGACGTGTGGTTTTAGGTATTCAACTGTGTTCACATTTCTCATTTTGAGCGTTTTCGTATATGAATTATGGACATGGCGGGCTAGTAAATGGGACAGGGATTTGAAAGTGACAGTTTGTCGGATAATGTGTTAGCAATCACTTCACAGTAGAATTTATATTTATAAAAAAGTTCTGATATATCTGGGAAAAAGAAAGAAAAACTTTCCGAACGGAGGCTCGAACCGTCGCCCTTCGTTTCAGAAATGTCAGTAGCTGTACTAAACCCGCTTGACACACAGACGCAACTTAACAGATTGTGTTATAATATTGATAATAAAATCGCTCCAGCACAGATTCCTACTTGGAGGTTTAAATATCCATTTTCTGTCGTTTTCAGCAATTTCTACTTAAGATAATTGTTGATTTTGCATATTGGAACTGTGCATGAGGTGTGCAATCAATATTAATCTCAAAAATAAGTAGTTTGATTTTGGTTTTACATTTTCACATCGCTCGGATGACAATACGGTTTGTAGCAAGTGTCTATATAAAGAACGGTGGAACATGCAATTCCCTTTGTATAGATCTGCGGGAATCGTGACGGATCTAGGCTCACTTTTTCGGACTTAGTTTATGAACGAGTTTCCAGCTTTTTGTGAACAGGTGTGTACATTTATTTCCAGCAACCTTGAACGACAGGGACACGAACACAGATACATCGAGGACATTTAATATTTCAAAGGCTCTCCCACCGGGGATCGAAACTGAGACCCCACCTACTGAACTATCTGATGGGTGGGTTTCCTGGTTCCTTCCCTAGGCAAGTAAGCTTGAGACTAGTCTTGGGAAGTAACGTAACGCAAGTAACGCGTTACTTATAAGTCGTTACTTTTTAAGTAACGTTTCCTAGTAACGCGTTACATTTTTCCAAAGTAACTGTAAGGGTAACGCGTTACAAATTTTTAAGTAACGTACCTAGTTTGCGTTGCTTTTTTCGCGTTACATTTCGCATGAGTAACTACAATATATGTTTATTTTTTGGAAGCAAATGTTTCTTTCCTTTAAGTGAATTTCTTAGAATTCAAACAATCGAGCATCAACTACGTATGTCAGGGACCGACAGTCACAGACACAAAAAGAAACAGATAAGTTCGTAGTGCCACTTGCTGTTTTTGGAAGATCAGGAAGATGACATGAAAAGTCTTCATTTGTTTCAATTTATAACCGAAGGGCACTATTAAGTACAGGACTAATTCTCTCTCTCTCCCTCTATTATGTTTCACAAATATTACATGTTTCGGACATTTTTGAATATTAGCTATGCTTTATGTCTGATATTTTGGTAGTAGTTTTTAGCAGACGGTTCTTCCAAATAAATCTTAACTAACGCAGTAGTAACCAATGATTTGTTTACTGATTTTCTCGAGTGGAAAGAACTTAGAATTTTGGCTAGCTCTTGGCAACTTAAAAATTGCGGCTCCCCTCCTGGGCCAGGGGTGGCCATTCCTCCAGCTGCTTGTAAAAGACAGGTATGTCTTCAGGTTTCGGTTTGGAGACGGAATTAACTGTAGCAAATGAAGTTTCGTCACTGCAATTCCATTATAAGACATTTTCTCCCTATGGATGTGCCTGTCTTTACAGGTATTTCTTTACCTTATATCAGTAACGAATTTACAAGAAACCCTTTTATATTAATTTCGGAATTGGGGGAAAGGAGTGGAATTTTTAAGGATATAAATAATTAAGAGTAGCTTCTTTTTTTCTAATAAGCTGCAGTATAATTCTCAAATAAATATGAATAACTTACCCGACATTCACATTTCAGTTACTATTTCCTTCCATTCTATATTTAAAACGTCTATTATGATGTTTTTTCTTACTTATTCCATATTGCTGGAACATTCCTAACTAGTTCTATTAATATCTCTTTCATAATCACGTTTAATAGTGCAGCAAAACCTCTGGAGTATAGACATATAGAATCATCTGCAGATGAAATTTTAAACAAATGAAGACTTCATTCCTTGCAGCGCTTCAAGAGAACCAAAGAGAACATGAGCCACAGCGATGCTTCCGCTGAACATCGATGTAAAAACAAACTCGGTTGTTTATCATCGCGACCACTGATTCACCCTCGCGGTCGACCTCTAGGTCGTATTGTAGCGTACATATTCCGCATGTGTATACCCATTTGAATCCATGTGTTTGTGCCACTATCGAGAGTGACACCTCGACCTCGATCGCAAGGTCTCTTTGGTATGTTTCTACTCTTGGGCCTTATTTTAACAACTTGTGCAAATGTCCGGAGGTTCCAGACCTCCTGGCTACGCCACTGCTTGGTAGCATGCATTCTTCCTAAAGATCATCAGTCTCTGTTCACTTCCACGTTCAGCCGTAATTTTATTTTTTAAGCCAAAGAGAATACATTAATTTTCCTTCGCATTTGGAATTCTTAAAAATAAAATTATGTTATAATTAAACTTGCGATTTTGCCATTTTCAATGCAAATTTATGTCCCTCCTTCGCAAAATAAATCTCATGGCGGCAACTTGCGTGTATGGTTCCCCTGTTCCAAATAGAAAAATTTAATTTGGATATTTTCTGCAAGACTTTCGCCGACATATAGAATTTCATATTCAGCATTTCTGTTCACTTGGTACTGAAATTAATAGAATTGGAAGTAATGGTTTTGTGTAAGTATAATTGTGCAGAACAGGCATGGATAAATGTTTTGTGCTGCTATATATATAGATTGTTAGGAAAGTTTATGGAGGTTTGGAAATTATTCTTCCCAGGCTGGGACAACAGTAATTAAGTAAGTGTCAGGGAAAGAAAAACTGGAGACGGGAAATTTCCTTAGCTTTACCCCTAACAAATAAACGTATTGTTAGTAGCATACGTACCGTGTCTGACGTATGACTGGCTATCGTTCAGTGTGGATGAGTGAGTAGAGTTGTTGTTTGGTAATCATAAGTTTCATCGTCCGAGTCCTGTTCAAGGCACTTCAATTTTTTCATTATTTGTTTCCCATATCTGAAGATGTTTCTCCCTCTCCATAATCATCTTATGCTCTCAACTGAGTTCTTCACTTGAACTCAACAATTGGTAGTGGGATGCTCTCAGGTTTGGGTGAGCTTTTACATGTCTACTTATAAAATCAAAATTTGCGACAAAATATGGACGCTATCCGATCATTTTGTCTCAAATTCCAAGTTTGCGCATGTGACTGTATCTGTCTTTCATCATATTTGCATCTCTCGTTCTCCAAGGTCATCAGCTATGACATAAGATGGCTTGGGAGCAAAAATAGGAACTACACGTTTAAGATTTATTTCATTTTGGAGAAATGATGCTGTAGACAGTAGTGGGAATTTCGCCCAAGTGTACGGGAATTCTTCCGCTCCTGGCGATTCCACCCGCCTTCCTTTACAGCTAATTAAGTTGCATATTTCCCGGCAAATGCTTCGGACTCAGTTGGTGGAGAACCTTAGACGTAAATTTTCATATGGCTGTACCATCCAGAAGTGTCTCTTACTGTACAAGGGTGGACAGGGACAAAATCCATAAATTTTGTCCGATTCCATTACAAGCAACAATAGTATTACATGGGTTTCCCTGTTTTCGCTTAATAGGAAAAGAAAATATTTATTTAAAAGAAGAAAGATACAAGAATTTTACTAATTATCTTTTGTAGATATTGAGTGTATATACTATTATGAAATGTTAACAAAAACAAAATGGAAAACAGGTGAACATACAGAAATAATATACTATATAAATGTGGCTACCTTCTTTTGCACGAGTGAAATTTTTAGAAACTACAGAAAATACTTGACTTACGTAGTTTGCGAGCGGTGACTGAAAAGGTTTAACCCTAACATAGAAAATGAGAATCTAAAATGGAAAAATTATATCTGTTTAAATAGCACAACTTTGGTATTAATGTGTATCAAGCTCTCGGTTCTAAGTAATTTCTTTTATCTTTCAGAGGCTTTTGAAGTGGGGTGAGATAGCAGAAGTTTCGAAATTTAAAAAATCTAGTACAGGTCAGTCATCAAGTTATCTCCAATTAAAAGTAATGTCATCGTCTGAGATCCACCGGGATATGGTCAATACCGTAGATGAATCTGCCTCTACATATGCCACCATCAAAATATAGGTGCAGCAACCCAAACGTGGTAGGCAGAGTGTTGAAAATGACTCGAGATCTTGGAGACCATCAGTTGCAACCACCACGAGAAATATTGGCCTGGTACTTGATATGATCATGAAAGATCTCCAATTGTCAACTCTACCTGTACAGATAGCAGACAGGCTGGGCATATCACAGGAAAGAGCAGATTATATTCTGAAGAATGAGCTTGGTTTATCTTTCTGCTCGATGGGTCCCATGTCTTCTCACTCCGAACAAAAACGTACCCGAAAGAAAGCAAAGGTAACCTCTCCGCTGGCCAAGTGATGTTTTGTTTTTTTTTATTCTCAAGGTCTGATATTCCTGCAAAGGGATCATATCATCACAGGACAGTACTATAGTGACCTTTTGAAAAAAAATCAAGAAATAAAAAGGCCACAAATTAAGCCCAGAGACGTTCTCTACCATCACGATAATGCTCCCAGCCACACATCAGCAGTTGCCATGGCTACTATTTACAAATGAGAATTTGAACTCGTTTGTCATCCATTCTATTCTCCAGATCCGGCCCCTCAGACTTCCACTTGTGCCCCAATCTAAAATCGGCTCTAGCAGGAGTATATTTTGCAGACGGTAATGACGTAATGACATCAATGGAGAAGTCTCTGTTGTCACAATCTAAGATACTTTTTTCTATTGGGGTCGGAACACTGC
The DNA here is from genome assembly GCF_964235325.1 of Thermobia domestica. Taxonomy (NCBI): domain Eukaryota; kingdom Metazoa; phylum Arthropoda; class Insecta; order Zygentoma; family Lepismatidae; genus Thermobia; species Thermobia domestica. The sequence goes on from NC_137467.1 coordinate 64,364,742, forward strand.
AGCACCGTTAGAGCAAGTGTGCTGTTGTCCAAGGGGATTATGTTGAAAAATAAAGGCATTTCCAAATCTGTATTTCTAATAATTCTCTCAAGGCTCAAAACTTTTGAGTCAACCCTCGTAAGACGTCATACTGTCAATTTAGTTATATATTCTTAAGTAGTGTTAACATTAAACTTTTATAATTGTTAATTTAAACTTTTAATTGTTAAACATACATATGCAAATTATTTAATTTTCAGGCGTCAACTAGAGTAAATTTTACAAATTTTGTTCTCTTTGCACAAGTATTTTATGCGATATGCGCACTGTATCCTTGTTTATGTAAATAAATACGTGTATTATTAGCATTAGTTTGCTTTAAGGTGTAGGCAGAAGAAAAACTGGTCTTCCAACTTTGATTCCAAACCTCCCTGTCCTTCTATGATAGAATTAAGACCAGACTTAGATCATTCTTTGCCCTCCCTTAATAAGTAACACAAACCTTAAAAAGGTATGTTATTCTTTAGAGCTTCATAGAAAGTAAATTCTGTAAGTTTTGTTTCATTCTGACAAATTTCATGCAGTATGGCCCCTGTCCCCTTTTGTATAGGTAAATAGATAAGTTTATTTTTATACATTTTAATCGTAATTCAAAATACTATGTATACTGCACGTTTGGCTCAAGTCCCTCTAATCTAGTCTAAAGAGCCGAAATCCTCACCAAAACCGATAGGCACCAATCGGAAGGTAGTGTCCAAAAGCGATACACCAAAATTTCATACTTCGTATTGTATGAAAACGAGATTTTTGTTGCAGAGACATGCACCAGTTTCAATAACGATTGTGTGTATTTTCGAGGCAATTTGCGTTGGTGGGGTCGCTAGTGTCTCAACTAGAAACAATAATATCTCACACTTCCGGCTGTAAATAGGTTGTGTCACCTACATGTGTGATATATCAAACTGTTATACATTTTTCACCGATTTTTAATATATAGAGTTTACTATATGTTAACCTAAGTTGATCTATACAATGAAGAAAATACCTAGCTTATTCTTGATGGTGAGGTCCTTAATGACGATTTTCTTAAAGATGATTCTGCAGATTTTCTTAGTGTTTCATAAATAGTCCTGGAAAACTCTGTGGGAGGTTCGATAATTTATTCTTGGTAGTGCGTTTTTGTTGGGCGAGTTTGTCAATAGCTTATCTCATAATAACAGTTGTTTTAATAACCTGTCAATATAACATGGCTAATGTATTCTAAACAAATCTACTACTTATATATTTTAGAGGTAAGTTTCTTCCAACTATTTTTTAAGTGCCTCGAGCGACTTTGTTCATATTTCCTAAACGAATATCTCCAGTAATAATTCAAATATATGACACAACTAATTTCTTATAAAAAAACACTCACAAGAGGTTGTTTAATTTTGGGCTGAGTTTTCTTACGTCAAAGTTTTTTTCATTTTTTTTTATTTCGAAAGAAAATTATTGATTCTAGAACATCTATGCCATGGAATGAATAATGTAGCTTCTCTGTAGCAAGAAACGCCCACCAAATCGAACTAAAATTTAGTATACGGATGCACACTAAGAGGTGCAGGTCTGAAAAGAGGCTAATTGATATAGGTTAACTGGACAGTTAATAAGACGCAAGAATATATAACTCGTACATAGGTGATGTCACTTACATGGTACATTCGCGAAGTGTCCCCTCGGGATTCATGTAAAATTGATTCAAATGCAAAATTCTCCGCGGTCTAATATGTATTGTACTAATTTGGCGGCCCATGTCGCTAATTGCACTTTGATTGGAGTCCATATATCCGACTTTCAATCATACAGTACTACAAAGCTCGGACACAAAATTGCTTTTAGTTTGTTTAGATCTAACTGGACATGAATGTGAGCATATGCAAAACAAATTCAATCAAGCACTGCTTCTCTGACACATGTTATCCACCAGACCGCCGTCTTGGATCCGTCATTACATTCAACTTTCGTTTTTTCGAATGAAAATAGATGCAAATGATACATCAAATTCATGTACAATTTTCTCAGAAATTCATTAGTGTAGTGAGCTTTACCATAGCTTGTACCGTTTGAAGGTATTGCATGTTAAATGTCAGGCATTTCACGGATATTGAACCAAATAAAAAGTTGTGCATGGCCTCGTGAGTATTTGTAATATTTTACATGATTTAGTATTTTAGTTAATGATAATAAATTAAACAAAATAATATAAATGTGCTTTGTGCTGCTTTCACGTCGTCCTGGTATCAATGCAACAACTGAGGGTGCGGCCATACAATCCTAACCCTCTTTGCAAATAAATTAGTGAGAAAGAAACATATCTCGAAATATTGAATGTTGCTTTGTCTTTATCCCGAAGGCTTAACTAGATCTTATTAGCTACGACCAATATTCCTATTTTCTGCGAAATTGTTTTTGAAAGAGACTACGGCAACACATATCTATGTTTAAATACACTTTCGTTAACCACAATGTACCTTCACAGAGTTACAATTCTGGCTGTGGTTATTTTCTTATACCGTCCTTTAAAACAATATTTATAAAAGATCGGCATATTAACAAAAATGTGGTCATGATTAGAGATATCTCTATAAGCCTATTACATGATTTGTAAGCTTACAAAATAGTAACTGTAAATATATTCCCAGTATTTCAGCATAAAGCATTCATTCATAATAACGTACTTTTCTCTCTCACAATAGTGGTCTTCATTGGAAACATATACTCATGTAACTTCTTGAAAATATGTCACAAATTTTTATCAGCATAACATACATCATAAATTTTGATTTTATTGCCCAATTCTTTCCAAGTCTTTTCCTGGTTTCTCAACTTTGTGTCTTAATTGTCCCTCCTCATGCTAACAAACTGCGCATAAGCTAGTTCTGAATGTACTGGTAAAAGCGTTTGCCGTGAGAAAGAAGAATAATCTCAGGAATCTGTCTATACAGTACACCGCGTGCGTGAGTATTGTTTGTTAACCAAATAAAGGTATCAAATCGAAACAAATACTTTAATTTCATTAATTGAATGAAATACATCATTAATAGTATGTGGTTGACGTTCAGTAATTTTTCTTAAATTTTCCACCATATTGAAGAAATCAGAGAGGTTGACACGCGCTGCTTTACTCATTGTCTATATGTCTTCATTGCTCCACCATCATCACAAAAACCTCGTTCACGTCTCATCCTTCGTTACGGCTGCGTCTAGACTAGTGTAAAACAATGGAAAAGGCATTCCTCTATTTGCAATGTATCCAACCTTAAAAATTATTGCTGTCTTATTTTATAGTATCCAATGAAACGGTCAATAAAGTCATATCACACACTACATTTTTGCTATTGTCTTCAGTATAGTATTTAAAAAAATGCATTTTTGTTAGAATTATAAACTATTTCGAGTTAAGAAGAATCCTCAGCATGTATATATTAGCTCTTCAATTCATGATTTACAATCTTCCCAATATACCATGATTTCGGATGATCAAAAATCCCCTGATGGTCTAAATAGTGTCTGCGGCTTATAAGACATTTCGTAAATATCAGAAATCCACTTTTAGTGCACATGCATGTGTCGTTCAACTTGTGGCAGGCTCAGTGCTGTTTAAACTATATCCAATATCAATAGCTAAATCTAATATTATGCCCTTACAGCAACGTATATATCTAAAAAAAACTTTATTTTATCAATGATTTATCCGAAAATACTATAACACTAAGGATAGACAAATCAAACGACGCTGATGTGCAAAACTACTTAATCTTTTCCAGTTCTAAACAATGAACAACAGGGGATACAAAGAGGTCTTAACTATTTTCAAATATCTAGGATTGCTACTAGCTCTAAAATGGAACCAGCCGATTCTCCAATATTTACTTAAATACATTTTTCTTTAATGTCCATTTACTTCAGTTTCAAATCTCTTGTAAACTCAAATAGTAAACATATGTCTTTTAATAGTGGCCCACCAAATTGAGAAATTATTAACCAGAGGTAAATATAACCTTTTTTAATGTGTAAGTATTCAGTTAAAAGTATATTATTTTCTCATAAACGTTATCATTTCTTTGATGATAATTATAAAATATGGAGTACTAAATAAAGTATAATAATAACGATGAAATGTATACGATAAATAATTAAATCATATAAATAAAAATATTATAAATATAAATGGAGACTGGTTATTCGATTTACTAATAACTTCATAATTTCATGTTTCCATTTTATTTCTAATAAGTGATGAAATATGAGTTTTGTTCAGAAAGAAACTGAACTTTCATAATAGTGCGTCAGCTGTTTAAGAGATCGCAGCTCGACTACTACGCTCACCTAGCGGCAGGTTTAGACAAGAAACTACTGTTTACTGTGTTTCGCTCTGACAATTAGTTGCCGAGATAAAGCCCCTGAAGTGAGCAGGTGCTCAAGCTGGTCAGGGATTAGTGAAGAAATAAGTACGAAGGAGCTTGAAGAAGAACGTCTGAGTATGAAATTTTGCTACAAACTGTGGAAACCTTTTACAGAGACATTTTATTTGCTTTGCCAAGCATAAGGAGAGGATTGTATGAGTCGAACACAGTACTATGAATGATTTAGGCGTTTTTAGCATGGCAGAATATGGGTCAGTGACGATCTCAAGACCGAATGACCCTACACATTAAAAGATGATGACCATGTGAGGAGAGTTTGTGCTCTGATTCGTGCGAATCGTCGTTAACGGTTCGAGAAGTTGCTCACGAAGTGGGCATGAACGTAAAATCATGCTATCAAATTTTATTTTAAAATTTCAGATGCGTAGTTTAGTGCAAAATTCGTTCTTCGTTTATTGACTAAAATCAAAACGAGACGCGTGTAGAATTCAGCCAACAACTGCCAATGAACATGAGAACTTTCTTAAGACAGTCATAACAAGCTATGGGGCAAATTTAGGGCTATGATTTTGAAACGAAGGTGCAGTTGTTGCAGATGTTGGACAAAGGATCACATTTACCAAGAAAGCACACATGTATCGATCAAAGATCGAGGTGATGTTGGTTGTGTTTTTGAATGGAAAAAAACATTTTATATCAGGAAGTTGTACAGCGAGGTCTGATGGTAAACAAGGTAGTCTACCAGGGAATTTTAACGCGTTTGGGGAATGATCTGTACAGGTAGGATCCTGAATTATGAGAAAATCAGACTTGGATGTTGACTCATGACAATGAGCTGGCTAAGGCGTAGCTTCTTGTCGATAGTAAACTAGCAAAACTCACCTTCCTGTTGTGCCCTTGACCCCTAACCCTAGGCGACTTTATCCTTTTTCCTGAAACTTGAAACTATGTTAAAGGGGCGTCGTTTTGAAAACATAGAAGGCATTCTGGCCAATCTGACAAGAGACTTCGTGCCATCCCAGGAATTACATTTCTGAAGGCTTTTCAAAAATGGAAGAAACGTTTTGAATTGTGTTTTTTCAGTGGAAGGGAACAGTTCGAGAGGACAGTGCTTAAAATGTACAATGAAAAATAAATATGGTATATCATAAGTTCGGTTTCTTTTTAAACACACTTCATATGGGATGTAAGTGAATACTACTTCATGTCATAAACTAGTTCTTATCATTATGTACACTATATTGAATATTACATCTATATTTAATTCACAGGGATACCTAATCAAGAACAACGGGTTCCGTTAATTATTGGCGGAACGCGAACACCAGCTAGAATATTTAATGGTGACCTGTCATTCACGTATCAAACCGTTATGGATAATGATGGATTCATTGCAATATATATATCAAAGACTCAGGATATTACTACCTCCGATATGTATGTTATTGTTCTCAGGCATGGTAAACTCCACTGTCAATGGACGAGCTACCTTCAAGCAAGTTACATCGCTGAGTGTACGACGAATAGCAAGGGTTTTGACGTATTGTTACACGATGGAAAGAAAAGAAAGTGCAGATTACTTACAAGTGCTACAGTAAGTAATTATGAAGCTTTTGCTAGCATATGAAATGCATCATTTGATAATTTTTCTATGAAATAAAATTAATTGATTTCCCATGGGTATTAACTTTCTTATATATATATTTTACTGGTTTATAACATAACACAATGACCAGCTATTCGAGCGCAATTTTATATAGAAACAAGTGAGTATTATTTTACATTTAAATATATTAATTCAAGGTCCACGCAAGTTGGAATCGTATTTATATTTCTATTTAATTTGGATTCCAGTTTTAAAATAATTGTTTAAATTTGTTGTGTGTGTGTCTAAAAAAGGTCTAACTAATAATATTATGCACTACAAGTAGCTATAACCCATTAAATTAGAAACTATAAATTTTTTAACTTTTAGATTCGAAAATGTAAGCACAAATTGCAGCGCGACATTATACTTATTTTAAGCGTGTTACAGGGCGATTAAATATTACAGGAAGAACAAAACAACTCACTTTCAGTCGTAGTATGTATTAGCAGAAATATGATTTACAAGGAGAGAAAAGTGTAGCTTCCAGCGCACAGTGGAGCGAAAGCACCGAATTCTGGGCAAAAAGTAGAAATGCGCAATATGAAGCAGAAAATTGTAAGAAACCCAATTAGTTCGGTGTTTGAGGTGCCTACAATAACGTATTCACTATGTAGAAGAAATATTTGGACATAAAATAAATTTACAAGCAAACAACAAAAAAATAGTTTCTGGGTAGGATGCACCAACATGCACTATATGGACATGCCTTTGAAAGTGTAAAAGAAGATCCGTGAACATAAATGTTCATATTACTTCGACATTATTTCATATAGAGAATTTTACATCAGAAAAGGAAATATTCCTTATATTCGCGCTTAAATTATGTAACAGATTATATGATTAGCATAAACTCACGCGTGGTTAATTTACTTTGCTTTGACAATTTACGATTGGCTTACATTCTTGAGCATGAAAGGGAAAAGTGTAATTACCCAATTTACAACTGAAGAATAATAAAAGTTGAAAGAATTCTTGCTTCTCAAAATTATTTCAAAGTTCTTGCGGATTCGTTATGGCAATCAAAATGCAAGGACGCTTCAATTAATAAAACTTACCTGATCAAAAGTTCTCGATATGAATATATTGTGTTGGTTTTTGGTTAACTTCCCTTTCAGCAGCGAGGCTATATAAGACAGGACCTAGTGATTAACGTGGAATCTGAACTACATGAGTTCCCACTGGGAATTGAACCCGGGTGTTCCGCGCCAAAGGCGTGTAAGCTAAAATGTCGAGGATCAGTATTTTACAATATATTGATGACTATATACTAGAGACATTTATCAAGGTTATTACCATCATGGGTTAAACACCTATAGCAAATAAGTGGCGTTATAAATCTCTCGAAGTAAATAAAACTACATGGTAATATTAGATTATATGACTAGCAAAAGGAAGATGGATCTCACTGCAATGGAAATAGGCTGGCAGAATTTAGAAAAACTATAAAAGAATATGTAATATCACAATTTGGTAGGGTAAGAGCATATGGAACCTCTCCTCACTATTGATATCTGCAAATCTGGGCACCAGATGCGTCAACAGAGGTTGGCAAGGACAATTTAATAGACTCGATTACTTTTATCAACGAACGTAAAGTTAATGATGCAAGTAAGTGGAAAAAGGAAGATGTAGTCGTTGCCCCCATAAAACTATCACGGAATTTGGGCACTCTTTGTTATAGCAGCTGAAATGATCAAACAAGAAATACTTACTATTTCATTATTACTTAGAACTGTATGTAAATAAAAATACATAATATCAAATACCATAATTTAGTATTCAAGCGATAGCTAGCAAAATGGCCATATCACCAATTCGATCGATTGCATACTTCCATTATGGTGTATTTACGGAGTTAATTGTGACTGATGTAAGCTATGTGAATGTAGTGTAATGATTTAAATTAACAGAAGGAAGCAAACCGTGGTGTTACTTCATATTTTATTAATTTAGACGTTTTTAAACTAACAACTAACAAAACTCAACATGGAAATAAAACGTCGTTTATATCAACGAGTGCATAGCAAAGTGATTGTCATGTATTTTCTTAATATCATGTCACTGAATATGGAGATCAACTTTGGCAAGCTTAATGAACTTTAGGTGAAAATTTGAAACAATAAGAGGGGATATATAGATGTTAAAATTGTAATGTGAATCTAGTGTTTGATCTTCCGTTTATAGGGCCGACGGGGATATCCATCTTGCAGAACTAGTTCTATATATTAGTTATGTTTTGAGATATAATTAATTGCGCAATAGCGATGTAGGGTTTGTGTTTCTATTTGTTGGCAGAAAATTTGCGTTAATCTTCAATCTAAGAATTTTTACAAGTCTGGGAACCATATAACTTTTGAACTGCTATATTATAGTGCGAAGTATTCGTTGCCATCTTCCGTGTTTGGACAAGCCTTGCTGATGCCTCAGTAGTGTCATGCACCGTAGTTTACAGAGTTTATCAAGAAATAAACCGTTGGTAACACTTAAATGCTTTATTTATCATTCGGTTCGACTAATACAAGGATGAAATGAAAATCCTGCTCTAAGTTTCAGCAGATCTTGAGTACAAAGGACGAGATTATAAAATTGTTAACAGACGACAGTGTTAAGAATGAAATTATGGTTTTGGAAGCCTCACAATCTGTCTGTGTAGTTTGTGGAGTGATGTAATAAAGGAACACTTAGCAAAGAAAACGGCGGTTAGGAACGAAACAAATGTGTGTATGAGTGCAAATTTAGTAATAGAACAATCCATATGAACCCTTAAACCTCAGTGATTCCCATGAGAATAGTATGTCTGAATTTCGTAATAACGTATGTGAATCGAGGGTACAAAGAATCACTCAACCATTGAAAAAACACAGCCATAAAAACAATGATTGTATCGAATGGTACAAGGGTCAAAATGGTGTAAATAATAGATCTAAAGGAAATGTACAAAGTAAGACTTTTGTGGTGGCACATAGCCATAGTCACTTAATTACAAAGACACTTATTGATAAAGGGTTGGAATATTATATCATTGGGCATTGTAAAGCCAGATGCAGATCAAAATAACATACTGCAACATTTATCCACAACTTTGAAAAACTTGACGTTGAAAGATACTGTTGTTATTTTCGAAGGTACAAATGATGTGGTGTAAAACGAAGCAGAAGATAGGTTTCAATACATTGCACAATACTTTACTTCATACAAAACTTACAAATGTTATAGTGAGTACTGTTCCCTACTGTTATGACTGCTGTGAATGAAGAAAAGCGCAAAATCAGTAGTAAAATAATGAAGATATGTAAACCTCTTAACAATGTTAAGGTGTTAGCCATCAGTGCCATCCGTCGCAAATATCATACTAGGTAAGCCTTGATTTTAATGTAAGAAGTAAAAATTATTTGTTGTAACATATAGCTTGATTTATTTTGCGGCAAATCTGTATCAAGCCCTAGTCCAGCACAAAATTTAGAAAATATGCAGTTAGAAGGAGAAAAGTTACTAATTTCCAACCTTGGAGAAAACAATGATGATTTTTAGTACAAGGAGCGAATGTGTCGAGAGTAAATTAACTGCAGTGAGTCCAATTGATGAGAGTAAAACATCAATTAGAAACCTTACGATTTTCTTTCTCTTCTAATCATGATGATACCTCCCAAAGCGCTACTAGAAAAACAACAATAACGAATTAACTGTACTTCATCATCACGTACGAGGTTTAGGAAATAAAATAGATTTTCCTAGAGTCATTTTTGTTGGAGAACTCCAGCAGTTAAACTACTGTGTATAACAGAGCACTGTCTAGATACTAGAGCCAAAAATTATGTCGATGTAGAAGACTATAGAATAGTGATTAACTTTTAGCGTTCATTTGCAAAGTGTGACGGTGTTTGAATAGTAACATGCAAAGACGCCCAGGTTAAGGAAATAAACATAACAAATTTTGTCCCGGAAATATATATAGAAGCGGTAACAGTATATTTACATGCATTTAGAATTTGCGTTTTGGGGTTATATGGATCGACGTCTGAAGATGTAAACATTTTCTACACCAAATTAGACACATTACTTACATACCTAAAGAAAGCGTAATTATGTGGTGATATAAATGTAGACTGGCTAACAGATTCAAAAGAACAAGAATTTTAGGAATGATCCATAGAAGTGGATCAAAAGAATGCGACGTTTGTCAAGAATTTTAGGAATAATGCAAATAACGCATCAAACGATCTTGGCCAATAATTAGTTTTTGGATCAGGGGCCACACAATTTTTGACGGGCCCCTAAATTATATTTTCGTATGTTTTACGAAATAAGTACATCATATTAAGTGACAGCTTAGATTTGGCTATGCTATATGCAGTTCTCCAGTTAAAAGATGTACAAGAAAAATTTTGATTGAAATGTATTCGACTTTTTGATGAATTTGTGGATCAGGAACCACAAAAGTATTGAACGGACACTAAATCGAGTTTTCATAATTTTTTATGGAATAAGTACATCACATTGATTTCAGTGATAGTTTGGGTTAGGCTACACTGTGTGTAGTTCTCCAGATATAAGGCCTACAAGAAAAATTTTCCTTGAAAAATATTGGAACTTTAGATCCAAAACTGAGCTTGAATTGATTTTAAGCACTTTTAACCTAACTGCAATCATAAATACTCCCACGCGCCAAGAAACGTAGAAAATTGGAAATATGCAATCCAAGTTTCAAGACTCGGTTATTAAGACTATGACGCAATATCCTTCTATATTGATATGGAAGAGATCGGAAAACCATCAAACGAATCGTATACTTTAATCAACAAACGAGATTTCAGTGACAACAATCTAAATAATTTTCTTCAATTGTTATGTGAAAAAGCCTGGTCCTTACTGAATTTATAATTTGTACAGTAAATGCAAAATATAATATTTTCATTTCAAAGTTTGAATTGGGATATGAAAATGAAATGAAATCTTTGAGTTTTACATCCCAAGGTTATGTCGGTTAGGCTAAAGGAGACAGTGATTAAGGTAAATGAATGAAATGGTGGAATGAAGAAGGTGGGAGGAAACGGGAGAACCCTGAGAAAGCCCACGAGCACGGTATTTGTCCACCACAAAGTCCACACGGCGCGAGCGAGGATCGAAGCACGGACCCCAAGTACCTGACGTGAACGCTCCACCACAGACCCAACGCGCCCCCCTAAATAGAGATATGAACCTTATTCATTCCATAACAAAATTAAAAATGTTTAACAAGGCAGAAAAAAGCCGTAGATTACCAATGGTATTATCATAAGTAGCAGAACCATAAAGGAACTACACATCAAGTGTAGAAAGACAAATTATAAAGATATTTACAAAAAGTATAAGAAAACATACAGAAGGGTAATACGCCAAAGCAAACAAAACTACTGAGATTCACTGATAATTAAGTCACAAAATAAAAATTAACCGACATGAAAAATATTAAATCAGAAGACTGACAGACATGAACAAAATCAGGAAAACAAAATTACACAAAGACAATTCAAACGAAATTTTAAATAAATTAGGATTGCGGATCATTTCAATGCGCATTTCAGTTCGGCTGAAAAAAAAAAAACGAAAAACTTCCGAATCAGACATCTTTCTCAAAACATAGCCCACAAAAATATGACCTTAAATTCTATGCTACTGACACCAGTTACTTCAAAGGAAGTAGGATCTGTTATTTAAAATTAAACAATAATATTTCCCCTGATATTGACAAAACCCTACACTTGTATTTAAAAAGACAGCGAAAATAGTAGCTTCCAGCTTGCCTGTGTCATCAATGCATCTTTTAAAAATCTTACATTTCTAACGAAATCAAAACCATCAATCGTAAAACCATTACACAAAATAGGAGCAGGGGTAAAGTGGAAAATTACAGATCAATTTCCCTTATTTCAATGTTCCCTAAGATATTTGAAAATATTTTCCTTTCTTCGTTACATCAACCTTTTAAATGTAATATTATATACTCATCTCGAAACGGTTTTTAAAAAGAAATCAACTCAAACTGCTATCTACGATTTGATTATTACGTCAAACACGCCATGGATACAAAATGTTATCCTTTCTTTATCTTCTGTGACTTGAATAAACCACTAGATTGCATGGACCACAAGAGTTTATTAAATTAGTTGTAGAGATACGGTATCAGTATCCTGGATAGAATCCTATCTCTCGGACAGAATACAAATTATAGAAATATTCCACTTAAAGAACAGTCGAAATACATCAGTAAGCACAAATCAAAACCTGAATATGTCAACGTAGATGTTCAAGGAAGATCTATTTTAGGACCTATACGACGGGAGGCTGGAATGTTCATGAAACCACCAAGAAGAGACCTACCTGGAAGAACCATTTTAATACAATATTCAACGTATTCTCCCCGAAGCTCAATACACTTTTCACAACGATGTTGCAATATTTCTAACTCTTGCAAATAGAAGGTCTTGTCCTGTTGTGCAAACTAGCCCTCCACCTCCGCAATGAGTGACTCATCGCATGGAAAACTTTTGCCTTTGAGATGTTTTATGAAATGTGGGAAGAGGTTACAGACTGTGGAGGCCAGATCAGGTGAGTAGGGTCAATGAGGTACACGTGAAATTCAGATCCACCACCAATTGCACCAAGACATTTATGAGTCTTGTGGGAGGGTGCATTGTCCTGGAGAAACTGAACACCACTACTCACTTTTCCCCGACGTTTTTTCTTCAGAGCCTTCTTCAGCTCAATCAAACAGTTGGAATAAACCCCAGCATTGATGGTTTCACCCTTTTTGAGATATTTGATAAGAATGACACATTACATTTCCCTAACTCCGATGCAAGCGCCTTCGATCACAGCTGATCTTTGGCTTCGGAACTTCTTCGGTCAAGGAGATAGACTGTGGCACCACTCCATGGATTGTTGTTTATTCTCTGAATCGTAGTAGTACAGACATGTTTCATCTTCTGTCACCAGACTGCGTAAGAACTCACCAGGATTTCGAAACTTTTGCAAAATTTCCTGTGACATCTGGTCCCGTGTTCTATTCTTATCAGCACTCAAACGTTTTGAGATCCATTTGACACTGACTTTCTGCATATCCAAATATTATGCTATTATGACACCCACACGCTCACGCGATATCCCCACACACGCAGCAATGTTTTTGATCGATATGCGCCCATCCTTCATGATTATATCATCTGTCATGCACTTTGTGGACTTTCCGTGGTCACTGCACTTAACGGCCTGTCTAAGCGAGATTCATCTTCAGTCTCACGATGACCAGTCTTAAAATGCCTCATATACGTCGCTACTGTTGTATATCCAAGAGTGTGTTCCTCCAAAGTATTTTGCAAAGTTTTATGAATTTCGATGAGGTGCTGCCGGATGGTTTCTGCACTCACACTCAATTATAGTCCCAGTTCCTCACGTGTCTGGCCACTGTTCTCAATTTTTGCCTTAAGATCTTCATTTTTTATATGTTTTGGTTTTCCGTCACGTGATGCGTCTCCGAGTGTTTCCTCGCCATCTATAAACCTATTAAATCACTGCTGCTATTAATCACTGCCGCATAGTCACTGCTGTTATTAAATCTGTCGTCGTAAGACTCTCAGTCTTGCATGTGAATGGTTCATACAAGCCGGCACAATCGTTGGACGTAAAACTTAAATATTTCATTTCATTTCGTTCATACTATTGCTTTCAGGATAAACGATGTATGTTCTAAGCGCATTGCGGTAGAGTTCTGAGTGTTTGAGATCTCGCATATTCCTTGTTAGTGGGAAATAATCTCCCGAATTCATTCAGGTACCTCTAAGTATTTTATTACTCACAAACGCAATCCCAGGTTTCATATTGCTTCAGAATATTTCTGACTAAAAGCTCGTTTCACCTTCAAGTGTACAAGAGAAGCTCTAAAAGACAAATATGTTTCAAGTGGTAGAGTTTGTGTTAAAGCACCGTTAGAACTATCCAAGCATCAGTTTCAGATTTCTTTCGCTAGAACAAAAAGAAACCCACTTGAATATTAACATTCTCATATTACAAATCATGTTTCCAGAAAGTTTTATGGTCATGTTTGGTTTCTTCTAAATTAGGAGATATTGTACTATGTCATCAACTTGATTCCAAGGATTTTAAAATTACATGTAAAACAATAAGATCAGGTACAAAAACCAGCGTTACCTACTGCTATACAAAGAAACAGATGTTAGATGAGTGTATATTAGGAATATGATATTAAAAGAAGTTAGACATTTTGTAACATCTAAACCATTGCACATTTGTAGATTTGATGTTCCTACTTACAGAGATACCTTGACGAATAGGATAACATAAATGCATAATTTAACCAAGTTTTCATTTCTAAATAATATTTAACAAATGTTACTCCTTAACAACGAATCGTTAATTCGAGAATGCAATACCATTTTAACAACTTATACAAAGCATCTTTCACCAAAAATTTCTCGACAAAAAGAACAGATGTTATTTTGCAATTTGCATTACATAGCGTAGTAAACCGGTTTTGCTGTATCTTAAGTGTAGTTATCTTTTAACTTGCAATTTATGCTTCACATTATTATATGGTTCATTAAGATGTATTAAAATATGTTTATTTTTCCCTCATAACTAATGTTTCTAACTACGAGTAATATTTTGTCTTCATTTTATATCAATACTCTTGGATAATTGCATTCTTACAAATAGTTTCATAACTTAATAACTTCTTGAAATATGTATGCAAGTACTAAAATAATAAGTTAATGAACACAAATTATTAAACGATTAGAAGAAAGTTGGACATTTTATCAACTGACTGTTTCTGGAGAGAAAGTTTACCCTAAGCAACGTGTCATATGACCACGCTAACAAATTAAAATGCTAAAAATTAATTCAAGGTAGCGTAATTCAATTCGACTCTCATCCTGGATTTGGATTTGGATAATGGATTTGGCTCTGTGGTTATTACAATTTACCAAGATCTTCTGGTTTCGCTGCTTTTACTCTAGTCCTCGCGTCACAAGAGATACCGTTAACAAAAGAATCAAATATGCTACTAGTACATTAAAATATACCTGGGGTTTAAAGTAATGTGCGTATTTTTAAAATGAATAGGGGTACTAAGATTTACCATAAGAATCTGAGACTCCTCATAGATGGCTGCTCCGATTTTAAATATGCTCAATACATGTTGTTGTATTATCTCGTTTAGGTTTCTTTTGCATTCGTTTCCATGAAGGCTTATCCTTCCGATTAGAGTAGGCTCAAATCGTGTATGCAGAAATGCAATGACCATCAAGTTAGACAAATAAAGCTCGGTGCTTAAATTGTAATTAAAAGTAACAGGGAATATGTTCCATTAAAAAATATATATATATTCCAAGGGAAGAGGGAGAATTTTCTATAATAATAGAAGTGAATGCAAGGGTATGTAGTGACCAAAACCTACTAGATTTCTGCACTCAATATGCTGATTCTTAGCACATGACTGACCATGGTTGTTTTTATCTCATTACCGGCAAAGCTAACAGCAGATGGTTAATCGGTACGTGAATTAGGCAACTCCAGTCCTATACCTCTTATACATAGTGCTTAATTTAGATTCTGAGAATGGTATGCAAACCGATAATTTTCGTTTATATTTACTTACTGACTTAGAACCAGTAGTGTATATCACTGTATTGTAAATTTATAAATTAGAAACTGAAGGAATCATTTATGAACTTATTATCACATCCCAAATGGTTAACTACCGTAACTTACAAGATTTTTGAGTTCGCATAAAATTTTCGAGTTATAATATTCATGAAATAGGAGATTCTGTTTTCAGTTGCGAGAAAGTAATTTACCTAACTCTGAGGTAAAGTTGCTTACTGGTAGATGCTAAAATGATCACGTAAAATATGTTATTACAGAATGAAATAATTTCTTATTTTACACATAAAAAATACGCAAAGATTATGAAGTCATGATGTAAAAGAAAAGTTTAAGGTTTAAATTTAGGTAAATCTTGCCGTGCCAAACATATACTAAGGTATCTGAAGTAAACCTAACATACCCTAATATAACCTAACCCAAACCAACCTAAGTGAACTTAAACTAACACAACCTATCCTAAACTACCCTAAAGTAGCATATGTGAAACTAACCTGATGTAAGCATAAGTCATAGTTGACATGCTGAAAACCAGGCGGAGTTTAACACAATAAACGTCAATGTTAGTATTCTTCAAGGACACAAAAGTTAAACTAAGGCCAGTAAGAGAAAATTATGCTAAAATAGCAAAATAATATGAGAACGGCACCATATAATAATATAGAACAAAATCTGTATTAGTGTTGTATCATTAAAGCAATTCCATTATATACTCATAATTTTCGTTACCCACGAGAAGTGTTAATAACACATACTATTTCACACAGAAAAGGATCTCAATATATATATATATATATATATATATATATATATATATATATATATATATATATATATATATATCAATAGAACACATGCTGAAAAATAAATGCGATATATACATATTAAACTTATGTATGTTTTAACTTTAATCTATCCAGGTTTTACTCAACATTATTAAACAACATTGTGGCTTTAATACGGTATATGGCAATTAAATTATCGCGATATGCAAACGTCCATGTATAAATACTGATTTTCCTTAACTCCTCTTCATTATATAATGCCAAACTAAACTGTTCATTTATCTTTTCAAGCATTGCATGAATTAAGGATATATCAAAGAAGATGCATTATTTACTTGAGGTTAGAGAGCAGTAGTATGACTTTTACCATTTACAGCGTCGTTGATTTATAAGATTGTTCGGATCCGGTTTTGTTTTTCAATATAAAAAGCTTCCTTTTTGAACATATTTTGAAACAGACCATTTACACACGGTTTAGGGCATTTTCTAACCTTGAATAAATCATTTGCTTCCTTTAATTGGATAATTAAAATTTATAACATGGAAAAAATTTCACTTTTCAATCTTTTTCCAAATCCGTTTTGAATATTTCCAACGCCGTTTTTAATAATTTGGCTGCATGTGTGTATGCAACAACATAATATATAACTAAAAGTTAAGAAAAACAAGGTTTAAAAGAGAGAAACCAACGGCACATTCTGGATAGATAATATGATTTCTATTTATTTTTCTCACTTATTTCTCGATTCAGTTCCTTTCTTTTTGATTACTTTCCACATGTGATGCTTTTTGCTTCTCATTTTACTGTTACTTTTTTCTTCTGACTGTTTCTTTCTGCTGCTGTTTCTTGCTTTTTATCACTACTTCTATTTACTTTCACATCAACTTAATGTTTCTTGGCTGAATTGGAAAAAGTGTAAAAATCTTCATCGGCTGGAAGTGAATTCGAACCTTCATCGTTGGACGTTAATTTTCTCATATGTGACGAACTCCACAAGTGAACAGGAACAATTAAATTCCAGGTTCATAAAACGATGCTAAAATCGGTCTGTATATATGAAGAAATACTTGTCTTCTCCAACTATTAAAAAATTGATAAATTGAAACGCCATCTATTAGGTACACGAATAGTTGTTTGAACGTAAGAATTACTCACATCGGCAGAAATAGAGGTTTAATATTGCATTTTGGTAGACTGATACAATCCAACCTATAAGCGTTGCCAATACTTATGATAAAAATCAGTAAGTCTACTAAGAAATATTGATTGATAAAACCAGTGCAAAAAAATCGAAAAATAAAATATTCTAACGTAGCCTCTAAATAAAATTATAAGACTTTCTTAAAGAATATTTATTCGAAAAATCAAAAATAAACATGAAACTTTCAAACACCGAAATATTTCTTTGCTCTAATGTTGTCATCTTCAGCCTAAATTGAAAATAGAGAATCATTATCTTCAGCATAAAATTTAAAACTTTTTAGAGAATGTCATTTTTCGAAAAATTAAAAATTAACTTGTGAAAAATCCAAATTCTTAAAATTTTTATTTTGCTCTAACGCAGTTATCAATTACCCAAATCAAAGATCAATCAAAACTCAATAGGGAACTAAAATTAAGTTTTCTCGAGTGTAGTACTGATTACCAAATTATAAGGATAAAACAGAAGATAGTTTTTTTTCTATTATAACCACAAGAGTGCTTAAATTGTTACATGTTAGTTACAAGTAGGTATACTGACAGTGTAATTTTCTATTAATTTTAATTTAAATTGCATATACCGATTTCTTAAGCTGATCATACGAAATATTGAAACTACAGATAATTTTTTTGGAATCTCTATATAAACAACTCGTTTTGCATATTTTTATATAATTCCAGTTATAAAAATCGTAAAATATCAAAGAGAAATATACTTCATCCCATCATAACGCATAATTGATCTTTTGTCTTTATTACTTTTAAGACTTACTCCGTATTTTTGTCATGCATATTTCTGTGGAAATAAAGTTTTATATTTTCCATCTAGATGTACACTTTCAATTGTACCAGTACATTTTGTCTTAATCAGTTTCCATAAATTTTCTCATATGGCTTTCCTTCCTCTAGATATTGTAATTAAGAATTCTTAACACTTTGATATTGTTTTCCTTGTTTAATCTTGATGATGCCACTATTGATTTATTTTATACATGTTTCTAAATTCATCATTTATATCAATACAAAATTTTAATGATGGATAATGATATTTCAACTCAATATATTTAATACACAAGCCTTTATTATGTCATCAATTGGACAGAATGATGACAATGTCCTAAAATGTTAATTATGTAAGGACATTGTCATCCATAGTCCATATTAATTTATTTTTTCCCTCATTCAATTTTTAAATTTTTTTCTTTATTTTCATTTTTCCTAGCTAATAATAGGTTTTCTTTCAATATTTCACATCTTCTTTAAACGTCGAGATGCTTTGCGGTGACTTATGGTATAAAAATCTAAAACCAATTTCATTTTTTATATAAAGATTCAAAATCTTATCCAGTGAATTTTGTGGTGGACAAACAACGTGTGCGTGGGTTTTCTCGGGGGTTCTCCCGTTTCCTCACACTTTCTTCATTCCACCATTTCATTCATTTCTCATAATCATCGTCTCCTTTAGCCTCACCGGCATAAACGTGGGACGTAAAACTCAAAGATTTCGTTTCATTTTTCAAAATCTTATCCGACTATTTAAAGGAGATATACAGTTCGATAAATTTCATATTATTCTTTTAACTGGCAAATTTTCATAAAATTAGTACTCTCAGGTGGAAGACGTAGTAAGTACTACGTCGTAACCACAAGGCTTGGAACTCCAAGTCATAGTGTCCGAATTATCATGAGCATAATCACTATATTCACTTTCTGAACCAACTTCTGATGTCGCTGGCTCGCTTTCATCATTTATATTGAGCCAGTCATCCATACTATCATTTGAACCGTCATCCTGAAGTGGTCTACGCATTCTCTCATCATCACACATCTGTTCTTTCTTCTTTCTACTTGTGGAAGACATTCTTACTTAGTAGAACTATGAAACAATGATATATGTTTCACACCAACAACAATAGCACACAAGAATAAACTAAAAACGTTACAAAGACGTCCTCGCCTCAGCAAGACGTTTGATAATGTTTTGAAATGCAGTTTCTCCTTCTTTTGTTACAGCAGAAGCAATGTTATTCTTACGAGCAACAATGTGTCATCTGTTATTCCAAAAGCCAGAGTTGTTTGCACATTATGGGCATTCAAAGTCATCTATTAATTTGTTTCCGATTTAAATGTAAGAAGAAAAATTTGCAAGTGAAACCTTTCTCATTGCCACTAAACATTAATGACATTATAGTCAAGACGGAGTACTACGTCGTAGCCATTTCCACTGCAAATATGCCATGACGTAGTACTACTTCATAACCAGTTAAAGGATTAGTAAACATTGTCATTTTTTTAACGAACAACGTTTATGGATAATAAAACATAAAAGACACACACACACACACACACACACACACATATATATATATATATATATATATATATATATATATATATGTATGTATGTATAATATTCACAAATTATATATGCATAACTATTGTATTATCAACGACATTTCTGTTAAAAACTACATCAAACTTTATATTTCTTCTTTCATCTATGGATGTATTCCTTCTTCTACTGGGATTAATCAAACACATTGATTTATTGTTCATGAATTCATCTGAATAATAGTACATTTCTGAACATCTACATGTTATTCTCTTAAATGAAGTATAGATGCTTACGGCGTTTTTAACAAATGAACTGAGATTCTAACTCCACGTGAAAGACAACAGGTTTACCTAATGTAAAATATGAGTTGGTTTGGTTGAAATTTTAAAAATAAGTTAACACTATTTACAATTTACAACTACTTCGTGTCAAAAAATATTTGCCATACTTTTTAACTATTACAAAATATTCTGTATTTATTCACTTACTATTTTGTCATACTTCAACATTTTGTATAGCCTTAATTAATAAAATTTGAGCTTCGAAAGGAAAACATCGAAGCATTTTTGAGATGCTCCACTACTTCGGCTCTTTCCCTATCGAATATATTATTGTCAAATTGAGTATTTAGTAGACATAAACGAATCCAAGCTCTCAATTACTTTTAAAGAAGTATACATCAATCTAAATACCTCAAAATTGCAAGAAAATGAAAGTCGTATTCTTATAAAATAGAAGAGATTGGAAACAAGAAATGAAGAATTATGGCAAATTTTCTGAATATTCTGTATAATGTTGATAAACACACTTTTGAAATTTTCAACATTACATCCCAACTGAATTTTCACTGTAACACTTTTAGAACACTGAGAGGGGTAGGGATATTTTTGCTTCTTCGACTGATTTACATCATTTTATTACATAGAAATTGACACGATGCCAGTATGCTGTAAAACACCAAGAAAAGCAATTTACATTAACAATTATTTTTTGTTTAATTGGCATTTTACAAAGAATGTTCCGTGTGCAATAGATTCAGAAGAATGGGGACACTGCTATGTTTGTAGGCACATGACTCACTTTATAGGAGGAAAATACCATTTAAAATCTATATTATGTTAGTCCTCAAATTGTAGGAGACTAGGAAGGTTAATTTTATGAAGAAACAGCAAGTCCGCCAGCATACCTTGAATAAGTGCAGTCTGAATATTGAATCTGTTTAGGAGCTGTGTTTTATTGACGCTATCCTATCCCTATCACAAAAGTCTATACAACCATTAACAAACATACAATATTTATTTAATACCAAATAAAATGGAGTCATTTTCTCTAGATTTTTTATCCCATAGGAACAAGACTCAATATAAAATTAGCACTGGAATATTTTTACTTCTTCCTATGTAGAGCATAAACTCTCTTAAGAAGAAAAAACAAATTAAATATCTAAATTCGTTCTAGCTAGTAAGCAAAGATACTATTTCTGGTTTTTCCCGTATAAAAAATTGAAAATATCTGAACGCCAAAGTATCACATTTCATTAAACCTAACGTCACAGAATTATTAAAAGTTTGTACGTATTATACATTTAAGATCAGTCTCACCAAAAGTTATTTATTAATGAGACGAGCCAAATAATTAACTATACAAATATTCGCATGTTAGGTTAAAGATAATATTTTATCTTTACCACATCCAAGGTATTTGCAAAAACTGCTTCTTTTGCTGTAAATCCTGCTTGTGGAAAGGAGAATATCGGTTTTTTAAAACATGTTACTAAGAGTCTTACAGAAAATGACAAAATTGTGAACCTATTAGTTGACGAAATTTATGTTAAACAAAGGTTGGATTATAAAAGTGGACATATACTTGGTTTTTCGTCTAATAATTCCGAAAATTTAGCAAATAGTGTTGTTGCATTCCTAATCAGTTCTGCTTTTGGAACACTCAAAGAAGTTGTCAAATTAATTCCTGTCAAACAGGTGAAAGCTTCAGAGTTACCAGTAATGACAAAAAATGTAATAATGCAGCTGTAAATGTCAGTCCTCAAAACTTTATGCATAATAAGTTACAACAACAGAAATATAATATTTAAATATATATATCATATTCAAACGAGGGGCTGTGAACTTGTAACGTCTATCCTTAATGATTTTCTCGGAAAGGATTGCCAACGGAAAGAGAAGAGAAATAGTGTCAGATTTTTAGATTGGAAAAATGTTAGTCTGTTTCCAAAGTTGAGGAAAAGTACTTTCTGTAAAACATCTATTAAATAAAAAGACCACGGGATAAGCAATTGGCGCGGTAATATTGCGAAGGAAGATTATATAAATATTGTAGGGTCCAAGAGCACGATAGTCAAGGAGAGGTGACAAATGTGACTTGACTTCAGGAGGCGTAATAGAAATCGAAGATAGGGAATGTGAGCATACAGCTTCAAGAGCAGAAAGAGGATTTGTTACCATCTGGGTGAACAAATTTCTGTAAAAATAGTCATCGTATGATTCAGCTGTGTTCTCCAGTAACAGCCCACACAGCACAGGCACGTCCACAGTACGTCCAAATATGGTCCAAAAATTGACGAAGGACGTCCAGAAATTGAGCCGATTCAGGTCCTCTGGACGTAACATGGACCAACTTACTACGTCCAGATGTCACCTCGCGAGTATGATACGGTAAACGTCCATAGATGGTCCACCATGGACGTAAAGTGTACCTTAACGGGACATTAATCGTATGTCCACTGGACGTTTGTATAGATCTTAATAGTTGTCCATGGAACTTCCATTACATGTTCATTTGTTGGAGAGCGAGTGGGTTAGTGAGGGACATTGCCGACGTACATAAGACGTTTATGGACGTAAGAAGACGTTCAGTGTATGTCATGTGGACATCGAGGTGTACGTTTATGGACGTTCACTGGTCGTCGATGTAAACCTCTATAGACGTAAATCTTTTGTCCAGAAAACTTCCATTAGACCGTATGGAAGTGCAGTCTACGTCCAATGGACATCCGATTTGGACCTGTATGGAAGTACAATGTATGTCGAATGGATGGCAGATACGGAGTTGTATGAACGTACACTGATGTCCAGTATTCGTCCATAGGGGCAAAACGGACGTACATCGAATGTTCAGTGTACATCCACTGGACGTTGCATAAGAATGTAGAGGGACGTCCATTGGACGTTTAATAGGTATGTAGAGGGACGTCCATTGGACGTTTCGTAAGTATGTACAAGGACATCCACAGGACGTTAGTCAGACGATCTGTGTGTGTACCATTATGGATTTCGAATGCAGTGCTAATTAGAGGTGGCTCGTAAGAGAAATCACATCGCTAAAAACTAAAGTTTCCTCGCCTCGAACAAAATGGAGAATGCTAACTCATTCACTAAATAATGCATATTATTGAAGTATAACAATGTGCAACATTTATTTAGTGGATGAGGTAGCGTTCTCCCCTTAGTTCGAGGCGAGAAAACTTTAGTTTTACCGATGTGATTTCTCTCACGAGCCACCTCTAATTAGCACTGCATTCGAAATCCATAATGGTACACACATAGATCGTCAGACTATCGTAGCTGTGGAAATAAAAATGACATTAAACAAAACATTGAAGTCTACAATAAAGGCTATATAAAAAGTGGATAGTAATCGAACAGTACTTGTAGAAACATTGTAAAATGTACTTCAGAAATCAGACCTTTAATTTTTTACGCGGATATTATATTTGAAATACATTAACTCGCAAAAAGAAATTCCAAAAGACTGTGAAGAATTATTCAACTACATTTTACAAGTCTCTCCACAAAAAAAGGACATACACCCTTGTTGTAGCTTTACTCTTCAATACTACAAAACAAAGAATTGAACACTAATTGCATATGTGTAATTTCTCCACACGCGAGGAAGACAAAAGATGATTGTACAGTTATCTTCATAAATACCTAGATTTCATGTAACGGAATTATAACGGACCAGGGTATAGGTACTTACGTGGGTGACTGTACAAAGTTGACTTCCATTTTTGTTATGGGAAGTTAATGTGCAGTACATATATTAATGAAAAAAGATAAAGTAAGATTAACATATTTATTAAACTATTAATATATATTCCAAGCCAACTTCGGGTTATTAGTACACATCCTTTGATCTTGTAACACAAATGTTTATTTAAACCATTTCAGTTCACCTTGTTCACAATTTAACTTTTTGGCTTACAAATGAACCTCTTTATTATGTTTTAAAAAATATTTCAAGTTAGTATTTGAAGTGAAGTGAACTGTCCTTGAAAGCTTTTGTTTTCTTTTTTTCTGTAATTTTCAACTGCCTGTTTTGCATTCCTCACCAACAGACCTGAAACAAAAGGTCACACATTAAGACATCAATAGTGTCATTAATCTCTACACACTAAATTATGTCAATATAGTTGTTATATTTAAAACTAAACAGGTAATTGCTATGAATAAGAAGATACAACACACATAGCATACATATGCCCAAAGTACGTTCAGTGAACGTTCGATGTATGTATACAGTGCCGTAACGTGCCCCCTTATGACTGTGTCTATATTTTATTTACTGCATACAGCAGCATTTTTTTCGAGATTAATTAGTTTTTCGAAACAATCATACAATATAATTTCGGAAATTTTAAATGAACCGTTCGTTATTAATAAAATACTTTCCTATCCTCCATATTTTTCAACTTTATAAATACTTAATTGAATCTTTTATTTTGAGTAAGCTGTAGATATTGTGAAATCGTCCTATAATTATATGTTCGAACCCAATCTAGACTCCATATTTGCAAAAAAAAAAAAAAAAATGAAATAAAATAAAAATTAAAAATAAATAAATAAATAAAATTATGCGGGAAGAGTTTATCGGGTATCAAATACTTTACGATGATATTTTAATCCTATCTTTGGTTCTCCATGATAGAGGTTAGATTAAATAGTGTGACACTTGTCGATGAACAGTGACAGTGCAAACAACGTACAATATTTTCTCAGTCTGCTCGCCAGATACAAACGTCGGCTAGACATTGTGTTGTAAAAGTAGTCACAGTGTCGGAGTTAATGCAATTACAAATAAAGGTTTTATTAAGGCTTGGATTTCTACGACATGTCATATATTTATCCTGTTATATGTTATAAGTATAATTAAACAAATTTCTGACTCTTGTGAATACAAAAATGTCGTTTTCAATCGTCATATACATGCATATTTAAACCACACTTTAGATTGAGGTCATATTTAGGCTAGTGATATAAAAGCTTATTTTTGATCATATTTTAGATGAGTTTCATTTCTGCTTTGTTATCTTTAGAAATGAGGCGATGTGGTCATTCAACGTATCCGTTCAAAAGTTATCGTGGGGAGTGACGGCCTGATGTACTAACAGTACAGCACTATAAGCCTCCCTGCGTGATCCTAATAAATAAATAAATGCTCCTAATCCTTATAGGGAAAATGTGCAGGTAATTGATAGCTGGAGTATAGCGATTGTCAGTCGGTTCATTTATCTATCTATATATATAAAAGAGAACGTACAAATCCTTTGTCCGCTCATCACGCTAATACGGCTGAACCAATTTCTTTTATTTTTGGGGGGTTATTAGGATTTGGACCCTAGATGGTTTTTATCATATCACTTTAATTTTCAATTACCAGTGTCTTGAGATAATTGACCATTCAGGTGTCCATTACGTACAAATCCTTTGTTAGTTCATCATAGGTATAAAAATAAACGTATTTATATGCAACCCGCATGACCGTGTCACTCGGCGGGTTAACATACATGACAGGCGTTATAATGGTTTTTATCATATCACTTGAAAGCGAAAAAGTAAAAATTATCTAAGTAACAAAGTTTATTGCGTTCGGGGGTGACCGCAGCGAAGCGGGGCGGGTTAACATAAATGACAGGCGATATAATGTTAACATTTACTGCAATCTTCTATGGTTTTTATCATATCACTTGAAAGCGAAAAAGTAAAAATTATCTAAGTAACAAAGTTTATTGCGTTCCGGGGTGACCGCAGCGAAGCGGGGTGAACGCTGCTAGTTACTAGTAAAATTCAAGTTATGTGCATTTGTTTCACACAAATGTGAATGACTAGCTTCAGTAATGTTTGGTTTTTGATTTAACACGAGGTAATAGGATTTACACACGTGTTCAAATTATTAGACTCAACATTCAGTTTCTGAATATTTTACTGTTCTTACAATATTACGTGAGAAAATACATTCGAACTTAGTGCAAATTACTGCTTTGTAACTCTGTTCTAAGGTCTAGTGGGTGTGGCATATGCTTTTCAATATCAATAAAACAGATGCGTAAGTAAACTCAAATATAATTACTATACAGTGTGTATATCCAAATTGAAAACAAAAAATGAAACAGAAATTTACAAAAAAAAAAAAAAAAAAAAAAAGCTCTCTCACACAAAGATCAATATTCAGAAGGAAGACAGAGAATCGCGAAGTATATCGCGAACAATTGATGTCGCCTGATCTGAACTTATAAACAGCGCGTGCATGGGTTTTCTCGGAATTCTACCGTTTCCTCCCACTTTCTTCATCTCACCATTACTATCATGTACATTGAGTCCTTTGGCCTACCCGGCATAACCTTGGAGGTAAACTCAAAGATTTCATTTGTCATTTCACTTTTGACTACATTTATGTAGATTATTTGGCAAAGAAGTACAACCTTGGAGTTGTCAAAGCTCTTATTTGTGTACGTTGGGAAAATGGTAAGGTGAACAGCATACAAGTCAGCATTAACCTATTTACAAAACTGTTACTATGATACTGACATCTGCTTTTTTTAAAACAAAATGCTCATCTACATCTGTCGCATAAATACAGATGACTCAAAATATGTCCAACTAACGTCAATTACATTTTCTATACCCCGCGTCACCTAATTGGCGTATAGCATCAGCCAATAAGCGTGCAATGTGCTGTTACAATCCTTCAGTGAGGAATCTAATCATTTATAATCGATTTTGTTCATATTTATGGACAATTATGAATGATTATATTCCTCACTGAAGGTTTGGGAACAGTGCACTGCGAGCTTATTTGCTGATACCATACACCAATTCGGGTGGAGTATAGCTTAGTAAATTTCAAATTTCATTCTACAGGAGTATTTAAAGTTAGTATTGATTATATTAATGTGTGTTCCATATTCGCAAGAACATTTATTTTTACAGATTTATGCTCATTACCAGCACTTACGGCCTTAAGAACATCATGTATTATGACGTTTCTCTGCGAGCACACTATCCAGGGGAGGGGCAAAGAAGAAAGCGACCTGAGACCTGGATTAGGTACGATCCCGGCATTTGAATGGTGTGAAGAGGAAAACCCAGGAGAGAACTTATTCAAGATGGCTAACATGAAAAAGGTGTTAAATTATTTCAATAGAGGGAATCGAATCCTGAATTGCTCGCACCAAAGCGAGTGCGTTAGCGACTATGCCACGCGAGACCACAATTAACAACAACAGCATAATATATATCTTCAATGCCAGTAACAATTTTAAAATAATATTATGTCAATAGTCAACTAAAATTTCTAAAATTATGGAAAGTACTCTACCGTTTTTGACGTCCTTCAAGGCGTTCTCGAGCTCTCTTCAACCAACTGCTTATAGATTTCTCTATATCATTTTCCGTCCATTCTATTTTGCTTCTTTTCACTGCGTCTGAAAGGTAACACCAGCATTATAGCTTGTTTATTCAAAAGCAATTAACATAATGACGGATAGAGAGACAATGTAACTAAATTAAATCCTGTACTTCAATATGGCCGTTGCTGGGACAGCAGTGACACAGCCCTTCACTTAAGTGGTGACTAACACATCCAATTGGATCCGGGACGAAATACAGAGTTCATCATTATGTTCGTAGTACTTCTGCATGACTTTGAACGACATGAAATATTCGAGTCCCCTATCCCTTATGCTCAGGGTATTTTCCGTTATTGGGTATGATTCTTGCTAATATGACACCGTGGGTTTCGGCACTGGGCAAGAGGTGAGCTTGCCTTATAACATGCGGACCCATATAGTATGGTAAGCGTCCTACTTGCTACGCAGTCACCTCCACGAGCATGTTACTGGAGGAGGGTATGTCTTCGGCTTTTTGTGCAGCGGGAGTATCCCACTTCCTTACAGTATGTATTGGGCTCGTATGCCATAAAGAATTGGGCAGACAAATATCCAGGATGGATCGAAAGAAGAGCAACTTCAGTATAAAACAAACCAAAGATCATAATGGTAGAAGACCTGGGAAAATGGGCACTCGCTTGTTTTAAAGGAGGAAGCAGACTTTACGCAACTTGTGCTGTAGGGCATTGACTGTTCAAGCTAAGGTAGACACCGGATAATATAAACTTTGTGAAAAATGAAAGGAAGTATTTTTGGTACAATAGTAACGGTGAGGTGTAGTATATAGCGACTTAGGCCTATGTTAATTACTATACAGCACTTTTAATTATTATTTTTAAGTTGAACGTAAAAGGAAAGATAAAAAATGAAAATTTAGAAGGATAAAAGCTATAGAGAAGCAGTTACTACCATTTTCCGAATACGACAGGGAATAAGTAGCTGTTTAATATCCACGTGTGTTAGAGATTTAAGCTAATGATCTCGGGGTCGGTCGTTCGAATCTTTGGAATTTCTTTTAATATTTCCTTATTTTACTTAATTTATACCAT
Organism: Thermobia domestica; assembly: GCF_964235325.1. NCBI lineage: Eukaryota > Metazoa > Arthropoda > Insecta > Zygentoma > Lepismatidae > Thermobia > Thermobia domestica. The sequence goes on from NC_137467.1 coordinate 64,393,489, forward strand.
TCGCTATTCTGTATATCTTCCCTTTTCATCAGGATCACTTTCAATTAATGGATGCTCGGATAATCTTGGCTCTTCTGTACTGAAAAATATGAAAAGGAGCGTACAATTACATTTGAGCATTTTTTTAAAGTTGATGCTTCAAGTTCATGCACCGAAGCTAAGGGAGAGATGATAATGAGACGAATGAAAATACTAGAATGAAGAGAACGGGAGCAGGTATCGAACCAGCGACCCCACGCACCAGAGGAATCATTCTAGTACTGAGCCACTGCAATCCCAAAAAATTCAACAAGAAATTAGAATTTTTCATTAGGCACAATTTTAACCTACAAATTGCAATTTTCAATTAAAATTTGCAACAAGGGTGTAATGTACGTTTACAAAAAGCCTATTTTACTTTTACTTTTCCATGATTCTGCGTACATGAAATGAGGGATCCAAGATGATCCAGCATGTTGTGATCACTGCTACATGTGGATCTTGTACCTTAATCAAAAAACAAGGAAATGAAAAAATCCTCTTCTTTTTATATATATTAATATTTTTATATTAAATATCATATGGTAAGCTACGCGAGTAATATACTGTGATATTAACTTGTTGAGACAGTAACATAAAACAATGTTGATCCAAGGGACCACAATCTTCCCTAAATGTCAATCTATCCGAAACATTGAAACTAATAACAAAAACTTGAAATCTACTAAAATCCTATCTCCTAAAATCATTTATGTTCTGAGACTTTGATTTCGTTTAATAGTTGCTGCTATTGCTGAGCAACATGTTTTTACAAATATTTAAATACAGAACTGTGTAATTGAAATAGAAAACAATTGGAAGGAGTGAGAAATATTGCTTACCACGGATGATTACGAAGGTCAGCGTTGAAGAGAAAGATCGTTTGCTTCGCATTCCCAGCCAGCTGAACTCCTTAGCAACTTCGTCAGTTATTAATCGCTTTATAACTCTCTTCACTGTGTCAGCAACGTTGTTACCACCAATTTTAGACAAGTGACAAACCTGAAATCCAGACAGTTTATGTTACATGATGATAAACCGAACGTATATTTAAAAAAAATACACAAATTGCTTAAGGGTACAGGATGTAAATATATGATGCTCTGTAAAATGGAGTCGTAGTGCGGAAGACATATATATATACAGGGTGTTAATTAATGAACTATACCGACAAACTGTAAGAAGTGATTCCTCACATAAAAATAAGAGAAAACGTTCATACGAACCTATGGCGAAATTGCACAGTTTCTGAGCTAGGACTGTCCAAAAGGACGAAAAAGTTAAATTTCAACAGGCCCTATTTCGAATTCCAGAAGGTGTGGATGGTGGTCCTTATCAGCATAAAGGAAGCCACGCATACACAATCCAAAATTGCATATTTCTTCGATTTTCAATGGGTGTACAGGGTATTCCGTATACGGTGTAATTCTCAGATGTGCTCTCAATACAATTTTCAGGTATACCCTGATTTCAAGGAGGTTCCAAAGTAGGCAGGAGGTAAGCCTTGACAACAATGGACATCCAATGCTTCGTAGGGAAGTCGGAAGTGTTAGGAACCGGCAGCTTCATGTTTTTTCGTGTTCAGAATAATGTGTGATGCGATGTATTTCGTCACGGTATATTTCACGTTTTCTTCACTTTTAAGAGTGAAAGAAAACATCGCCACATGCGTTTTCCCGAGTACGAGAAACCGTGCTGCTGCTGATCCTTAACACTTCTGACATCGCGCCAAAGGATTCCGTGTTGTACACTGTTATGAAAACGTGTCGTTTGCATACTCTGGACCAATCATTAAAGTCAGAGCATATCTCAAAATTTCACCCTGCAGGGAATACTCTGTATATCCATTGAACATTAATGAAATGTGCATTTTTGGACTGCATTAGCTTGACTTCCTTTACGGTCATAAGGATCACCATCCACAGCTTCTCGAATCCGAAATAGGGTCTCTCGAAATTTGGCTTTTTCACGATTTTGGACAGTCCTAGCTATGAAACTATGAACTTTTCCCCACAGGTCCATATGAACTTCTCTTATTTTGATATGGGGAACCGCCTGTTACAGTTTGTCAGTATAGTTCATTAACACCCTCTATATAAGTGTGAATTTGGTTCTACTGCATCTAAGTATGGACACCATAAATATGCTTCGAAGTAATATTTCTTCTTTTGGTACAGAATATTGTGGAAGTATTGTTGCAATGGATACAATGAAACAATTCTCAATTTTCATTTTTTTATTTTAAAGAAATTTGCAAACGAATTTTGCGAAAAAGTATTCACTTCTCGAAGTTGATTTGTAAAAGAAAAATCCACACTTAAGAGATTAAGAAATATGGACTTAACAGAAAGAGGTATGAATTTGTAATAGGAAAGAAGTAAACTATACGTGGAACTGGTAATGAATGAATAGTAGAATCAATAAAGTAAAATAGGGAGGTGCTAACCAAAAGGGGTACATGTTCCCAAAAATGTCAAATAACATACAGCTCCAACCAAAAAAAAAATACTTGTCTCTGTATTTAATAGCTGAAAAATTGTAGTATTGATTAAAATGTCTATCATTGACTTTCACGCGCACTGCCGAAAACTGTTTCACATATTTATACAGTTATTTTACACTTCTCCCCCTGACATGAAGTACTGCGTACACAATCTCAACTTTCAATAGAATGAGATTTCAAGCAGTCCCTGGAATATTATTAAGAGAAAGATGAAATGTTGCTCACCTCTATCACTGGTTTTCCTCACAGTTGTCATGCCGTGGTGATGTTACATACAGTCCAAATAAGATTTTATGCTATGAGCTAGGTTCGTTTGTTTAAACCAGGCGCTTTTTAAAGTTGCTTACTCAAATTAATAATAATATGAATGGTTCAAAGGAAGAGAATTCAAATGACTTGAAAGTTTTGGGTTTTACATCTTAAGGTCTTTTATGCCCAGTAAGTTCAAGGAGCCTGGACCTACTTAGTTCGTTTAAGAGTACCCCCACCGGCAAATAAAGCCGGGACCACGAGCACTGAACGCAAATGTGCTCTCCACTACACCAATCAAATGATTCGAATTCTGGTTATAGCCAGACTTGTCAAAAAACAGTTTTTTTTAAAATTCAAACCATTTTTATTTTGTAAATATTTACTTTAAGTTAAAGTGAAGTACCCGTGGCTCCTACATATTTTTAATGACGAAAGTCAATTTGAGAAGAACTCGGTCTCCATTGCGAGAAATGACAGTAACCCAGTTCATCTCGAGGTTAAAGGCCAACTATCTTTTTCTTCAAATCCATTACGTTCAGTTCGGAAGTGTGTCAAGTTGCGATACTGCACGATCAAGGGTTGGGAAATTCTTCATTTTAGTTTTAGGATCAGGCAGACTGGGGAAAGGGTCTAATAGTCCGGATTGGGCCCAGGCCCCTTGCTGCATATGACCGCTTTAACCTTAACTATTAAAAAATAACTGGTTTAAACCAAAAATAAGTGTTTTTTCCTAACCCTATTCATAAGCAAGGAAATATTATTCATTTCAAGAGACAAGCTTCAAAACCCGAACATAAGAATTAAGTAAATGCATAAAATTCAAAAACTTGATACTGTACCATTTCTTTCTGCAGTTTTGCGTTTCCCAATTGGTCTTCTAGTTGATCGAACTCTTCCATGCTTTGAGCAGGAAGTTTCCGTAAAATAATCTTCACTGTTTCATCCTGGCATTGATTCTCGGTCATTTCCACTTCATTATCATAATTAACTCGATTTCTTAGTAGAATGTCAAGAGTGTCCCTATTGCTATTTACCGTTGGCTTTATAATTGCCAATTGGCGTAATACTTCCTTCTTGAACTCTGAAAAGTACGAGTAAAGCAAAAATGGATATAAGAAAAAGTGGCCAAGTATCGTAACATAACTTGAAGAAACACATGTATAAAACTAAACACAAATAAAGCAACTGCTAAGTGTCTTAACAGAAAGTCGTGTAGTTTCTTTAGACGTCCACTAAACGTCGTGTGCTGGATGGGTTAGATTAGGCTCAGTTTAATTCAGTTACAGTTCTGGCTGTAGAACAAGAATATCATGGTCACAGTTGTTTGATTTAAATCGCAATTTAAATTGCATGTTTTTTTTTAATGATTTCGTCAAGCATATGTCGCTTAAACAACAAATCAGGGAGCGAAATCCTACGGAAGGGGGAATTTCCCCACTAAATAGTTTTTGAAGAAAATCTCCCCACTAAAAGCGTGCTAGGAGGTGGAGAATAAAGTTAAGTAATGTCAGAAGATTGCAAAATAATTACAGTAATTAATATGTAATTAACGTGCATTTCTTATCTAATTAATAGTTGAACTAACGGTCAGCGGTATAAATCCCTAATATTGCATAGTTTAATACTTATGAATGCCAAAATGCGTGAACTTTCTATATCGGAACATTGCAGTGCAAAAGCGCGAAGAGCATCTTTTATTTTCCTTTCTTTCTTTCTTTTTTCAGTTCTACAGTCTCCCCTCCCCCATCCTCGACATCGATTTTATGATTCCGCACCATGCAACTAATAGGAACTAATGTTTTATCTTTTATTCTGTCATCATTTAAAAAAAAAACACCGAAACCCAGTACTTTATCATATAAGAAAAGAAGCATTATTTACATTTTATTCTGTTTTCTAAAAATATCAGGTAAAAGTGATTTAAATTTTAAAAAAGTCGATTTAACTGAAAACATCAACACAAATTATTTAAAAGATCGTGATTTGTCATTCCTGATCACGGTTGAAACACAAACTTTGAAGTGCTTTATCTACATTAATGAGATTTTGATGTTGGTCTCTTTCATATTAAGTTTATTATACATTAATCTTTCTTTCTGAATTAACAAATCCGTAAATTCTCCTACAAGTGGCAGCCATATTCTGAATCTACATTTACAAAGTACTTGTACAGTAACCCACATACATCTGAACCTTTGATCTTTATAATTCCATTAGTGGGGCCCAGGTACTTATGTGGGTATGAATGCTAAATTATACACTGATTCCAATGTTTCTATCACTCATATTTTTCTTAACTCGACTAACTTTGTTTCTCACTAAAAAAAAGGCGGAAAAAATTAGCAGTACAGTCACTCTGCTATTAATATAAAATTAGGGATTTACGATGTATGCTACAGAAAAAGAGGAAATAATGCATACTTGCTTTATTAATCTTCGAAAAATGAAATGAAATCTTTGAGTTTTACGTCCCACGGTTATGCCGGTTAGGCTAAAGGAGACGATGATTATGAGAAATGGTGGAATGAAGAAAGTAGGAGGAAACGGGAGAACCCCGAGAAAACCCACGCACATGGTCTTTGTCCACCACAAAATTCACTTGGCGGGAACAGAGTTTGAACCAGGGACCTCATGCAACAGAGGTGAACGCTCTACCACTGAGCCACCGCGACACTTTTTATAATATTGGGACTCCCTATTAAATATTTAATAGCGCAAACATTTAAACGTTAATTAAAATTTGCAAAACCTACCTAACAAACCATCATGAACATTAATACATGTATATAGATGTCCCATTATACAACACTAAAATTGAGCTCCCTCGTGGCTAAGCGGTTAGCGTACGCGCCTTTGGGTTCGATTCCCGGCGGGAGCTCATGTGGTTCGGATTCCACGTTAATCAGTAGGTCCACGTCTCATATAGTCTCGCTGCTGAACGGGACGTTAAACTCAAAATCAACTCAACACTAAAATTTAAAAAAAAATCAGCTATTGGCGACATTTAAATTTAAGAAGAGATTTCAAATCTCAGAAAAGAACAGCATCCAGCTTGCATATTCTTTGTGTCCTACTATTTAACCGATACCTATATATTCCCTCGTATTCAAATAACATGCATACATGTAAATATTACAGTAAGCATATATCGATACGAACCTACGTCACTACAATCTGAAGTTGCCTTCTTTGAGGATTCTGGTGTTGTTTGACTACTACAACTCTCAACTACAGTTGCTGTTGAAGCCGGAGTCTCTTTTAGCAACACGACTTGTGGTGGAACTGGAATATCCGCTATGTCTTCTATTCCCGGATTACAATCCGACTCCGAACTGTCTGAATAAAATGAGGTGCATCTTTCTTTTCGTTTCCGTGTTTTTCGTTGATCCACCTCTTCCTCTGTATTTAGGTCTGATGTTTCCTCAGCTCTCTTTAGGTTTCGTCGAGCTTTATCATAACTATCTGTTTAAAATAAATCCTTAAATTAATAACACTTTTTGCAGCTACCATGTGAAGAAATATTAATAAGTAGAAGTAAATAACTGAGCTTTATTTCACAGTGTAAAACTACAGGTAAACCCCTAAACTATGCAGAGCCAGAAGTAGTATATATACAACTTTATGTTCCAATAAGGTCAGAGATGGAACCTGTTCTTCGTGCTCTGACTTTACATGAAAAATTAGTATCTCGCTATTCCGTGCCATTATTAGAAATCAAACTAAACTTCTAATCATTACCATTATTAGAAGAATAGATCACTTTCCTCTGATAAGCATCTACTCAAACCGGAAGTTTCATAAATCATCCGTTTAGGGTTTTAAACATTAATCGCCATAAATAAAAAAAACAGTAATACAGGCCAAGAAGCGGTTTTCGAAATCCGATTCAGTGACTCAAGGAAAAGAAACACACTGATTCATATATTTTTACAAAAACCTAAAACCATAAAGCCATACTCTCTTAACTTCTAATTTTAGTAGTGGTATCCATACAGTATCAAAATCCTTTTATTTCCACTGAAACAGGAAGATGTAGAAACTAGTACTTATTGTGGTTTCAGTTTCGAAACCTCATAATTGTAACTGACAAAGAGTAAATGTTTTTCATATGAATTCAGAGCCCGAAGTATAGATTCAATCCCTCTATAGTGCTGAACGTCGTGTGTGTACTATTTTAGGTTTAATATTGAATCCGCATAGTTTGAAAGTCTTCCCTAGTTTCGCATCTTGAAACGAAACTTACTTGTTAATACCATTAGATCCCCATAAGATTAGCACGTGAACATATTATATAGACTAGTGAGAGGTTGGGTAAGCTTAATTCCTTGAACACACCATTGTGAACAGTTCTCGCCATGATAGTCACAAGTACTTTGATCCTGAATGCTATAACTCCTAACACCTAGTGTATTGTGACTTATCTTGGTAGCTGAACGTCATAAACGCTATTTACTTCTGGTAATGACTAGTGCTGTTGAATTTTTGTGACATTTGCGGTTTTCGGTTTTTGAGAAAACCGATTTTCTGAAAACCGAAAACCGCAAATGCGGTTTTCAAAACCGAAATCGCAAATGCGGCTTTCAAAACCGAAACCGCAAATGCGGTTTTCAAAACCGAAACCGCAAATGCGGTTTTCAAAACCGAAACCGCAAATGCGGTTTTCCAAACTGAAACCGCAAAAACTCTTTTCGAAAGCGAAAGCCGCCCGAGACCGTGTTTGCGGTTTTATAAGGATTGTCCTTTTCAAAGCAGAAACAATGTTTGCTGTTTTTAAATACACCTTTTAACAATTGTGAAAGCATCAATCGATCGAGACAAATGTATTGATGTATATGTGTGTTTTAACTTTTTTTATTTGCTCCAAGACTATTATGGTAATATGTGCAACACAGTGCGAAAGGGATAGTTCGATGGTTGTTACAAGTCACAGCTAAATTAGGGTGACAAATACTGACGTTCGATCCTTGGCTTTTTTTAGTTATTTCTTTGAAGACACTTTCAATGTACTTCTCGGCTGCAGGCAAGCAAACTGGACCCCACCTCATTTTCATATATGTTGTAAATTAGACCACCAGGAATACGAATCTGAAGGAATTTTGACATTTCGAATGTCAGAACTCGAGATATTCGAACATAAATTGACCATGGAAGCAAACTGGACCCCACCTGATTTTTATATATTTTGTAAAGTAGACCACAAGGAACACGTATCTGAAGGAATTTTGACATTCCGAATTTCGGAACTCGAGATATTCGAACATCAAGTAAAAACGGAAGCAAACTAGACCCCAACTGATTTTTATATATTTTGTAAACTAAACCACGAGAAACACGAATCTGAAGGAATTTTGACATTCCGAACTTCGGAACTCGAGATATTCGAACATAAAGTAACCAGGAAGCAAAAAGGACACTATTTGATTTTTATATATTTTGTAAACTGGACCAAAATTAGCAATTATCTGAACGAATTTTGACATTCCGATTTCCCGATCTCAAGATACTAGAACTTATACAGTAGTTTTATGTAATATGTATAAAAGTAACGAAGAAAGTTCTGTCGCTTTTTGACCTATCACTTAGAGCATCGATATGTCACCTAAGACGTACCTGGAAGATCAAAAATAGTACCCATCAGTATCAATGACCTTCTGTCAACGTTCGGGATGGGCATGGATTCCTTCGCGGTAGAACTTGGTTTGCCGTGAAGCGAAGAAGATATCAAGTGCATTTAGCACCTCTACTAAGGAGTTGAACTGGAGTCCTCTAAAGTGAGTGTCCAAGGAAAGGAACAGGTGATAACCGGACGGTATAAAGTCCGGACAGTATGGCGAATGCAATAATGTTTCCCATCCAAGGTGTAGGATGGTGTCCCGGATCATTCTAGCTATGTGGGGCATAGCGTTGTCCCGTAATGGGGAACCCCTTAGCGATTGAGAAGTGTTGGCTCCAGGGTTTTGAGTTTTTCTTGAACACGGCTCAGCTGCTGACAGTAGACAGTTGCATTGATGTTCTTCTCTGACCACCCGGTAGCAGTTCCCGATGCACGATGTCGTGAGCAGTCCACCAAACACACAGGAGGAATTTCTGCTGCATTACTGATTTCAGCTGTTTTGGAACCGGTTCATGGAATTTTAACCAATGAAGACGGCGCCGTGGAGCTTCGTACAGGACCCAGTTCTCATCACATGTCAACATCCTGTCCAGAAATGGCTCCTTCCTCAGACGAGACAGCAAAGAATCACAAGTGTCTGCACGCGTAGCCTTCTGGCCCGGAAACAAATCATCTGGGACACATAGACCCAACTTGTAGTGCTTCCCAAATTAATGGAGGTGCTGGCGAATGGTTTCTCGACTAACATTGAATGTTAGCACCAGTTCCTCACATGTCTGTTCGGTTCAATTGCTACCTGAAGATCCTCATTTTGTACATGTTGGTCTTCCGGCACGTGTGGTGCGTCTTTCGTGAGTGTTTCGTCACCGTTCTTAAACTTGCTAAACCACCCTTGCACTGTCTGCGTAATCACGACACCCTCACCAAAGGCCTGAGGTATCTTCCGCCCCGCTACAGTGGCGTTTGATCCAAGTTGGAACTCGTACAGCATACACGCCCCTATGACGCTCTGTGGAGGTTCCATATTCACTCCGTCCTTACATACATTTACGTTGTAACTGAACTGCCACAACCAGGTAGAATGTCGGATAAACCCACACTAACAACTGACCTTCGCCTTATCTCCATTCGCATTCAACTCACGGTATGAGGGTCAATTTTACACAGAACTCCACAAAAAGCGACAGAACTTTCTTGGTTACCTTTATATATCTCACAGGACATAATATATAGAGAATATTGTGTTTTTTTCATATAGCGTCTATATTAAACTTTAAGTTTTAATATCTCGAGTTCCTGAGGTCGGAATGTCAAAACGCCTTCAGATTCGTGTTCCTCGTGATCTAGTTTACAAAATATATAAAAATCAGGGGAGGTCCAATATGCTTCTCTGCATCCTACTTTTCAAACGAAACAGTTTTCCAGAGTATACATTTTGCTTCAAACTGAGTTCTGCCCTGGTTAAGAAACGTAAATTTGCTTCTATAAGAGTCTTTAAAGTTGCACTTGAAATTGTCGTTCGGCATTCTTGTAGCTTGTGAAAGCATTAATAATTCAAGTATGTTTGTTACAACATCTACAAACGAATATTCATTCGTATAGAACCTCCAATACATTACATAGAAAACACATGAACTATACAAAGAAAACCATTGTGCATTAGAGCAGATCTTTTATTCGCAAATGTTTCTGCACACGCGCACTGCTCAGACAGCTCAGAGCCTGAGCCTGAGCGCGAGTCCAAATTTAACTCAATCGCGATTGAGATTGTCAAAGGTGTAGTGGTTTACGTTGAATATACCATACCAACACTTTATCAACTAAGTCCTCTTAGATTTTTCTCCAATCCCAAAAAGTGGGTGGTTTTTCGTGATTAAGATATGTTTAAGCGGGGGACGAATATATAACCTGAAAATCGGGTAGTACCCGCTAAAATAGGGTAATAAGCCAACACTAAGCTCAATAGAAATAAGGTATATCCCTATTTAAAATCACTACACATGCAACTCATGAAATTCAATTTGAAATATCATCCACTTAGACTGACATCTTTTGTATTATTATTACTCTTTCCCCATATTTTTAAAAATAGTACTGCCACTCTTACTTTTGATAACAAAAAGGCACCACCTCCCTTTCTTAATATAAAGAAAGAAAAAAGAAAGAAAGAAAATCTCTATCGCAATACACAATTTTATTGTTGATTTGTTGCCACTCCGATAAATGTGAATGTTGTGGTTTTGCATGTGTCGCCTGGCTTCTTATCGCAAGTCCCAGACACCTGCAATAGTTTATACTAGACGGAAACACCGATCATATTGTATTCTGTATCTTTTTACTTCCCAATAACGATAGCGTGCCTCTTTGAGAAATTGCAACTTTTTTTTTATTCTGCCAATTGTAAAAGTATAGAATTTCCCTACACTTTAGGACATTTTAAGAAAAAATACCTTCTTTTCCTTCAACAAATTTTGATCATTTTTTCCCTACGCCGCCGAGGGAAATTTCCCTCCATTTGGCAACTGTGAGCCGGTGTAGGGAAATATTCTTTGCTGTTTTCTCGTCGTTACTTGATATTAGTGCTGTAGATTGTTTGTGACATTTGCGGTTTTCAAAACCGAAACCGCAAAAGCGGTTTTCAAAACCGAAACCGCAAATGCGGTTTTCGAAACCGAAACCGCAAAAGCAGTTTTCAAAATCGAAACCGCAAATGCTGTTTTCAAAACCGAAACCGCAAATGCGGTTTTCAAAACCGACATTTCGGTTTTATGAAATTTCACTTTTTTCAAAAACCGGTTTTCGGTTTTTTCAAAAACCGATTTCGACAGCACTAGTAATGACATTGTTAACCAAACTCAACAGTCAGTGTAAGGAGCTCACTCCAAGCATTTTTTAAAACCACCCAATTTCACCGTAAGTGCCCTTGTTCCTCATAATACTAATAGAGAACTACCCGCAGGTCTATGGCTAGCACGCGCACCTTTTGGTACACAGAGTTGTAGAGTTCGATTCCCCGTGAAAGCACCTGACAAAATTTGAACGATTACAGTGGTTCGGATTCTATCTTCACTGTAGGTCAAACGTTCCATACAGCTTCAACACTGAAACGCGAGCTAAACTTCCATAATCAAACCAAACATAACATAACATTTTGATAGTACTCGGCATGGCCCTGTTCTATTAAAATGGTTAAATTTAGGGCATTTATTCCGAAGTTGGTCGTCCGCTTGTTTTTTGACAGAAAGCGTACAGGTACGAAAATTTAAAGATCAATCTTTAGGATTACTCTAAAAGGGTATTACAGAGTAGTGTAGGGTAGAGTAGAATAAGGTATGTATAGACCAAAGTAAAGTAGGGTAGGGTCTGGTTAGTTTAGGGTTCAGGAAATTTGGACCCATTTTGCTTAACATTGACAGAGTGTAAGTTCTCGCTCTGCGTACGGATACCAACTGGATGGAGTGTCTCAACACCTGCAGCCATGTTCAGAATACAAATGCCCGTTATTTTCCCACAATCCCACTATGCGGTGACCTTCCACCGAATAGTTTCCTTCATTTGCCTAATAGTTTAATGATTATATACGCTTATATATAAAAAAATAAATATGTTTCGCTCTCGTTATACATACTGTCAAGCAGACCAACGAACAAATTATCAATCTCTTCCCGGTAATTTTCCGAAATCTTGATAGAAAGAACGACCAACTTTGGGACTTACTACCAAATTTAGAACCATAAATATGGTACAATAGCAGAGGCGGCTCATGAGGAAAGTCAAACACCATTAAAAGTAAACAGAAATTCCTGTACCCCCCTCCCATTTATCTAATAAAGACAGAAAACACCCTGTGGGGCTCTAACCCGCCTTCACTCGCTAACGCTCGCTCGGCAATAATATGTGAATTAAACATTAAATTTTGATACAGAAAGGAGCCAACCTGCTACTAACTTATATGGGGGGACCTGTGTTCTAGAACCTTCCCCAGGAATTCCTTACATTTCAAAAAGAAAGTAGAAAATCTCTCTTGATGTACTAATTATCGTACACAACAATTAGAAAATTACTTTACCGCAATGACTTCTCTCAACAGCCCCCTATCCTCAATATGTATTAAAATCACGTTTTACATGACTTTGCAGAAATCAAACAACGTTGAATGTACTGTATCTAAAAGTAATGTAACCAATTCTTAAAAATGCCATTCTACCTCAATTATATCTGAGTTTATATATATTCCCAAAGTATCTATCACTGAGCCATCACGGTCCCTATTTCAGAAAAACAGAAAGTGCTTTTGGGATACGCATAACATTGTAGAAGGAATGAGCGAGCTGTCTGCTATTTCCGAATATTATAACTGATTTAATGCTTTGAATATGAGGATACATTGAACAAATAAAGTATAAGGGCATATAGCACTTACCATACGATGCGAGGATCCGCATAGTGAAGCTATCCCATTCTTCACTTGGCGGTGTTTGGTGTTGAACGGCTCGCACAATCCTTTCAATGTTTTTCCATTTGGGCCACGCACATTTGTCGTGTGTTATCCATATCGTCGGTACGACTTCCACTTCATTGGTTTCAATAAATAAAACTACACTAAAGACGGATGTCATTTTATAATTACAATTTTGTGCCACAATTTGTAATATGACACAAAACACAAAGCAACACAGAAATATTAATGCACTACACTGAATGCTGCAGTCACTTTATAATAAAAATTTTGTGCCAGAATATTAACTATTTTAATATGGCACAAAACACAAAACTTCACAACGCCCTTGCAGTCACTGTTGCCACACTTGGTACAATTGTACCAAATTTAGCCCTTTCTGTTATTCTTCGGCCCGTTGGTACCACGCTGGCATTTTCAGTCCCTTTTGTGAAAAAGTTGGTACAATTCTACCTAACTCAGCACCATTTAACAAATACATGTCACATTTTCAAAAATGTCAGTAAGACTTTCCCTACATCTCTTTCTTTTGATGTCTTTCATGGAAGGTTCTAGGAGCCTGGACCGGTTTTACAGTTTTTACAAATGTCAGTTAACTTACCTTATATTCTCACAGTCTATTATCCTTCTTTGGTCAGGAAATAAGCGAGAATAAGGTGCAATAACACTGGTCGGCATGAAAATCCTCCCACGAGGGTGAAAGGGTGTACCGGATAGATTTCGAGACGCTGATTACGAATATCTCGTCAAGAAAGTTTCAGGACGGTTTTTTTTTTTTTTTTTTTTTTTTTTTTTTTTTTTTTTTTTGCGGGGTGCTGTTTCCATAATTGACAGAAAAATCGTATTTTTCGTATTTGTGTTTTCCGTGTTTGGAGTGCATAATTCTGAACTTTTATCTTAATCCAAGAACTGTTACTAGGCTATATCCCAGGAACATTCTTTTCTCTAGCTCACGACCCCCCGGAAACGTACATCCTCACCTTGGGTTGCAAAGATTTGTTGTCGTTCCACACTGCATACACTAAAACCTAGGCGTTATTGACGGAGAAAGGTTTCGTAATCAACTTGCGATCATTCTTCGGCTCCCTTTTGTCTAGACGACAGACAGATTGTTAAAAAGGCGCCAAGACATACACCACGTTGCCACGTGAAACAAATATTTCAGTTTCGAGTTGATCTTCGTGTTAGAAGTTGGTGTTACGCTGTGTCTGTGCATACCGTAGTTGAAAAATATTTCTGCGTGAAATATTGACGTTTGTGCTAAACGAACATGCCGAGAACTTGCAACAATTCGACATATTCATTCTGCTACATATGTGGGGAAGTGATTTTCAAGGGACAAAGTAGGCCATTGTCACCGTTCCTGAAGACAGCCTACCATCTGTACTTCGGGTGTAAAATCGGCGACTAGGATCGCGTTTGGGCTCCGAAACAAAGTTGTAACTCGTGTGCGGGTACTCTCACACGATGGTTGAAAGGTACACATAAATCGATGCCGTTCGCCGTACCTATGGTTTGGTGCGAGTCCCGTGATCATGTTTCAGACTGTTACTTCTGCCTGACTAATATAAAAGGTTTCTCAAAAAACATGAAACATAAAATACAGTATCCTAACTTGGATTCCGCGAGGAGACCTGTGAAACATGATATTTGCCTGTACCCGTACCACCAGACTGACACACACTGTGCAGTTTTTCATCCGATGAAGAACCTGCTGCTTGTGAGGATGTATCACAATCTTCGAGTACACAGTCAGATCCCAATTACGCTTCAGTGCCTGCCACTAATGAACCACATGTAATAAATCAGGAAGAGCTGAATGATCTGATAGAGACTTAAACCTTCCCAAGTCTAAGGCCCTGTTGCTTACACCACGACTTCAACAATGGAATCTACTTAACCAAGATGTGAATATATCAATGTATAGGAAAAGGGACGTGAGCCTAGTTCCTAATTTTACAAAGGATGATGATTTGGTGTATTGCATCCATTCCATCGCTTATGGGACAACTGAAGTTGAACTACAACACTGAAGATTGGAGGCTATTAGTAGATTCCTCTAGGATAAGTCTCAAGGCAGTGTAACTGCACAATGGCAATGAAAAGCCAGCCATCCCGATTGCTCATGCTGTACATATGAAAGAAACATACGAGAACATGCGAAACCTATTGCAGAAAATAAAGTACGAACAGTTCCAGTGGTCTGTATGCGCTGACCTTAAGGTTATTGCCATCCTCACCGGCTTACAAGGAGGTTACACAAAGCACTGCTGCTTCTTGTGTCATTGGGGTAGTCGAGCCAAAGATCAGTGCACCATCACAAAATGGCCGCGAAGGAAGCAACTGGTTCCAGGGGAGATGAACGTGGCTAATGAACGTCTTGTGGATCCGGAGAAAATATTCTTACCACCCCTTCATATCAAATTAGGGCTCATGAAAGTCTTCGTCAAGGCCCTGAACCGGGATGGTGAAGCATTTAATCATCTCAGAAAACAATTCCCAAGACTCAGCGAGGCCAAGGTGAAAGAAGGTGTTTTTACAGGACCTCAAATCAGAGACGTTTTTAAGGATACTACATTTTCTTCTAAGCTTAATGAAGTGGAAAGTGAGGCTTGGGAGACCTTTCGATAAGTGTGCAGTAACTTTCTAGGGAATCATAAGTCACTTGATTACAAAGACATTATAGGCAGGTTAATTACTTCATTTCGTAACATGGGATGTAATATGTCCCTAAAGTTACACTTCCTGCATTGCCACCTGAACTTCTTCCCCGAAATGTACAGCTTGGGGGAGGTCTCTGACGGAGCACGGGGAAAGGTTTCACCAGCAAATAGCTACCATGGAGAGGCGCTACAGTGGTAAATGGAGTGTGAATATGTTCGCAGACTTCTGTTAGAATGTGACACGCGAGACACTCTGTAGTAATTACAAGAGGAGTAGGAAAACCAAGTGACACGTAAGTGTTAAACTTTAACATTTTATGCAATTTTATCTGCATAATTTATATTGATATTTAAACTATAACGTGCAAATTATTATGGATAGAGAATAGAATCTTTGGGCGGATATTGAAATCCCCTCCTCCCTGAAAACTGTACGTCCTGGAGGAAAACGGTTTATGGATTCGAACTCAGGAGCTCGAAACCTATAGGAATCACCTATTTTCGTTCGTAGGAGCGAAAAAAGTTTCATTTTGCAGACCAGTGTAATTTATATTTTAATATTTTATTATAACGTACTGTTTACACACGAACTCGGAGATGATTGATTTGTTCCTAGTTTTATATTTTTCATATATGGCCATAATACTTTTTTGGTTTATTGGTCACTTTGAAATAGAGGAGCGTTTGGTTTCGTTACAATACGTGCCGAAGATGATAACTGTTTTCCCTTTTAATTTGCGGCTTCTGTTATACTTCCTATGTGCGAGAAAAGTTTCATCTACTTCCAAGGTTGTTCGGGTTCCTGCTATTTAGATGTTTTTAAAAAGTCATTTTAAAAAGAACACTTTCTTCATTTGCTCTGTTGGAAGAGGGGGGTGGGAGTGTTCTAGATCTTCACCTCTTTTAGTTTCGTGTTATAGGGTCAGGGACGGATCCAGGGGGGATCGCCCCCCAGAAGAGGAAATTTTCTTATTTTATATATATATATATAAATAAAACCCATCCCAAAGTTTGGAGCCCTTAAAAGTAGCAGTATAACCCTCCGCCCTCCAGAAGTCGATCCTGGATCCGCCCCTGTATAGGGTCACTGGTATAAAATAATGAATTCAGCCCTTTTTGTTTCAATTTGGTACTATTTTTCAGCCCACTCCAGAGATAGGACTGTGGCAACACTGCTTGCAGTTTAAGATTAAACTTTTTATATAAATCACGTTTTAGAAACCCAGTCAGCTCAAAAAGTAATGTAAATACTGCCAGTATAATTATATCACTAACTGATTGTTGAAATTAACCTTCGGCATTTTATGAGTGCTTCTGCGGAAAT
The DNA here is from genome assembly GCF_964235325.1 of Thermobia domestica. NCBI lineage: Eukaryota > Metazoa > Arthropoda > Insecta > Zygentoma > Lepismatidae > Thermobia > Thermobia domestica. The sequence continues at coordinate 64,410,322 of NC_137467.1, forward strand.
GTTTTAATTACAATTCTTCCAGTAGTATAATTCCCAACTGTAGAAGCACTACACAATGAAAAGTACAAAAAAACTCGCACCACACTCTTATTCGGCATAAGTATTTCACCTAAATAGGTTATATAATTTCTTCATTAAAACTTTCTACTTACGTTTCATTACAGTTGTTTCCTTACACATCATCATAACACTTGCACAAACAACTTGCAACTGTCATCGCATCACTGCTGCCAGCTCAAAATCAACACTGCCAATACTCTAACGTAAATAAATTACTAAATGATTATTGAAATTAGTTCGAATATTAAAGCAAAAGAAACGAAAAGATGAGGAAAAAAGATACCGTCAAGAATTCTAATTGACGTTCAGGATTAAAATTGGTTATCAAATCTTTTGCTTCACTTACCTTGCTGTGACTCAGTGATAGCCATACAAATATCGGCTCGAGGGCCAGATCCGGCCCCCAAACGAATATATTCCGCTCTTATGTTGGCAATACCTGCGGCTAGAATGTAGCATCGTTTTTGAATATTGACACGGAAATTTTCAACTCTTAAAAATAATATAACGCAAAGGTTTAAACTAGATGTGAATTTATAATATAAATGTAAAAATAGAGCCAAGTTTTCGTTATCACTTCGATCTTCTAGAAAAAGATTAGAAATCTAAAACGATGCTAATACTGAAATCTGGAAATTAGAGAATGATATCGACAGATTTAATGCTACTGAAGGCAAGTTGTTAAAGACCCAAAATTAATATTTCGATTTTCGAATTTCAATAGAACTTCGCATCCTTTCAGATCTCTTTTTCTCTTGGGGCCGCGGTGGTTTAGTGGTAGAGCGTTGACCTCTGGTGCTTGGGGTCCCGGGTTCGATCCCAGTCCCCGCCAAGTGAACTTTGTGGTGGACAAACACCGTGTGCGTGGGTTTTCTCGGGGTTCTCCCGTTTCCTCCCACTTTCTTCATTCCACAATTTCATTCATTACTCATCATCACCGTATCCTTTAGCCTAATCGGAATAACCGTGGGACGTAAAACTCAAAGATTTCATTTCATTTTTTTCTCTATTTCTTTTTTATTTTTTCCCTTTTGTTTGCCCCTATGAATTTTAAATATACGAGAACTTCATTTTTCACATTCGTATTTTTTGAAGGCGTGGCTGTGAAGATTCGCGAAGCCTGGAGGTCTACGCAAATGATAGAAACATTTTGCTTAATATGGTGGATCCATAAAAGTCCATATAAGTCCATGGCCATCTGTGGACAATTTTTAGACGTCCATTGGACAACGTGAGCTGTGTGGGTTCATATCTGATGTATCGGAAGATTTCAGTACGATTTGTGGAGGCGTTTTCCGAGCATACTCATTGTTTATTTATTTATTTATTTATTTATACAGCTTTATCGGTATTACCGGCATCTAAGGCCTTAAAGCCTTCACACACTAAAGGAAGCAGCCTATGACCTGTAACTTATATAGGTACCATCCCGGTATTTGCCTCGTGTCAATGAGTAAAAGCCAAGGAAAATCTCACTCATGATAACTGGTCTGAAAAACTTGTTACATTTTTCGACTGAGTGACACCCTCACCGGATGAAGACACACTTGAGAAAACACCAAACAACAGAAGTTCATCGACAATATTGGCAAACTTAAGTCGTGATGAATACAAGCTAAGCCCACTGTTCCCAAATGGGGGCAATTAATTCGTTTATCATTTTTGTGGATTATTTGTTATGGATTTATTTTGTCTTTTACTATAAGGACCTGGTCCATCTGCTACCACTGGAATTCTCAAAAGATATTAAATGAGACCAGAATCAATACTTTACAAAGAATTACGAAATTATGAAACAAAAAATAACTTGAACTTAAATGGGTAGGCAAATCCAGAGGGGAGTTAAAGGTGGCGGAAAAGGCACTTCCCTTTCCTTTTCCCTCGCTTCTAGAATAAAAGGCACCAATGCTGCAAAAGTCCAGGTCTCTTTACTAAAGTAACATCTCTAAATAGTAGTGTTACAACTCTTTTACCAGCACAGTAAAGTTTTTGTCAAAATCCTGACCAAAATTATTTTTCATGTATTTTAATGTGGAAACCATTGCTGTTTACTTTTGACTTACTTCATATTCGTAAATACGTTGAATAAAATGTATATTCACAAATACATGTATTATTTAAAAATAAGTACATAATACATGTTTACTATTATAGGATGAAACAACCACTTGAAGTGACTTCTCATTGTAACTTCTAAACTGATTGACAGAAAAAGCTGAAATTTTATAACAGGCAAATATCAAAAAGCAAAAGTAGTTGGACATACACCGCCATCCTACCAGACTAGCAGTGTTGCCACCCCAAGATAAAATCATATTTTCAAATGGCACTATCTTAGATTATTATATATTTCAAATATACATGTCAAGCGAGAGGTAATATCACACTATTATGATTCAGCGTTGCTATAGTACCATAAACATACATATTTTGGAGAACTCTACAATAGTAATTGCGCACCTGAGATGGACGGGGCAGTGCTTATTTGAAGTAACTTAGTTTTGGACACTATGACCATGATATCTCTTACTGATGTACAGTGTACGACGATTTGTGTACGTCCAGTGAAAATCCGAATTGGTCCGATCATTGACAAATATGCAAATATGTCCATGACGAAGGCACTATTAATATTCTCTAACTGATGTACAGTGTACAACCATTTGTGTAGTCCAGTGGACGTTCAAATTGGTTCAATTATTGACGAATGCGTAAGTAGGTCCATGATGGACGTACTATTGATATCCTCTTACGGATGTCCAATGTACGACCACTTGTGTACGTCCTGTAGACGTTCGAATTGGTCCGTTATTGACTAATGCGTAAGTAGGTCCATGACGGACGTACTATTGATATCCTTTTACGGATGTCCAATGTACGACCACTTGTGTACGTCCTGTGGAAGTTCAAATTGGTTAAATTATTAACGAATGCGTACGTAGGTCCATGACGGACGTACTATTGATATTCTCTTACGGATGTCCAATGTACAACCATTTGTGTACGTCCTGTGGAAGTTCGAATTGGTCCGTTATTGACTAATGCGTAAGTAGGTCCATGACGGACGTACTATTGATATCCTCTTACGGATGTCCAATGTACGACCACTTGTGTACGTCCTGTGGAAGTTCAAATTGGTTAAATTATTAACGAATGCGTACGTAGGTCCATGACGGACGTACTATTGATATCCTCTTACGGATGTCCAATGTACAACCACTTGTGTACGTCCTGTGGACGTTCGAATTGGTCCGTTTATTGGCAAATGTGTAAATAAGTCCAAAGTGCATGTACTATGGACATGTCTTTATGGACATCCATTAAACGTCCAAGAGTGGAGGTTCAGGAAACGTCCAGACCAGTACCTTAACTTACTAACTCCAAAGGAGATCCATGAGGGTTCTCCATTCTAGGTCCACTCTTGGACGTACATTTGATGTCCATAAAGACACGTCCATAGTAGTCCAATTTTGTACGTTAACAACCTACGTCCTCATACGTTCAAAAGTGGACGTGTTATGGACATACTAAAATAAAGGTGTTTATCATAAAATGTCCAAAAATATCCACAGACGTCCATGGACTTATGTGGACTTCTATGGATCATCCATATTGCGTCCACTGTTGGACCTATTTCGGCATTGGTATGTAAACGGACCAATGTGGACAAACTATGTACATCCTTTTCTGGACGTCCATTCTACGTCTAATGTAGACGTCCATTGCTCTTCCACATTTGTCCTATTACATAACAACGCCAACATAGGTCCATGACGACCCTAATATGGGTGATCCATAAAAGTCCACACACATCCATGGGCGTCTGTGGACGTATGTGGACATAATATGGATGATTCGTAAAGGTCCACATAAGTCCATGGACATCTATGGACAACTTTTGGACATGTGACCAATTCCATTTCAAATCGTCCAGGCAAACCACAATTGGTCCCCATCATAGTCTCAGATTTCATTTATTTTTTTTATATGGGATCTACATGCAATATTATTAGACCCATATTTTTTCTTTTTGCTGAAAAAAATTTTTCCTTCGATATACAGCCTTCCAAAATGGCCGCCCTCCTCTCGGATTGCTCGAAAAACTGAAAAACATGTCAAATTAAAAATTTTATTGTAGAGAAACGAGTGTACTTAGTAATGTAATCGCAATAGCAGGAAGAGTATAAATTTGTATGTTTCGTTGGAGGGCCAAAATTCGTCTATTGGTCCAATAGGAATCGCGCAATTCACTCGCAATGTTGCCAACTTTGATGAATTTTTTGCTAACTTCAAACCTTTTTTGTCCTGTCCTCACGAGCAATATCAACCATCTGCTTCAAGCATCGAAATCTACTCCATAAGGTCTCTTGAAAATGTAAAGGACTTACGTTTCTGATTATTACATCCCACGTTATAGCATGATGAAAAGCTGAAAATTGCATTAAGACGCCATGTTTGGACGCCATTTTCTCAAAAACCCCACCTTTTAAAAATCTGAATTTTTTACATGTATTGGAGAAGTACCTAAGTATTTAAAATCCGTTAACCGTTCATGCGGCTGCAGCCCCTAACATTCGCAATTAATTATTGAAATTTCGATTTTTGTACTTGAAATGTAAATATTTCCTATGGGCATTTAGGTCCTATACACAAGGCGATTTGAAAGGGAGTATCAAAATTTTGAGAGTAGAATCCTGACATCAAATCCAGTAGAAAAGTTCCTATAAACATGGGTCGAATTCAGTTTCGTTTTCGAGTTATAGGGTTTCCAACTCGGGATCCAAAATCGGTTCGGGACAATAGAAAATGAAATATATATTTAGCGTTAAATCAGAAACTGTGTGTTAAAGCTTTGATAAAGTTCAGAAAGTTGATTTGTATCAATATGATGATTTTTACGTGCGTTGCAATTCAGTTGGCAGTGTTGCCAACTTGCTAGAACTTTTATTTGTTTCCAAAAGACACTACGTAGATTTTATTTGATATTTGGTATTTATTAGTGATTGCCAACATCACATGAAGCATAATTTTCCCCACATTACCACAGTTTTCGAAAACTTACATGTATTTCATTAAAAGGTTTATCTCATGCGTTATTGATAGTTTGCAACATTACGTGTGAATTTCACTTGATGTATGCCATCATTAGTAAAACCAAAATGTCGAATAAAAACTACGTCTGTGTAAGTTGTAATAATAATAATAAAATAATAATAATAAACTAATAATAATAATAATAATAATAATAATAATAATAATAATAATAATAAAGATGAAGAAGAAAAATATTTTTTATTATCGCAAAACCTCTCGTAACTCCACGCATCAAGTTCGAACTTAATCAAGAAGTTCTGCTCCAACCACGAAACAGTTTATTACGAGATTCGGTGTCGTGAACATTGTCCTAGTGTTCTCTGGAACCATGAAAATTGTTTTCACTGGTAACATGACATTGTAATGCACTAGTTACAGTGTTTGTGTGAATAACAATGGGAAAGTCCTACACAGAGAAAAATCCGTTCTCCGTACAGCGGTATATTGTACAAATATACGGTATCCTCTTGCTTACTATAGAAATCAGTACGGAGTATACGTTATCCGTATGCTACATAGGCACTGCCCTTAGATGTTACATCATGCTGTTGCAGTATGTCTGACATCTAACAGTTTTCCGTATATCACATGTATATACTTATGTTACCTTCGCCAGCTATATGTTATATACGTCCATTTGTATCTGAGATCCTGACCGAATACATTGTTTCATACAGAAAGTACGTATAGATGGAACACTTATACAGAAAGTATTATAAAACATGCATTTTCAGTTATACGTCTGCTGTACGTTGTCCAAAAAATACAGGAATTACGCATGTAACCTATCTTTTTAAGTTACCACCTACAATTTTTTTCTCATTGTATTACAGTAAGGACCGTATTAAATGTGTTGATGATTCTAAAAGGCATAAGATAATTGTGTACAGAAAGAATTCTTAACAAACATTTTATCTTGCGGTAAAATATATGTATTGCGTACAGCGCGTCTGCCAAAACGTAGTATTAGGAGAGGATGATTATTCGTGTAAAGGGTGCTTTGAATATTTACCGTGAACAACGTGAATGTGTGTGATATATTGGTGGTCACGAAAGAAGATGTAAATATGAAATAATGCACCAGCAAGATAAAGAATTTGTTCCTCTGAATGTAGATTTGGAAACCATTAACCAGATAGTTAACATGCTAAACATGAATGTAAATGAAATCTTTAAGTTTTACGTCCCACGGTTATGCCGGTTAGGCTAAAGGAGACGGTGATAATGAGAGATGAGTGAAATGGTGGAATGAAGAAAGTGGGAGGAAACGGGAGAACCCCGAGAAAACCCACGAGCACGGTGTTTGTCCACCACAAAGTCCACACGGCGCGAGCTGGGATCAAACCAGGGACCCCAAGCACCGGAGGTGAACGCTCTACCACTGAGCCACCGCGCCCCCCGCTAAACATGAATGTGTCCCCATTAAAACGGCCGTTATCGGTGAAACCTAGACTACGGTGAAGGATTCACATCTCAAAATTGTTCATACTGCCTTTCAAATCGCCTTGTGTACAAGACACAAATAATCAACCTCCCCTAATAGTACGTTTGGGCTGACACGCTGTACGCAATCCATATATTTTACCGCAAGATAAATTTTTTGTCTAGAATTCTTTCTGTGCACAATCACCTTACGGCCTTTAGCATAATCAACACATTTAATAGGTCCTTACTGTAATAGGACTTCCCCATTATTATTCACACAAACACTTAACTAGTGCACTACAATGTCATGCTACCAGTGTAAACAATTTTTCATGGTTTCAGAGAACACTAGGACGATGTTTACGACACCGAATCACACAAACTATCAATAACACACGAGATAAAACCTTTTAATGAAATACATGTAAGTTTTCGAAAACTGTGGTGATGTGAGGGAAAATTGTGCTTCGTGTGATGTTGGCAATCACTAATGAATACCAAATATCAAATAAAATCCACGTAGTGTCTTTTGGAAACAAATAAAAGTTCTAGCAAGTTGGCAACACTGCCAACTGAATTGCAACGCACGTAAAAATCATCATATTGATACAAATCAACTTTCTGAACTTTATCAAAGCTTTAACACACAGTTTCTGATTTAACGCTAAATATATATTTCATTTTCTATTGTCCCGAACCGATTTTGGATCCCGAGTTGGAAACCCTGTAACTCGAAAACGAAACTGAATTCGACCCATGTTTATAGGAACTTTTCTACTGGATTTGATGTCAGGATTCTACTCTCAAAATTTTGATACTCCCTTTCAAATCGCCTTGTGTATAGGACCTAAATGCCCATAGGAAATATTTACATTTCAAGTACAAAAATCGAAATTTCAATAATTAATTGCGAATGTTAGGAGCTGCAGCCGCATGAACGGTTAACGGATTTTAAATACTTAGGTACTTCTCCAATACATGTAAAAAATTCAGATTTTTAAAAGGTGGGGTTTTTGAGAAAATGATGTCCAAACATGGCGTCTTAATGCAATTTTCAGCTTTTCATCATGCTACAACGTGGGATGTAATAATCAGAAACGTAAGTCCTTTACATTTTCAAGAGACCTTATGGAGTAGATTTCGATGCTTGAAGCAGATGGTTGATATTGCTCGTGAGGACAGGACAAAAAAGGTTTGAAGTTAGCAAAAATTTCATCAAAGTTGGCAACATTGCGAGTGAATTGCGCGATTCCTATTGGACCAATAGACGAATTTTGGCCCTCCAACGAAACATACAAATTTATACTCTTCCTGCTATTGCGATTACGTCACTAAGTACATTCGTTTCTCTACAATAAAATTTTTAATTTGACATGTTTTTCAGTTTTTCGAGCAATCTGAGAGGAGGGCGGCCATTTTGGAAGGCTGTATGTCGAAGAAAAAAATTTTTTCAGCAAAAAGAAAAAATATGGGTCTAATAATTTTGTATGTAGTTTCTTATTTTAAAAAATGAACTAAATCTGAGACAGTCGTGTGGACCACCCTGGACGATTTGAAATGGAATCACTCATGTATGGATATTTTTGGACGTCCGCTGGACGACGTGTGCTGTGTGGGAGTGTTCCCAACATAGTTGACGTCCTTGGACAAATGGACATACTAGTATTATTTCTCCTTGAATTAATGAGAGACCAAAAGTTCTTAGGTCTCAAACAAAACGAATTTGCAATGTTGAAGATGTAATTATTGTATTTTTTTTCTAAGTAGGGACTTGTCGTATGGACAACTTTGCGAGAAACTATTGTAAGTAAATTGGTTTGGATGTTGTCTCTAGAGTGGCCACGCGAGCTTCTTGTTTCTAAGACAAGACCAAATCTCAGCATCAAACCAAAAATGGAACTTGGATGACTTTTGTGGTTTTGGGGGAACAAAATCTTCGACAGTAGTTACAAAGGTATTAAGATAACTTTGGTATCAATGTGTTCCTTAAAGCTGAAGCTTTCAGCCGATATGTATTTCATGTATGTGAGGGGTCCAGGGCAGGGGGAAGGAAACTAACTGTTGTTTTGCATCGGGATTTTGGGGATGGCATTCCTTTCCGCTTGGGGATAAACTCATAAAAAATAGTATGTGAAGCAATAAAGCAGTCCATTATACGGTACCCCCGAGAGTGTGGCTTGGTGATGCCAGCTTGCATTCTTGGTGCTCATTATGTACAACACTGTAACGATGCACTTACTGACATGTGGTCATATAAAATTTTTGCTTGTTTACCCATAAGGAATCCACCCCTGAAATGTTGAGGTTCCTTTTTTGTTACACCCTGTATATCGGTACTCAAATTTTAATGTAAAGAATCAAAATATAAAAGAAAGTATAACGACCAAAATAGAGAATAATGACTGTCCAGTACCTTCTACTGTGTTTATTCACGAACTGACCGAAAAACTGGAATACTAGAAACATTTCTTGTGAAGGTGCATGTCCTAGCATGACAAAAGAAAAAATGTCGTTCTATACCGAATCATTCATTGCAGGAAACATCATAAAACTGAATGCACGGTTATTCGCAATATATTAATGTCTTGAACAAGGTTCCTATACTTAAAACTAACTTAACCTAAAAAAAAAAAACATGCACATAATAGACGTAGACACAGGCCTGTAGCCAGCCCAAAAATGTAGGGGGGACGCCTAAAGTTAGGGGAGACTACCCAACCATATTATAGTTTATCACCATATTATAGTTAATTTGCAAGCCTACCTCGTAATTCTAGGGGGCAGCCAAAATTTAGGGGTACCTGGCCCCCTAGACTCCCTGGATACGGACCTGTGTAGACAATCCACTTAAAATGAATATTTCTGAGGACAAAACTTTCATTGTTACTACTAACCACAACAAACCAGGATTCTTTTCTTTAAAAAAAAGGTGAAAATTTTAATCATATTTATAAAATTAAATCTTTCACAGAGAAGAAGAGGGTATGCTATACGAATACTATTTTCCTATGTCTTATCCATCCCACTAGAGTAAGTCACAATACAAAAATTTACTACCAATTTGTCATATTAATTTCAATGCCACAATGAAGAAATAAAGAAGACATATTTTAAAATTCTTACAAAAATGAGATAGCGATAATTTAGGCTATTCGTATTGAGAATTTTACTTCACAAATGTATTCAAAATGGTTTACTCCAAAGAACCGAGGTGTAAGCCTCACTATCCTTGATTTTTTTGTTTTAATTTACTATATTTAATCTTGTAGGTTTTAGGCCTAATTAATTATTGCCTTGCGCCGCTTAGTGTATTAACTTACGCTGTTTGCAATCATTGCCCATCCAGCAATAAAAACGTCCAAAACCAGGCCCGGACTGGCCCAAGTGGCTACGCGCCGATTGCCGCCCAGACAGGGAATAAATCAAATGGCCAAATGAAAATTTTAATAAAGAGAGGAAGTCAGAAGGAAGAGAAAAATGTGGAAAACGTGTGCGACAACAAAAGTCTTGTGAACAGTCACGGCGGCAATCTGCATACTTCAAAATCTTTGAGCTCTTAATTATAATTTTGTTGCGACACACGCCCCTTATAAAGTAAGGATGGGCAACCGAGCTTCAGAGCCATGTCGGTTCAAGCAAAAACAATAGTGAAATCCAACACGCTTCCTATCCCGGAGTATAAAAGGGAGCCCAAAATATACTGGCCTGATAATACAATTCTTTAAAGGTTAGTTTCTTGGGCCGGGAAAAGTAACAATTTGAAATATAACAGAAATAGATCTGAGATCACTTTTAAGATTTATAATATAATGCCGTCGAGTCGTTTCTCTATATCACGATCCTTTGGTTTCGCCATTGTTGAGTCACTCATGAACATTTGCTTTCATCCTTCAATAGTAGCCAATTTTATCAGCCAAGAATTCGAGCTGCGGTCAGTTATTCAAAGTCTGTTACTGTAAGGTAATGTATGTCCTATGTCCTTATGGTGTCGTGTAGAAAATTACCGTGGAAACGGAGGTTAGTACTATTGTAACTAGTAGATTATAAATTCGGACTTCTTGAATCTACAGGAGGGACGAGTGAAAAGTTATTCTTTGCATATAATAGAGATGTTTCTTTTAAATAAAACAGTGGCTGCTGTTGAATCCGGTTTCACGGTTGTCGTTGGGTATTTATGTACTAAAATTGATATTACAGTAAAAACTGGTTATATACATACATTTGGAATAAAATTACGTAAATCGAAATGAAAATTCATTACACCAGTTTCTAGTAGCAATATTAAAATTTACTATTGATAATTTCTTTTCCTGATCTTTTATCACGTCGCATAGTATATAATTCCATCACGACCACCTTGTAGGCCTATATGTGCACACGATTTACATAAGTACTCACAGTCTGGGTACTTGACGTAGTTCATGGATCACAAGTGCTTACTGATATTAATGTTCATACGAGAACATTTTCTCGTGCTTGTTCCGGAAAGTATATCTTTTCCCCCAAAAATATTTCGGGCTACGTGAAGTGGGTGTTCCTTATCGTATCACTTGTTCACGAATAATGAAACCGCCGGTGCTAAAGTTAATTTAATTTGTTCGTAGTTCTTTATTAACAAATTACAAATTTCAGCCATCCCAAGGAGAGATCAAAATGTTTGCTAATAATTACTGCCTGTGTTATTCTCATAAATATTGTTACCTACCATACACCGAGATTTTATATTATGATCTTTATGGTATAATGTACAACGTGGTTATTAAAGAATAGTGTGCTTTATCTGAGATAACAATGTGCTTTTATCGTGGGAAAACAATGGACAGTTGAGGTACTGGTGGTTGGGGATAGAGGACTCGGGGCAACAGAATATGTTAACCGCCGGGGCCAACTAGTAGTCAGTCCGGCCCTGTCCAAAACTCACGTTTTTAGTCTGGTAGTCATTGAACTTTACATCTACATTGTTGGCAGGTCGAGAACAAAGTTTGATTCTTTTCGCTTAACTTCTTTTTTTCCTTAACCAATCACAGCGCATTCGGAACACTTGGCTGAAATTCTCTTTATCCAAGTGTTCCTTTCTGAAGTTTCCACAAGGAAAAAATTGGAGATTTAATTACGTGTCTTCTGTGATTGGTGAACTGCTATACTTTTTTTTCAAAGACAACAGAACGCTTTCTTCATTATATCTGTTACTTTTCACTTCTTCTTCAATATTGTAAGAAATATATTTTCTCTCGTTTATTACAGCGGCGATTTCCACGGTTATAATTTCAATATCAATACTGAATGAGGAGTAAAGATTTAAACGGTGTCTTACGGCGAAGTGTTCATTAGATCGAAAATTTATAATAGATTTTCAGTGGAAAGAAAAGGATTTTTTAAAAAAAAAGTCAGGGAAGAAAACCTAGAAGGAAAGATTGTAACAAAGTGTTTGTTACAAATGTAGGAACAAGAGGCTGTTGCTGTAGTTGGTCGTCAATTTCTGATAATCAGTAATTCACAGCTGTGGGCGCAAGGAGAGTAAAACCGTTATTTTCGAAAATAACTCTACCATAGCATGATTTGATTTAGGGAATTATTGTGGTAAAATTTAATGTAGTGGCGGGTACCTTTCGTTTAGTTCCGATAAGATGTTGCAAATTGAGCCTGAGGTCTCCTAGACCACTCTTTGAGCTCGATGTTGAATTAATTTTATTATAATATAATATAGACATTAATGTAATAGGTAAATGATAACCATATATCATGCGTATGTAAAAGGTGTATCAGGAAACTAATCAACTGTAAGATGTTTCAAGTATTTTCTGTTTTCTTAAAGTATTTTCCTTTCGCTTTCTTTGTTCACACACAAAAATAATGACACTTGCTATTCGATAGAGATTTTCTTAGAATCTTTATTCAATACAAAGACTACGTCAGACACAAAAAATAAAATTAGAGTAAATTATGATTTTAACATCCCATTAGTATGCCCTCTAGGCTAAGGAAGACAGATGAAAGCAACTGAATGATGATCGAATGAGAATGTGGGAGAAAATGAAAGAAACCCACTAACATGATATTGTTCATCACAATCTTACTTGATCGAGAATTATATCAGATTCAGACACATCATAGCAACAATTTTGTACTAAAAAGTTTCTACCTAAAATCAAACCAAGTCTACCCCACCACAATAGTATCAACGGTAGATATTTAACCAAATAAATACAAGGATAGTCATACATCTTGCAACATTCTTCCAACTAAAACAGCTGAGTGGCATACTCCATAATCAATCTTAACTACAAAAGTTCAAACTGGCTTAAGTGGTAGTGTGGCAAGTTGACCATTTAATACGGAAGCCACCTTTCCACCTGTAATTTTAACTAGTGAGGATGAGTGCTGAACGACGTCTGATACATGAAATGGTACTATGTGAATTCTAACTCAGACATAATGCTGTTGTAACAACATGGAAACATTTGCGAGATGGAAAGATGAAGTAAATCATAGCACATCAACTCGTTGGTTCTGGAAATTCCGTGTATTTTGTAAAAATGTCGAAGATGCTATAAGGTCAGGCTCAGGTTAACATATTTTTATGACATATGACACGTCATTGCGGAAAATCCATCAATCAGTACACAACTTTTGTCGAAACAATTCAGCATGTCCACTTCACTGTAGTGTGTCATTTTCCGGTCAAGTTATCAAGGCAACCACACTGTGTCAAATGATCTGACTTCAGCTCAAGTCTAAAAAGAACGGTTGTTTGTCAAGAACTTCTGCAAAACGCTTGTATGTGCGTTTCATGAAGCAGATTGTCAAATACGCATAAACGTTGTTTCTTTTCTAGATTTGAATGTGGAAAATAAATATTACAGCAACGGCCAACTTACAGAACCAATTGTCAAACAGGGTCATTCCAAGCATAAAGTTCTGCTCCGTGAGTGATTAAACTACGAGTAATAATTCACTTTGAGTTCATGCCTAAATATCATATCATCAATTACGACCTTTATTCCGTTCAGTTGGACCAGATATATGCTTCACTCTGCCAAAACTAATCTTACATTGGTAAACCAAAAGCTCGCTTTGAAGGAACAGAATAACGGAAAATCACATTTGGCGCTAAAGACGCAACTAAACATTCAAGACTTTGATGGGATTGAACTTATGCCATGTTTGGCATATAGTTCTCTCAAATGTTCCTTCGTATTAGTACCTGTATCAGTCCTTGGTGTACTTCCTCAAATCATGATACTGCACCAACTAATAGTGGTGGAAACAGCAGTGTCTGATTTCTTTGCTACTAAGGACAAGACCAGGTACATGCACGGAATTGAGAAAGTGGCAAGAAGTTAGCTACAAACAGTTCAACTTGAGGTAATAACATTTTAATGTTAGCCTGTTTTAGTATTACTGGAATAAATACAAGTATGTTGTGTACCGGGATATTGTAGTCAATGGCCCCTCCTTCCATTTAGTTCCAGATTACATAATATAATGTTAAAATAGTGACACATGTTTCCATACTATTAAAATTTGAACATAAATTTGATGTAAGATATCATCTTGCCTGACTTCAACGTTAACTGCAAATTAGTGTGATAATTAATCTCAGGACTACATGAAAAATCAAATAAAATCATAATGTTATCAACATATTCTCTCTAAAACATGCATTCTCTTTTGATTCACGCAATTTACAGTACCTCTTCAGCCTGAGTGTCAGACATTAAAAGTTGAAACTTAAAATAAAATCAATCTCACATCCTCAAAAAGATACCTAATAGATATCCAGTAGTATCATTGATACCAGTTCTAACGCACTTTCTCCATCCAACCCCAAACCCGCCATTGACCATAGTACTTAAACAAAGTTACAGAGCGCAAAGTAGATTGAGTATTATACCTTGTGCACTTGCTTTTATCACATTTCAAATGATAAAAACTTACATCTAAAACTTACATCTAAAATTACTTACATCTAATTTAACTCTTCTATTCGTTGTATTTCTCTTTCTTGTCTACTCTTAGCATATTGATCATATAACTCTTTTAACTTGGGAATCAAATCTTCTTTCCTTAATTCTATATTATAATGACCCCAAGCTAGAGTATGTATACCATCATTCAATATATATCTCTTATCATCATAAGCACTTAAAGCTAACTTGTTTTCTTCTACCGAGTATACATTATGCTTTTTACTACGAATATGATTTTGTATTCTATATAACTCTTTATTTTCTAAAACACAGTTCTCATAATCCTCAAATGATATATCTTTCATAACTACACTTTCCTTTATGCCCTTTGCTTTTCTAATCGGTTCATCCTGATCTCCTTTCTTTTTGATAGCATACATTTTTAATTTCAGACCGACAAACTTTTCTATTACAACACCTTTCAATTCATCTTTAAATTTTCCTAATACCTTTTTATTAACTAATTTCAATTCATATTCATTGTTTTCTTTATAATCAGAAGTATCTAAATATTCATACATATCTTTCATATCTTCGTAAAGGTCTTCTGTTTCTATATGTGCTATAACAGAATCAGTATCAGTCATTAACAATTTAACATTGTCTTCATATCTCTTTTTCAAAACATTGTAGTAAAAATCATACAAGCATATTTTAGAGATATCTAGTACTGTCATTCCTACATAGATAGGCTTGTTAAATACAATTTTAGTTTTATACATATGAATAGCAGCTAAATTCTCAGAGAATATCGTTCTATCTTTAAAGTTAGATTTAGCTACTAAATCCTCTAACAAATTTTCATTATGTACTAATCTTACATTTATTCTTTTTCTTATATTTTCCATAGTTTTACCAAAAACGGCATCATTAGCCAATTTATAAAAATCATTCTCAAATTCATTCTTGGCTTGTGGCCGTATATTAGTATTTAGATCTATATATTTCTTTAACCAGGCTGATTGTTTAAAAGTTATTACCTTATGTATTTTCTTAAGCTTCATTCCTTGTGACAAGTAGAATTTAAGGTTTTGATAGTGTAGTATATAATGCTCTTTATCATATAGAGTTGTCAATAGCTTTGGAAGTTTTTTGTTATTAATATAGTTTTCTGGAGCTAAGGGAAAATCTGAATGTATATTATGCAGTTCTTTGGATATTCTAAGTCAACTTCTAAAATATAACCATCTTCAGAATCATCTTCTGTTTCTAGTATTGTTTTTGCTAAATGTTTCTCATTATACTTATTAACATATATCCATTGAAAACCACCATACGGCATGTGATGATTCATCGCCCAACCATACTCGTTATTTGCATCCATGTAAGTTATATAAGAGCTTTTTTTCTTCTTGTCAAAGTTATCTAAGTATTTATTATTAGCAACTGCATATCGATTTGAACATTGAGAGATTCCACCTCTTATACCCTTCTCTATAAATAGTAATTTGTCATAGTCAGTTAATAATTCTAATTTTTGTTTTGTCATCTTTAACATTGCATCCCAGAAAAACCCAGGACCGGTAAGATACCACGCTGGATCCAATTTATATGTTTTAAGAGCTGTATCTCTGAAATTTTCAATAATATCTGTTAGTTGAAGAACATCTGTTTTGTTGTAATGAATAGTAAAGTCATCTATTAACTTCAGATCGAATTCTTTACAAACTCGTACATGAAGGTTATGACGCTCAGGACTCATTTTTTCTCCTGTTAATCTGTTTGTAAATTTTTCTGGAGATAATGGAACAGGCTCCTTTAACTTTTCCTTAGAATCAACATAATCATATGGATAATCACCTTTTGTAGTTACTAGATCAAGCTTATCAATTGGAAAAAAAAACTTTAATGTTTCTCGAAATTGTTCTGGCTTTAAATTCTTTGCTAACTCTGCTAAGCTTTTTAGTAAAAATCAGAATGAATCAATGAATCTTAACTTGATAGATTTATCTTTTCCTTTTGCATCCTTATATCGAATGGTTTTTGAAAATGTAATGTAGTTTTCTTCAGTGTTAGCTATTACATGTATTTTTTCTTTCTCATCTCCACCTCCTAAGCTTTTTATAAATAAATGTGCATCATACCTAGAGAGATTGTGGAAATATACAGGAATAAATCTTGGATTTGTATATTTTAGATTGCAATAAGAGTGAGCAGCACCTCTAAATTTACCTGTTAAATGATCATGATCATGCACTTTTGTTTTACATGACTCTCTACTATTTTTAAGCTTTTTATATTCATTCTCACAATCTACTAGGACTTCTTTTATCTCTTTTCTCTGCTCTTTTATCTCTGTTATGCCATCATCCTCCTCATCTTCTATTTTGAGATGATGTTCTTCTTCCAAGTGTTTAGCTCCTTCTTTTATTTTCTTCTTTAAATACTCAATTTTAATCTTTAAACCTTCTATTTTCTTTACTAATAAACGTGGTAGATCTTCAAGACTTCCTTCACAAATATGACATATTGTGGCTGATTCATATATTTCTTCTTCCTCTTTAGATAATGGAATCATAGGTGTATAAGTATCATATATTTTTGCTATTTTGATTGCTTCTTCTGTTAACCTTTTTATAAATTCTTCTGCTACATTATCCCCTATGTATTCTACTGGCTCACTTTTATAGGATTCCAAAGTGCTTTTTACATAGTAAATAAAACTATTAGGTTCATGTGGTTGATAAGCATTTGAGTAGGATCTTTCAGGATCAGGCTGACATGTACTTATTCCTCTTAGTAATGATTCTAAGTCTGCTATTATTGTGAATGGTATTCTTAAAGAACGCCTATCATTTACAAATTCTAATATCTTATTCCACTCTCTAGGCAAAATGATTTTAGCAGCAGAATGTAAACCACAGTATTCTTCATGTTGTTTTAATAATTCTTCTGATTCAAAATGTTTAGCTAGACATCCCTCACATAAAAATCTCTTATGTCCATCTTTTGTTATTTGACTTCCAACAAGCTTCCATAAATCTTTAATCAAGCAGTAATGTGTTTTATCTTTTTTCTTTAGATATAAAAGACGAAAATGATTTTGTTTTCTTTCTTTAGGTATTTTAAGTGGGTATATCTTTTCATTATCATCTAGGGCAAAGACACTGATAGATATATTAGCTCTATTTTCAAATTTTGGTATATCTGTAATTTGCACAGGAAAGGGGATATCTTTAAAATATTTATCTAATTCATGCTCATATTGTCTAGGAACTCTTTGTGGATCTTTATTAACAGGATGTAATGCTCTTAGAACAGACCATAAGAAACATTTTTGATCTTTGTTTTTAATATTAATGCATGCTTTTCTTCTTTTAATTGTTTCTGGAAGTTCTATATATGATGATCCATTCATTGCAACGTATTTATTAATTCTTAACTCAAGATAATTAACAGAATGCAAAGTCCAACCTGAACCCTTTCCTTGAAACTCTTCCATCTCTATTCTAATTTTTCTAGTTGCATTTTCATAATACTCATTTAGATCGGTGAATTGAAGTATAATTTCATTTGATGTTTTAAAATTATGTTCTCGAATCTGTTTATCTTTTATGAAGTTACATGTGAATGACATTTACCTTAAGTGCATTAAAATATTTAAAATCAATTTTTAATCATACTTTTAACTGGTTTGCTAATTGAACGTAGGAATTTAGAAGGATCTTTATATTCACCTGTGTTTTTTATTTTGAAAGTGTGTAATCTATGTTTAAATGCTGTTTCTTCTAATTCTACTTTGATGGGTATACGTGCTGGCTTCGATTCTTCAAATACTTCTTCTTTAAATGGGAATATATTTCTAATCTGTTCATCATCATATTGTTTAAGAAGGTTTATTAGTTTTGCTTTTCTTAATCCGGAATATCTTTTGATTCCCTTTTCTTTACATAAGTTTTTTAATTCAACAACAGTATGTTTAATTAAACTCATAATTACTCTATCGTTTTATATAGAAAATCTTACTATTACTCAATTTTTATCTTCGCCGGATTATTTCCAGTCATTTTTGTACTATTTTTACTTCCATATATCCTAATACAACGCTTAACATTGTACACTCCTGTCATTGTCTACATATTACGCGTTGTATTAGAACACGACTTTTATGGGAATAACCCATCAAAGTTACATATACACATATTAAAATTACATCATTTTTGTAAACTTATTCATCATCGTCATAATCATCACTACCATATTTATATTCATCATCACTATCCAAATCAGATGTTTTTTGTTGTATTATTAATAATTCTTTTTCCTTTAACAGTATTTGCTTCTCTAGTAGTGCTGTTATGAGTTTAAGATCATGATGAATTAATTTAAGTCTATCATGTAATAAATCAAGATGTGTCTTCATATTTATTATATAGAAAATTAGCAAAAATGATCATTATTTTTTAAAATTTATATATACATACGATAGAGTAATTATGAGTTTAATTAAACATACTGTTGCTGAATTGAAAAACTTATGTAAAGAAAAGGGAATACGAGGTTATTCAAAGCTTACAAAAGCAGAACTAATATCCTTAATCAACGAACACAGAACAACTACCACAAATTCACAACAACTAACTGAACTTATAAAAGACATGGTTCAAAAATTAAATCCTGAACATATCGTAAACTACTTTGAAAATCCACTTTGTAAAAATATAGTTATAGATGTGCTTAATAATCGAAATGTCGAAGAATGGAGACAAATTTCAGAAATAAAGGATTTATCCGATAACTTTCTACATACTTTCAAAAACAAGATAAATTGGTATTCAGTTACATTTAAACATAACCTATTACTTTCTTTTATTGAAAATCACAAAGAACACATTGATTGAGTTAGATTATCAAGAAGATCTGACTAAACACGAATGCATTATTAGTAAGTATGGCGATATGATTTTCTGGGATGAATTGTGTGAGCCAAAGTTTGATTCAAGGTATGGGCGATATTCTCATCTAAAACCAGAATTCGTATTAAAACATAAAGAACATGTAAGACAACATATAAGATGGTATTACTACACTGATGAATATGCTCGACAAATGACGGAAGATTTTCTTAATGAGTTTAAAGAAGAGATTGATTGGCCTGCATTCACTGAAAAAAATAACTGGAGAAAGTATACAGAGAAACAAGCTATTAATTTTTGTACACAATTCAGAGAATACTTACAATGGGATATAATCTCTTATCATTCAAATTTGCTCACACTTGCATTCCTAAGAACCTTTAAAGATAAACTCTGTTGGGATGCAGTTTTTAAAAAGTGTCATATTGAAAGAAAAGAACAAACAGCCTTCTTGAGCGAATTTAATTCTCTTATCAATTGGCGAGCTATTACACCGAAATTAGATGAAACACATGTAAGAAAATATCAAAATAAAGTTTATTGGCCATATGTTAGTTTAGATGATAAAAGCGAAAAATTCATTCTCGAGTTTGAAAGCAAAGGTTTAAATTTAAATGAGATAGCATATAATTGTTGGAATAGGAGTTTTTCTGAAAGCTTTATAATGAGAATCAAAGACAAGATCAATATAGTTCAATTCTTAAGATTCAATAGACATGTTAGCGATAGCCTTAGAAACAAACTAATGTTACTTTCAACAGGTTTACGCTTAATAGAAAACTCAGAAGAATGTCCAATATGCAAAGAAACAAAAACTCAATTGTGTAAAACAGCATGAGAACATGTGTTCTGTGTTGAGTGTATGGTTACCTGGTTAGGAAATAATAACACTTGTCCTTTGTGTAGAACGGTTATACATAATAATACAATTGATAACCCGGTTTATTCTAGATATTGATAGCACGTTTTTATGTAGAATTAGGTTAGTGTAGATTAATGTTAAACTTTTATGATCAATAATCATAAAAGTTATATTTACATAACCCTTACCTTTATGAATATCTCATCATCTTCTCCATCCACATGACAATCATACTTTTTCTTTTACTTTATTTAGAAGGTTGATTGAGTTTGGATACTCCCTTACAACTAAAACAATCATCATTCATCTTAGCTTAAACACAAGTGGAATGATTCACTATTCATACTAACCTTTTATGTAATAATAACCATAAAAGACATTATATATTTACACTACAACATTACTTTTATCTATCCAACTATTATGTGATTCATCAAATCCTAACCATTTAACGTATACTTTATTACCTTTCTTTCTCAACACTTTCTCCACCAAGTATTCATCTTTATGTTTCGTCTTTAATAGTTCTGGTTCATAAAATCTACCTTGCACATCCTCTTCTTCTAAATCTTTAATGCTATATGTAGGCGGATTAGATGGAATAACTTCACTAATAACAAATACTTCTGTTGACCAATTAGGTGTATATCCTTTCTCAAATAACCCTTTCGACTTACTTATACGAACATGATCACCTAATTTGTATTTGGGCTTAACACGCTTATATTCTTTTTGATACACTTTCTCTAATATTGTTCGCTCATTTTTCTTGTTAACTTCTATAGGTTTTAAACCAATTGTTCTATGGATTTGATGATTATACTCTTTAACTAGTGTTGGTAATGTATCTATCCATTTGTAATTTCCTTGTGTTGTGAACTTCTTCCACATGTTCTGTTTAAGTGTTCTATTGAATCTTTCAACAACAGAAGCATTCTTACCACTATAGGTTGAGTAATGATTAATCTTATTTACCTCCATCAACTTTTTAAATTCTTTATTGTAAAACTCTTTACCTTGATCTGTTTGTAAATTATTAGGTTTTCTTACTTTTAACACTGATTCAAATGCTTCTGTAACATTCTTACCACTCTTATCTTTAACAGGAATAGCAAACGCATATTTTGAGAACACATCTATAATCGTTAGCAGATACTTATAGCCTTTATTTGATTTTGAAACACCTTTTAACATACCACTATCCATTGCAACAAGATCTGCTTGCCATAAATCATCTATACCTTTAACAATAACACTTAACCTAGGATAATTCTTTCTAGATGGTTTATGAATTTCTTCTATAATGTCTTCTCTAATACCTTCACCTTCATATAGTCAATCGGACTTTTTAATGAATTGGGATTTATTAGTACCACATACAACACATATACCTTTCTTAATATATCTTCCATTCTTTGTTTGTTCTATTCTAATGTTATCTATTTTTGTATCTGTTGATTTCTTACACTTAACACAATACATCATACTATTTATTATATGGAAAATTATTAACCTCAATCTATAATTCAAACACTATATCAACTAACAACATCATTCTAAAGATCGGCCTAATTCAAACTATAATTCAAGCATATGTTTGTTTGATGTTGTTGCCGATATTTGATGATTAATACTATAATTAACGGTGTCGGTATTTAATGATTAATACTATAATTAATGCTGTTGTTGATTAATACTATAATTAATGCTGTTGTTTTTATTTGTTGATTAATACTATAATTGATCATGAACTTCAATCTATAATTCAATCTATAATCAATCTATATAATAACTTCTACAATTCAAACACTGTTCATCTATATAATTTAATCAATATAACATTCTATAACAGTTTATAATTCGAACAATAATTCAATCTATATAACAATTTATAATTCATCTGCATAATTCAATTTAGAATGTTGTTATATAGATTGAATTAAAATGTTGTTATATAGATTGAATTAGAATGTTGTTATATAGATTGAATATAGCAAATGGTTTTAGGAAAGCTCTCTTTCTATGTACATTACAACAAACAATAATTGACCTTCATCCATAGCTGAATTTTTATTTGGTTTAATTGTAATTATATCGTTCTTCTTAAAGTTAAAAGGTAAATTTTCAATCAAAGTATCACCCAAATATATCTCTAGAAAGTATTTATCCAAACTTAATTCCATGTGCATTATTTTCCCATTATAGAGAAATTTGTAACCTTTAGAGAGATTAAATATTCTAGAGATTGGTTCCTTAACATTTTTAGCTCTTAATCGATATAGTAGAGGTATGGTTTCCTTCTGCATAATCAATTTAGTAGTATCCATCCTAACCTTTTGAAAATCTTCTTTATATATGTGTCTCGTAATGTTTTTAATACATCTTCAAATTTGTTTCTATCACCTTCCAATTGACTATTAACATTACTATTTATTAAATCTAGCTGTTGTAAAGTTACTACATCATGTTGGTCAATTGCATCACCTACATTAACAAGTCTTTTGTTTTTGCAATCAACCCATGTTATATTATTTGATGTAAAAACTTCACTTACATGATTGAGGTTTGTAGTCCCCCTTTTAGTATTACCAAAAATATCCATATTTATTATATAATAATTTGAATTATTTAACAGCAAGTAAAACAGTTATACGAGCTCCACCAAAATCAATCAAATCACCATTCTCATCTTTAATTGAAACTTTGAAATTATTAAATTTATTGTGATGTATTGGGAAAAATATCTTTTCATTAGGTTCATATATAATTGGTTCTCTAAACTCTGCATTTGTTCTAAATGTTGCAATTAAGTCTGTTTCGTTGTGTCATTGTGTTTTAAAATCATACCTTCTGCTAAATCACAGTGAATATTTATAGTATCAAACGGATGAAACTTTGGTGGCTTATCTCCAACATGTTCTATATTATTAATTAACTTTTTCTCACTAAAACCTAATACAGTATTAATGGTATCTAAGGTTATATCACAAACCTCACTAAATATTTTAACTCTATTTCTCTTCCTGTCTTCCGTAATTTCAAAAGTATGAATTCATCAGTCTTTGAATTCATCAGTGTAGAATGGAAGGTTTGATTTAATATATTCTTCTAATTCTTTTAAACTATATTGACCAGGTTGAACTATGGCTTGTCTTGTAACTTCAGGTTCTTCACTGCAAAACGTTAATATATTATTTTTTCTGTAATATTTGGAGTTAAGTATGTTGTGTAAAATCCTGCAACAGCTACTTCTATATCGTTTTCAAATGGGTAGTGCAAAGACATGTTTAATACAGATGAATAACAATTTAAATTAAATACTTTAGTTTATTATATAATAAATAATTAAAACGGATAATTGGGATATTAAAGTAAGTTTAACAGAAGAAACAGCGAAGAGAAAGAGGAATGGTGAGTTGTTACCTGATGATATAAGATGTTTAATAGTTGGGTCTAGTGGATGTGGTAAAACAACCTTAATGATTGATAATTTTTTGTTGGCACCTAAATGGTTAAAATATGCAAATGTTTATATCTATTCTAAAAGTCTAAATCAACCTAAATACCGACACTTAATACAACTTTTTCGAGATATAGAACGTAATATTAAAGATACAGTAGCAATAATAAAAGGAAACAATGAAGAGATTATTCCATTAGATGAATGTGAGGACTATTCTGTGGTAGTATTTGATGATTTCATATTAGAAAAACAAAACCACGTTAGAGAATATTTTACTCGAGGTCGTCATAAGGGTTTGAACTGTTTCTATCTTGGACAAACATATTCTAAAGTACCAAAACAATTAATTAGGGATAACAAACTTTCTTTGTATATTTAGACAGGACAATGTAAATTTAAAACATATATATGATGAATTTGTTGCATCTGATATGTCGTTTGAAAAATTACAATTATTATGTAGCAAGTGTTGGAGTGAAGAACATGCTTTCTTAACAATAGATATGACTAGGAAGGTGAATAATGGTAAATATAGAAATAAAATTAAAGAATTTCTAAAAGTGTGAACTAAACGTATATGAATGTAAGTGAACGTATATGTTATGTTATGTTATGTTATGTTATGTTGTTTTTATTTTCCTTTATATAATAAATGGATGTTAATAAAGCTAAGAAGTATATTAAGTTAAAAGAAGAACTTATTAAAAAATTTAAGGAAATTAAACAAAGTAATCGAAGTAAGTATGAGAAATTTAAAAAAACAAGATCAGCCTGTTATTGATGCAATTAAAGATTTAGGGCAAGATATATCAAAAGTAACAGAAGAAAATAAAAATCTAATTCAAGAGTTAGTTCCAGTTGTACATAAAAGTGCGAGAGTGGATTCAAGCTTATTAGAAACACCACCTATGTATGATAGTCCTATAAATGAAAGTGATACGCCTATAACAGAAGAAATAAAACACATGAAAAACAAATTAAATATAAAGTAGAAGGAATAGAATCTTTAGCAACAACTCATTTTGGTAAGATTGCCTCAAGATATTATGCAACAAGAGATGATAAAAGTTTTGGAATACAACCATATGATGAAGTTGGGGAAATTATACATATGATAGGAAATGCAGAAGTTAGAATTCATGGTGACGATTTAGTTATTAATAATCGACATTATACAGGAACAGAAGGTTTATGGGAATTATTGACAAAACATAATCCAACAAATTATAATGATGATGATCTAGAAAAATATAAACAAATAGTAATTGATTCTAGTGTTGCATTTCATAATAATGATCCAAGTACAAGAAAACAAAAATCTAGTAAAGGTAAAAAATATAAAGAGATTATCAAACCTATTTGGGATGAATATATAAAATTAACAACACCTTCAAAAAAGACACCAAAATCTGGAGAAGGAATAAAGGTATATAACGAATTATCAAAAGAATACATATGGATTGATGATTTGAGAAAACTGATTGATCGCTTGATTGTTATTGATGGGGAAGAAAAATTTGGAAATGATAACTTTTATAATGAGAAAGTAGGTATTATGGATATGATTAATTCTAAACTCATACAATTTATTCCTAATGATCCAAAAGGTATAGGTTATTTGATAAAGATATTGAATACGTTGCCACCAAAATTTTGGAATAGTGAAAAGTATGGAAAAGGATTAATGAATAGGATTTTAAACATGAAAGGAATTCCAGAGTTACATATACCAGGTTATGAATTTTGCGGACCTTTTACTAAGTTACAAGAAAGATTAGAAAGAGGTGATAAAGGTATTAATCGATTAGATGAGGCTTGTAAAGAACATGATATATACTATAGGGATAATAAAGATACAGAATCAAGACATATTGCAGATAAGGAATTAGAAAATAAAGCTTGGGAAAAAGTTTTTGCTAAAGATGCTAATTTAATAACTGAAAAACTACCTGCTCTTGGAACTGCTTTAGTGATGAATACAAAAGTAAGATTTGGTTTAGGTTTATAAGTAAGATTTGGTTTAGGTTTATAAGTATTTTTTAGATTTAGGTATATATGAACTTTTTATGGAAATTTTTCATAAAAAGCTTTTAATTATATAATAAATATGCAGTTAAAAGGATTTACATTTACGATTCCTAATGAGGAACTTAAACAATTAAATATAGATCATATTTTAACTAACAACTCAAACAAAAGGAAGCAAAACTAAGTAAAGGACAATGTATGTCTCTATCTCTTTCTATACCACAACTTAAGAAAATAAACAAAGAAATGAAGACAAATGATAATAAAGTTCATAATGGCGGTTTTATATTTACTATTCCAACAATTTTAGCTTTAATAGGTGCTCTAGGTTCTGTTGCTGGAGGTTCGGCTGCTATTGCTAAGACTGTAGATGATGCAAAAAAGAATAAAATGGAATTAGAGGAACAAAAGCGACATAACTTACCAATGGAAGAAAAACAAGGTGGTAAGCTTTCAAAAAACGTAAACTCCAAAACAGTAAAGAAAAAGAAGAAATTAAACCTTTAAGTAATTTAGACCTAATACAACTTGTTAAAAAACTTAAGATAAGAAACTTTAGAGGTGTATTTATGAGTGATGAATTGCCTAAACATCCAAGGAAGAATGAGTGTGGTATTGTTAATTTTGATACGTCTAAAAATATAGGAACGCATTGGATTTGTTATTGGAAAAAAGGAAATAGAAAGTATGTGTTTGATTCATTTGGAGGTAATCCGCCAAAAACACTCGTAAAATATCTTGGTCATAATATAGAGTACAATAGCAGCCGTATACAACATTTTAACGAGGTAATTTGTGGACATTTATGCATTACAGTGTTAAAAATGTTTACAGATGGGTATAGTTTTTCAGAAATTGTTAGTCAGGTGAATAGGAATAAGGATATTTGGAGAAGTTATATTTAAGTTGTTATGGGTTTATTTTATGGACTTAATTCATAAAACGATTACAAATATTTTTTATAATAAATATGGATAAGATAGAATCATATGAATTACAATCCTTTCAACCTAATCAAAAAACAATCGAGAATTTAAATAAGCCAAACAGGTCTATTGAATTAGATATTGACGTGGGTGATGGCTTCATACATCCTTATTATGCTGATATTTATGTAACTTTTGAAATTAGAGGTAGAGATGCAGATGGAGAATATACTACTGGTCAAAATATTACACTTATTAATAATTTCTTCCCACATCTGTTTTCTCAAATTCAAGTTAGTAAGCATGGACAAATATTAGATATTATAGATTATCCTGGTTTAACTTCAACAGCTGTAAACACATGTACGATTTCAAAACCAGAGGCAAATCACTATGATGTATGTGGATGGGAAGGAATTACGTGGGCAAGAACAGATGAAGAAATAGTGTTTTTGCTAAGACTTTTGCCAGGATTTTGTTCAGATTTTAAAGATATTATGTGGAAAGGAGGATTGAAATATACATTTAAAAGAAGTGGTTCTGATGATAACGCATTTGCTATTTGGAAAACAAAAAAGCAGGATGGAACATATGAGAATGATCAACCGCATCCAGGTAAAATTAAGATTACAAATATGGAGTTAAGAATGCCTATTGTTAATTATGAACCCAACTATGCCACCTTGTTAAGATCTAATATGTTAAAAGAAGGTAAGATTCCCATTTCATTCAACACGTATCAATGTTTGCAGAAGACTGTTAGTGGAAAGTATTTAGAATTCGATTTAACCACACAATTTAACTCAAGTGAATTTGATATGCCTAATTTTGTGATTGCCTTTTTCCAAACTGATGGAAATGATAATCAAGAAAGACATTCAAGCTATTTTGATCATTGTAAAGTTCAGAATATCCATTTTCGTAATTCTAGAAATGAATCTTTCCCATTAGAATCTTTAAACTTAGATTTTGCAAAACATAAGTATTTGAAAGTTTATGAAATGTATACGGTATATAAGCGAGCTACAATTGGAAATACTGAGATGTTTTATTATCCTAAAGAATTTTTAGAAAATAGACCAATGTTCGTAATTAACACAAGCAAGCATAAATCAGTAACTGTAAGTGATAGAACTAATTTGAAACTGACTGTTAATTTTGAAAGCGATGTACCAGATAAACCAATTTGCTATGTTGTTATGATTGGTAAGAAAAATTTAGAGTATGATGTTGAGAAAGAAAAAATAATTGAGAAGATATAAATCAATTATATGTTTATTAGATTTGTTTAGTTTGTAAGTGTTTTTATGACAATATCATAAAAACTTATTTAATAAAATGGCTATTCCAGATAACATTCCACGTGAGAATTTAATTGTGTTAATTGAAGACACTATATTAAATCTTGAGAAGTTATTAATTAAAAACAAAAGGAAGTTCAAGATAATAAAATGTGTTTATACTACTCTTATTACGTTATCAATTCTATTATCAGCTTCTACAGGGTTCATCAATGTGTTTATTCCTGTTACAGTATATTCAATTACTACAACTGCATTTGCTTCGGCTTCTGCTGTTATCACTGGTCTATCAACACGGCTTAATATAGCTTCAAAGAAAGAATATTATAAAAATATGGTGAATCGAATTGGGCTGTTTAAAGATGAGCTTAATGTAATTAAGCTCATGAATGGTGAATTAACAGATGAAAATGTAAGAGATATTGTTAACAGAATCAATGACATACTTAACGAAATTCGAGACTATTAGAAAAAATTCTATATAATAAATATGGCAAAACACGTTGATTTTTTAAATAAACTTGGAAGTCTTGAACAAAAACAGGTTATTGGATTAAGAGAATTAGAATTAAATACAGAATATAAGATTGAGAAAATGGAAAAGATTAAAACTAAGTTTGGAAAGAGCATTTTAGTTGAATGTGAAGAGTTTAAGGTATTTCTTCCACCTAGATTTACAAAACACTTAACAGATAAAATGATTGATGAGATCGTTAAAGATGGAATAAAAATCAAATACACTGGTTTAAAAGATAACTATCCAACTGTTGAGTTCTGCATGTAAATTTCAAATGAGGATCGGTTTTGTGAATCCAAAGAATAATAAAAATGAACAAAAATATGTCGTCAGAAGTAAAAAATGGAGTGAATAGAATGGATCCTCAAAAGAAATTTATACTTACTAATAATTTCAATGTAATTGTGAAAAATGTGCAGACCGAAGTTCAAGTTGTTTTTGATATTAACGGTTGTCTATTCAGCTTGAATTATGATCAGTGGACAGAGTTTAAGAAGTCATTGTTTCCTATTGAGAACGAGGTTAGCAGAAGATTCCATTATCAATATCCGAACTTGTAATTTTAAGTATGTTCTAAGTGTATAAGTGTTTTTTACGATTTCATTATCAATATCTGAACTTGTAATTTTAAGTGTATAAGTGTTTTTATAGTTTCAAGATTATAAAAACTAAGACCTTTGGATATATAGAACACAATGTCATTTGAATTTTAAAGATACATGTATAAATAAGGGATTTATTTGAGTTTTAGTAATTATATCCTTAGAGTAATGCAATTTATAAGACATTCAATAGATAGTCAATTTATTTCTCTATTCATTGCCGTTTGAATTTTGAAAATCGGTTAATATTTGATGAAGTTATAACAAATTCGAAATAGTATCTTTAGAGTTATGCAACCCGCAATACAATCAAAAAATAGCAATTTTTTTCTTTATCGATTGTCGTTTGAATTTTGAAAATCGGTTAATAAACAACGAAGTTATAACGATCTGGAGATATTTTCCCTCATGAGCCGCCATTAAAACAGGAGTTGATTATCGCTTCAAAAAAATATTTACCTTTTTTAGTACTAGTTAATTTGTAATAGTTTCAGAGCTTAATTCATAATTTTAACAATTCTGGAAAAACATGTTAAAAAATGTTAGTTTCCAACCCTGTTTGTCACGTGAAGGCAAAAAGCATCACGTTACATTGTCACGTTATCTAGCTACAATTTTCTCTCTCTTCACAATCGAAAAAGTTTTAAAATTCTTAGTTTAGTTGTAACGTGACAGGATTGGTATTGTTATTACTACACTTCCATATACTGCTTGACTACTAAAAAGAAAGAAAGGAAAAACATCTAGACTGCCTGAGAGAATGCAACTTGTGACTTAAAAAGAAACAAGTTCTCCTTTACATTGTTACTACAGCTATCTTCATATGGAAGTCACGTACACAATTTGCATGCAAAATCTTCCTCATATACAATAAAAGTGGATAACCTTGGCTTTAGTCCAACTTATTTTTTTTATTCTCACCAAGCAAACTGGATTGTGTGTGTCTGTGTGCATGTATTAGTGAGTTAGATGAATGAAAATATATATATACTGTGCGTTTATTCAATACTCATATACAGTTTAAGTTCATCATCTTATTACTCGGGCATTTGTGAATCGATTTTAATCAAACAAAAAGTATCTGTTAAATTAAAGACAGCACTATAAGTTATAAGTTTTAGATGTAAGATTTTATGATTTTAAATGTCATAAAACAGTAGTTTATTTATCTTTACTCCCAATTTGAATAAGGCATCATCCTTACCCTCCATTTCAAAAATGCATTCATATAATCAATCCACTTGTTATTATTAATATGATTGATAAAGATATGATGGTTCTTAAAACTGAAATAGTAGTCTAAATTTTTATAGGGTAATGCATTATTCCACAGCTCGTGTATTTTATTAAGATGATATTTTGCTCTGTCATCAAGTTGAACTTTTCCATTCTTATAGTCGATGTAAAATTCTAAAAACATTAGTTTGATATAATTCAGCTCGTTTTGTAAGTCTATAAATTCTTTTTCAGATAATTGTTCAGGATTTACAACATGATAAGCAAACGCACCTATTTTTTCTGTTTCATCATTTTGTTTGCTCATTTTATTCCGGCATGCTTTACACTCATCTCGTCTTGTATTTCCATTTCGAGCAAATTCTTGATATTGTTTTAATTCTCCACAAATTACACACTTTTTCATGATTTATTAAATATAAAATATCTAAAATAATTAATTCATTGTTTTGTTATAATTACATTGATTTCTGCAATTTGATTTTAAATGTGATAAAAGCCAGTGCACAAGGTACAATACTCAATCTACTTTGCGCTCTGTAACTTTGTTTAAGTACTATGGTCAATGGCGGGTTTGGGGTAACTTTGTTTAAGTACTATGGTCAGTGGCGGGTTTGGGGTTGGATGGGGAAAGTGCGTCAGAACTGGTATCAATGATACTACTATATCCCAATACCATAAGCTTAAAAAATGCATAACCAAGCTCATAGTTTCAATGAAATAAACTGAATATTCCGAATTTTCTCTCGATCTCTCTTTATCCCACTACTGTAACGTCCACCTCCACCTAACCTCTTCAGCTCGAACCCAAATCGAGAGTGTTTCAAAAATAATAACAATAACAAAAACTGTCGATTTGAACTCTTTTAGAAAAAGCCTTGGCGATGGGGCTTACAGACAGGCTCCTCCTCATCCCAGTTCAATGTAAAATTAACAATATGATCCAATATTCCTTGTGCAAATCGAAACAAATCAGGATAGACATATATACATATGAACAAAATAAACACAAGGATTCAATTATCAATAACAATTTTATTCAACCAGAGAAAGTGGTTGTGTATATGCGTTATTGCGTTAGAATAATGCGTAAACACAAAACGAATAACAAAATATAAAATTCCAAAGTATGAAATGTACATGAATTTTAGCTATCTAATTTTGATAAAAATTGGTCGTTTCAGATAAAGTGTTGTATCAAAGTTAATAATTTCCACATCAGAGAAAGCGAATTCTCAGAAATGTATCAAATTATTATCAATTAATTT
The DNA here is from genome assembly GCF_964235325.1 of Thermobia domestica. Lineage (NCBI taxonomy): Eukaryota > Metazoa > Arthropoda > Insecta > Zygentoma > Lepismatidae > Thermobia > Thermobia domestica. Next base: position 64,441,930 of record NC_137467.1, read on the forward strand.
AGTCAAATTCACGAATCAGCAAAAATATAATCCTATACGACAATATTTGCGAATTATCTAAGAAAAATTCCAGTCTTAATTCTGAACAATTTTTTGCGAAGCAATCAACTAATTGAATAACTCTGAGTAACAATAAATTCTCTCAAAATCCTAGTCATTTTAAGTATTTAATCTGACAACAAATTTTCTTAATTATCTATGAACTTCTGGACATAAATATATTGTCGGCGCATGAATAATATTTCAACCTGACAAATCTTTTACTACTATTGACTCAATTCCTCAATTCGTTTATTAAACCAAAGCTTAATTTACCAAATTTATTCTCCATTTAAACATTTACTTTTTGGAGAAAAATAAAAAGAACTATTATCAATTCTAACCAAATATGCAGGCTTATATACGTCTAAATCGAAATAGATAATCATTAAATAACTGAAAAACAAGAATGGAAGAAATACTGGATCACTATTCAATAAACCATTTAATTTTCCTCTACAATATCCCGCTCAAAATTCTCTCGCCAAATCTGGGGTATTGATTAACAAGAAAAGAGTACTATTAGGGAATATATACCAAATTTCTATCCTAAACAAGGCGGATATTCGAGTCACAACATGACAATACAAAAACATGAAACGTGACACAACTACTTTTCTTTTATTAACAAGTAATTCACACTCACCTTATTCGATGTTCTATATTTTACCTCCATTCCTTGCAATCAAAGTTGAAACCTCCGGCCCCTGTCAGACTAAATTTTCGTGAACCTTAGCATTCGACACGATTGATTGAGTGATTCGATTCGGTAGATTGAGTGCCAGTGAATGAATTACCGTCGCCATTCACCCGAGTTTTCAAAGCTACTAAGGCAACAACATTTTCAAAATGAAATAGTTATATCGAATTAAATACACGTTTTAAAACTAACTAACTAACTATGGCCTATCGAACCCGGACGTTCAATGCCGCGTTCACAAAAGCTCTACACTGACTTCTATCCTTTGCCAATTGGATCCAGTTTCTACTTTGTATTCCAATCTCTGCGAGATCCATCTTAATATTGTCTTCCCATCTGCGCCTAGGTCTTCCTAATGGTCGTTTTCCGATTGGTCTTCCAGTCAAGACTTTGAAAGCGTTTCTACTTTCTTCCATTCTAGCTACATGACCCGCCCACCTAAGCCTTCTAGATTTGACGACCCTAACAATGTTGGGTAAACCATATAACTTATGTAGTTCCTCATTATGAAGTTTCCGCCATTCCCCATTCCCGTTCCTCTTGGGTCCGAATATTCGTCTCAGCTGGTAAAATTCAAGACCGATCATCCAGCCACAAATTAAACTTTCAACATTTTTCCACCACACAACTACGATTCTCCACATACAAGGTTACCATAAAAACTTGAAGTAGGCACTATTCCACATACTTCTGTGATTACAAATTCACAAAATAAATTAAACTCAATATTAAACAGCACTGTATAAGTAAAGCATCACTTTACAGCGGGCATTTAAATTCCCCCGAAATAGGCCACCTCGGCTTGGCTTCAATCTCTTTCTTAGAGATTGCCGTCTTAACAAAATATCATAAAACCCACAGTTGGGCATTTATGTTGAAGTCTCACTTCTAGTAATATAGCACACTTAGTAATAACTATCTTTCATTTCTTTGGCACTATGTTCCAAGTTGCCCCATGCTAACCACTTTGACATAAAATAACGAAGCACTTCCAACAACTAGCCAAACGAACGGAAAGAGCTAGGAAAATTAGGGAACAAGTCAGGTAACACGGAGTGTTACGCTGACTCGAAGACCAAATCGCGTGACCAAGCCACGCCCCCTCCTACGCAATTTCATACCTTTTTCTCTCTCTCACAGCAAAACTCTACGAACCAAATCTTTCTTTTTCATTCATTTCATTTAAGCTTTTTTTTTAAAGTAACAGTCCTAAACAATGGCCAGTTTAAATACAATGGGACTTATTCAGAGTCATTTTAACGTCTGATTAACGTCATACTACGGAGTTGACTAAAGGATGGTTATCAAACTTGTATTTAGAGTCTCTGATTAGGACGTAGTATTTGACGAAGTCAATAACGTGTGACTAATTAATCTAGAGCAGAGGCTAATCTTTTCTCCACGGTTTAGCGTGCGACACAACATTACGTATTTCGTATTTCATGTGTTTTCATTTATACAGACTTCGCGTGCGCTGATTTACTTTTCCGTAGTTCCCACATTTGTTTTTCTATCCCAATGCATTGGGGTTATACAAGTTAATCACACCCAAATCATCTTTTTAGTTGTACTCAAAGTAGACTCTGAATACCAAAAAGTGCACCTTCCTTAGTAAAGAGAATACTACTAACTAGTATCTGACTAACACTCGGTTAACGAATTCTCTCTGAATACCGCCCAATGCAATTAATTAATGACTAATCATAGTTTTTTTTGTTTTACGTCCCACGGTTATGCCGGTTAGGCTAAAGGAGACGGTGATGATGAGAGATGAATGAAATGGTGGAATGAAGAAAGTGGGAGGAAACGGGAGAACTCCGAGAAAACTCACGGACACGGTGTTTGTCCACCACAAAGTTCACTTGGCGGGAGTAGGGTTTGAACCCGGGACCCCAAGCACCAGAGGGGAACGCTCTACCACTGAGCCACCGCGGCCCGACTAATCATAGTTAAATATAACAACATTCAGAGTAATTATAACCAAATATTATTGACACTCCTTATTTTTTTCTTTTTTATGTAATCCTTGAACGAGTCCATTTTTCGTAGGTACAGGCAGCTCAAAAATGATAACTCATTACACTACAGTGGGACCGCGGTGGCTCAGTGGTAGAGCAATCACCTCTGGTGCTTGCAGTCCCGGGTTCGATCCCAGCCCCCGCCAAGTGAACTTTGTGGTGGACAAACACCGTGTGCGTGGGTTTTCTCGGGGTTCTCCCGTTTGCTCCCACTTCCTTCATTCCACAATTTCATTCATTACTCATTATCACCGTCTCCTTTAGCCTAACCGTCATAAGCGTGGGACGTAAAACTTAAAGATTTCATTTCATTTTTTCGTTACACTACACGTAGGAGATCAACGTGCATTGTTATTCCTGGTTGAAGAAGAGGGTCTAACAGCGATTGTGTCGTCTGCGACACTTATCACGAGCGGAGTTCTGTCTTCAGTTACGTAGATTTCTTTACATGAGCTTCCATATCCTACTTTTAATTCTAAATAAGTGTACGAGACAGGGCGCAACTCTACCAACTCTGATTTGTCTCTTTTCCCACAGAACAACATTCCAATTTCCAGTTTCCACAAGAAATACATTTCGTAACAAGTCATTTTCTAAGAATTATAATGCACTCCTTCTTGATAATGCTATTGGTTTGAACAACTGTGGGACAAGAGATGAAAAAATATTTTTAAGATTTGTAAATATTTTGGTCTCGTTTATTACTTAAGAACCAGTAGTTATCTTCTAGCTATAAAGTCGAGCTTTCCATAAATATACAAACAATTTAAACGGCCATTAAAACTATATCAGTTTCAACATTAAGCTCAAAGTTAAGCTTTTCAACATTTAAAAGAAAATGAATAACTTAAAGACAATGAAATGTGTTTAAAATGTATAACGTTCGGTGTGCAAACATTATTGTAGCCCAGAAATTAATGTCCGTAGTTTCTAAAGTCATAATTATTAGGCGCACAAATGTATTCACTTTACGGAGATTTAAAGCAATTATTCGTTCATGTCAAAAGCGTTTAGCAGGTGGTACCTGGCTTCCTTTCTACATTTTCATATCCTTCTTTCCTTTCAAGTTGTTCCTATTTTTAAAAAAAATTAAGATAAGCCTAGATGAGAGTCTTAAGAGGGGACACAATTACTATATTCAAAGCTATTACTACTGCTACTACTATATTCCTATTACCAATAATAATGGAAATAATAAGTTTAATCTTGATTACTCTCTTTTGTTTTAATACTTAGCACGTTATGTCAAAACACATACATGAACTCACCATACAATCTTCTATTTTAAGACTCCAGCTCGTTGGAATACAGAAACACAACAAACTGTGGTTATTGTTTACGACTCCAAAGGTATGAGAGTACATTGGTCTAACAAGAAAGTCATGAATATGGAACTTCCTGGTCTGCCAACTAACCCACAGCTATATTATTCTATCGGAGTGTATCGAGACACAATAAGACCCCTGTCGAGGGTTAAAGGTAAGATCTGTTTTGCTAATGATAAATATATACTGCGGCTAATGGTAATTTAGTGCAATAGATTTCAGAGTTAAAAGTAATCAATAAGTTGTTCAAATAATATACTAGTTCTTCAGGTCATCATCACTTGTTAGTCATAACAATTTTTTTTCTTTCAATAATACGAACATTCATACTGTAAAAATTTAATACATAAGTATTATCCACTTTTACTTGGTTTTTCGAAATGTCTAATTGTTATAAACAAATCATATCATACGCATAATGATGAAGCAAAATACGAAGTTGAAACACATATAACATTAGTTTTGTTATAAAACTTACAGAAAAGACAATGAACATATCTGTGTTAGTTGTTTTCGTTCTCTACACCATAATGTTTATTTCAGTAAAACTTACCAATTTACCATTGATTAAAAAATCCCGTCGTTATAAATAACCTACGGATTGCCTTGAAATTCTTAGAGATAAAAAAAATGATTAAGTAAGTGAATTGCTATACCTTGATGGAAGTGGCAGCTTCGACGTAATTGTTCGTGTCGGTTTAAAATACATATTTTAAATAATTTGCTAATTAAAAATTCGAAGTAACATACTTACGACATCATTAACCTTTTCGTGGGCCAATTTTTTCTACAAGTGATAGAACGATACCACCTCCATGTTACCAAACACGCACTCAAAACAACCAAGCAATAAAAGAAATGATTCTTCTAGTGCTATTCCCATTTCCGTGGTGAAAACGACTCATAACCAATGCGAATATCATTTCCCATTGGAGCAAATAAGAGCATCTTGGCAGAAACTCTTCTTTCCATTGCCCACGAAAGGGTTAATACTCTATCTAAACAAGGCACCAAAGTAATCCTTACGAATTGAAACTTCGATCGAAAACAGTATAGAATGTTAATATATATATCAAAACCTGGTTTTAGTCGTAACATGTAACTCGGAAAACCTTTAAAAACTATAAATATTTCAATTTCACGAGTAGAAGTCAGAATGACCTCACCTTAACGACCTTGTGTTCCAATATGTAATGAATTAAAATAACCCTAAATATTCTCAAGAGTTTAAATATCTAGATTGTTTTACAACAGTGAATATAACGCTCAGTGAGACGATGCAATCATCTGAATGGGGAATTTTAGATCCAAGTAGTAAGTGAAAATGCTTGAACTGGTATCTGCTGAAGCGTATCCGAGTCAGGATTGTGTACGTCTGGTGATAATACAATGCGACATTTTTCAACTCGCGAAATTGAAATCCGGATACTCTTCTAACAATGCTCTGAATTTTTGCTGGAGCTCTTGAACTTTGTATGTATACCATTTTGAGCGTGACGACAATCGAAAGTCGGGCTTTGGTGAAGTCAACACCAATGATAAAAAAATAGAAACAGTAGAAAGCACAAAGCTGACGAAACAAATTCTTCTATACGGAAACACTTTTAAGCAGGAAGGTACCATTGACGTGAAATGCAAATTTGTACATCATACTGGTCATAAATACTCCCACCACAGGAAGGATTGCAAAATGACTGGCCGGAAATGGAAGACAAGTAGATTGTATACCCATGACAATACTCTCGCGAAGATAGTCATAAGACGCGTAGTTTGTATTCACATAGATTACAGTAGTAATGTTACTGAGCAAAACTAAATAGCTAATCGAATACGTAGGTGACAGAAGGTGTGAGATGACTCAGCAGAGAAGACAGTACCGAATATTTAACCATATATTCATTATTTAAATAATGCAAATTAGATTATGGAATAATTTAAAATAATAATAATAACACACTTGTAGTGCGAAAATAAGCAACGAAACTGGCAAGAGTACGTAAGATATCGAATATTTAGTGTAAATGACCAAATCTAAAACCATGAAATAGGGAAAGTCAAAACAATGAAAAACAGGTAACACTAATATAGAGCTGAGGATCAAGAAAATAACTTCGTTTTCGGTATAAGTACACACATTCAATCCTTTTCATTAGAAAACCAACGATACGTCTCGTTTCATCAACAGCAAGATTACTTAAATTTTAATTTGTAGGATTACAGCCAGCGTCGTTGGCTATAAAGAGGAACCTGGACAAGATACATAAAGACTTTGACGATAACAATATAAAGAGCTTCACTGTAAAAATCTCCTTGAAGGACACCATTTCCATGAGAGCACTCAATGATATATGAATCTATACACACCTTCAGATAATGCGACTAAGAATTATTTTAATAATTTCACAGTGTCTGTACAAAAACCCAACTCATGAACCTACAAATATCCTCTAAGTTTTTCGTCAGGCTTATCCATACACACACACACACACACACACTCACACACACACACACACACACACACACAGACACGCATCTCTCTCCCTCTGTATATATATCAAATATTGTTGTAAATAGAACAAAAACGGTTCGTATTTTTTCAGAAATGTACGTTTTTTTTAAAAAAAAACCACATTGCCTCTCGTTTTTTTAATTTAGTTTTTTTTTTTAAATAGTCAATTGTAATGCATATTACGTCTATTTAAGTATGAAATATTTTTATGTAGGTGTAATCACCGTAAAATGCAACATAAATTAAACGCTAGATACTGATACGCTACAAATATTTGACAATTTACATGAATACCATACCTATTAATAATTCGGGTTTCAGCAGCTTTCATCAATATCAACTAAGAAATAAAAGTAGAAATGAAATTTTGCTTTTTCGTGAAAGCAGGCCTTTAATAAGTACGAAAATAATGTCACGAACAGTATAAAATTCCAATAACTTGTCTAAAGATAAAAACTAATACTAATTTGCCTAATAGTATTTTTCTAAATGTCATATATAAATAATTTGTCGACTAGATATATATGATATGCAGAGCCGGCTCTGCCATGTATGCAACACGTGCATTTGCGTGGAGCGGCAAGCTTCGATGGTCCGGCAAAATCTGTCGTAAGTATAGTATTTCTTGTTGGAAACAGACTTCATGATGATGGTAGTTAAATTTACTAAGCTGACCTTCTATTTGAATACTATATTCATAAATTATGTTTAGGTTGCATTAGTTTAAGGTCACATGGACAACGCTAAAGCAAATGGTCGAATAAATCCGAGCACAAATTGCTTGATTGCTGTCAAATGCAAGAATTCAATTCTCGAATAGTAGTGAATATCTGTTCCATTCAGTAAGTTATCACAGTTTTGATACGAAACTAGTCTTGTTTCTGTCAGAAACAAGTTCCTTATCATTGAAGATAGAAACAATTTTTAAAAAAATGTTAGAAGATGTAGAAGAAAAATGCAAACTGATACATTGAGATTGAAGCTCGATAGTGAATTCTATAAAAAGGATTACCATCTTTCCTCTGCAGGTGTGTTTGCTTTATCTTTCACTAACATAATAGATTACTATTAAAAAAAAACACACAACGGGATTGCATTTCTAATAAGTATTTAAGCTTTTCTGAGTGCGACTGCACTTATCCTCACCTTTGTTGTTCATACTGAAGTAACATACTTAAAATCATGATTAACTTTTAAGATTTGTTCTTTCTGGAGAAAGGAGGAGGTGGCAAATTATGCCATTGCACGAGGCGACAAATTGACTAGGACCGGCCCTGATGATATGTATATAAAAGACATGAATATAGGATGACTCAATTTGAAGTAGTGCAGGGTGTTTCAAAATTAATATTAGGGTTGAAACTATAGTATCTATTACAATTAACATACAATTATAAATATTATATCAAATGAAAGAGCAACTCAAACAGTTTTGTATGCACGCATGTACATGCATTGTTTCTTCTGTCTGACATTAGAAAGAGCAAGTAGCAAAGATGGAGACTAGAAAGCAGAAAGCTTTTTGTGTTTTAATGAAGACTGAATCTATACAGTGCAACCGTCTCTGTGAAGAATAATAACGAGACGCTTGCAACTTCGTCTTTATCGTTTGCAGTTGTTACAGGTCTAAAGCCTACAGACTACAGTTTACGTGCCAATTTCGCAAATGAAATATTCCTGCATAACAATGAAGATTTTCTGGATCGTGTCGTCTTCAGTGATAAATCGATCTTTTACCTTAGAGCTAATGTGAATACTCATAATGTTTGCATCTGGTCGTCAGCAAATCCTCAGGAGATGGTATAGTTGAAACGAGACTCCCCTAAATTGAATGTGTTTTGTGCCATATGGCGGAAAGCTTATGGGCCTTACTCGCCTATCGCCTAGATGTGTGCCGTGTGACGAATGAATCTCACATTGAACACTTGTAGCAAAGACTGTTTGAGGTGCTCTTTTACTTGATGCATTGCTTATAATTGTATGTAAAGTGTAATAAATACTACTAAGACTTAAAACTCCAAAATTTATTTTGAAACACCCTGCATTTCTCACCAACAGTGTTGAAACTAAGATGTAAAAAGGAGAGAAAATTTTCTTTATAAAGTTATTGATTACAACGATATTATTATTAGTCAAGACTATAACAACAACAACAACAACACGAGTTAGTAGTCAAAAAAATGTAATTAAATTTATAATCGGTTTCCAAGGTGGTCAAAGTGGCACACACAGGGGTGTGTTACTTGTTTAATCCGCTCCTGTGTGGACACGAATTAAGATATCAGGATATTATTCTTGCAAAATATGGTTGAACTATAGTTTATCATATTAATTTATTTTTCTTCTGATGTCGAATTTCCTTCTCAAATTTCACCCCAGTCAAAAATTCGAGAATTTTCTAATTTCGAATTTCCTTTACTTCTTTTTTCCCTGTAGCTTCCTTCGTTGTAGAAAGACATCCTTAAGACTTGCCAGGTAGATACCTCGGATAGATACCTAACTGTTGACATAAACTGGATGGGCCTACGCGCAGTGTTGCCAATTAGGGAAATTAAAATTCTCCTATATTTGGGCAAAAAATAGAAATTTTTGTTTATAAATCCGTACCGAGTGCAAGTCTGTGTCCGAGTGCAAGTCAACTTACGCCAATCAAGCATTTGTCCTTACTTAACAAACGCAAGTACAGATCGTTACAATGGGGTAATTAGGGTGCGCACGCAAAATTCGTATTTAGGTTCTAACCCTTCATGTTTCTAGTTTTTCCTTACTTTTCTGTTTACCGGAATATATTTTTGGTAATTAGAAGCTTTGTTCCTTAAATATCGCCATAATACTTGTAGGATATATTCGTGGTGTACCAATGTTTAATTTAAGATAGTTTGTGTCTGTCTGGTAGCAGTGTTGCCAGCTACAGAAAATTTTAATTCCAGATTTTAGGAGAGAATTTTGGAAAAATTATATGTTTGGTCTCTATTATTTCGCTTTTGTTGGCTATATCGAAACAAACGTACCAGTATTTGGAAGTCTCGTTTTTGCTCTACACAACGCACTATAGAAAGTTTCAGTAGGATTATTAGGGGAAGTACAGTTGAGGTTTACAGTAGACCTTGTTCTCTAATTGGAAAGATAACTGATTTTTTTTAAAGGTAGAATGAAATATTTTTTATTCACATGCTTACTTCATTAGATATTGTCACAATACTAGTAGGATATATTAGAGGGATACCAAATCTTATTTTAAGATAGTTTGTGGGTGTCTGATAGTAGTGTTGCTAGCTACAGAAAATTTTAATTTCAGATTTTAGGGCCAAATTTTGGAAAAAAATCCCTTTTTCATTTCTATTATTTCCTTCTTGTTGGCTAAATTCGAAGAAACGTATCAGTGTCTAACAGCCTCATTCTCATCCTACACAGCGCACCATAAAAAGTTTCACTAGAATAATTAGGAGAAGTACAGTTGAGGTTTATAATAAACCATGTTCTGGAAATGGTAAGAAAATGGTGAATTTCTGAGGTAGAATGAGATTTTTTTTAATGTCATGCTTAGTTTGTTATATATCGCCATGATAACTGTAGGATATATTCTTGGAGTACCACGGTTTCTTTTCAGATAGCTTTCGTCTGTCTGATGGCAGTGTTTTCAGCAAAAAAAATTAATTCCCGCTATTAGGTGATAAATTCGAAAATTTTCCTTTTCCCCTCTATTATTACCCTCTTACTGGCTACATTGAAACAAACGTACCAGTACCTGGAAGCTTCCTATTTGCCCTATAGAACGCACCATAAAAATTTTTAATAGGATAATTAGAGAAGCTGTAGCCTCGGCATATTTGATTTTTTGCTTCTGAGGCGTAAAAAGTGTCAAAATTTCATGTGTATGACAGGATTTTTTCTTTCCCTCTTTGAATGGAAGCCAGCGACTTCAGGATTTCACTGTGCCTTGCCAACACACCAAAGATTTGTTTAGGTTACTTGAACCCATATAGCAGCAGTGCTGCTACATAAAAAAAATAAAATTCGGTTAGAGATTTTTTGTGAATTTTCACCCCTACATTTCCCTCAATAATTTCCCACCCGTTGGCAACACTGTAATGCAACTTACACCAAAAAATAGCCACATCCATTTTCTAGAATACAAGGCCTTAACCATATCAATCGAATGAATAGTTTTTGAACAATAAGTCACTAACTGCAAATGTAGGATAACGCCAAAAATGACCTGGGGCCGAAAGGAATAATCACACAATTTTGCTCGTATAGATACAAAGAAACAAACGATTTGTAAGTTACGAGGGCTTCGATTCAAGTTCTGTTGATTGTTTCAATAATCTGCAACATAAATCAATAAATAATAGTTGCCAAAAAAAACGGACATTTGAAAAAAACATGAAAAAGAACGATGTTTTTTATTGAAAAAAAACACAGAAAAAATACGTTTTTTTTACAACACTAATATCAAGGATCTTATATTATACCAGAACATTGACTCTAGAGACCGCGTGTTGAACACTATCAGTGATTTTCTTCAAATAATCATCACTGGAAACGTACCTAAAGAAATCGGGTCAATATTTTTCGGAGCGTCGCTTATAGCATTGAGGAAGAAATGTGGTGATATACGCCCTATCTCTGTCGGTAACGTTTGGAGACGGTTATCAGCTAAAATAATATGTCAAAGAATTAGGAAACCGTTATCTGACTTTTTGTCACCACATCAGTTGGGAGTATGCATTCCACATGGCTCAGAGGTTGCAGCGCATGTAGCCCGATTATATTATTCTCATCCCCACAACCAAGAAAAATTTTTGTTGAAACTTGATTTCCGGAATGCATTCAACGAAAGTAACAGAGACTTTATGCTTACAGCTGTAAAAACGCACTTCCCTTATATATACGCTTTCATACATCAGTGCTATTCACAGCCAAGTCACATATTCTTTAGTGAAGACATCATCCTCTCTCAGCGAGGAGTTCAACAAGGCGACCCCCTAGGACCTGCTTTATTTGCGTTGACACTTCAATCTATTGTCAGCAACATCAATACTGAGTTAAACATTTGGTATCTCGACGACGGAACTATAGCTGGAGACAAGGAAGATGTCCTGGAAGCTTTGACAAAGATTCATAATCAATCTCGCGAGATTGGATTAAATCTCAATTTCAGCAAGTGTGAAGTTGGTTTCCTGGGAGTCTCAAACGAACAGGCTAACACCCTGTACACTAGGGTGGAGTGAAAAATTGAAGTTTGCACATCGGTATTCTAATAGTGCGGGATTGTTGCTCCTTAGTAAGCATTTTAAAAATCAATATTTGTTTTTGTTGAAATCTATTATCTTTGGGTGCCACCAACATGGTTAACTCTTTCCTTCCGCAAAATTTTCCGAATTTTAATTTGGCGAGCAAGGAGGATAGAGGAATGGTTGATAACCTGCCAAATAATTGTCTTATAAACTTGAACTAAAAAGAATTGAAATGGAGAGTATGTGTTTTTATTCTGCCAAAGCACTTTACAATACGTTGAGTGAAAATTTTCGTTGAAAGTGAACAATTTCACTACATTTTCTAAACTGGAATTTCAACAAAGCCAAAAACTAGTTATAGTGCATATAATCAGTTTACTCTGACATAATGAAATGACTGAATATTGTAAGGTTCCGCATGTCTTCATATCATGCGATAACCATGTGTGTACTACACATGTTGACAGTAAACAAATACAACGCAGACGAAAGTACCGAAGAGGAGTCGCCCACAATCGCCGGCAGTCGGCAGGACGGAAATCACCGAAGGTAGCCGACATTTTAGGATAAAATACAGGAGCACACCTCAACAAGTATCAATCTACCCAGGTTGATCAAACCACCTAAAGCCCTAAGGTGCCCGACCATTGGATTGCCTTTCTCTCTCACGAAGCCCAGTCACCGAGAGAGACACCTAATCACACAAAACTTATCCCCTCTCACGACGCCCGGTCAAAGAGAGGAACCTCACCTACAAAGGCCTTCGACGCCTGGTCATTGGGTTCCTTACACTTTCTTACCTAAAATTATTAGAGGAACTACTTATTATAATATATTTGTGTATTAAGAAGATCTTTTATAATAAAAGGTGATGGGAAAGTCCAAATTCCCGTGTACAATAATTGCTCTAGCTTACATAAACTGAGAGAATTGTACAATATTTTCAAAAGAAAGATGTTAATCTGGAAAGGCTTCGAGCTGCATGATGTGATGGGACTGCTACAAATAGTGGCAAAAAGGGTGGAATAATACGAATTTTAGAAGAGTCTGTTCAGAGACCTTTGCAATGGTTGGTTTGTCTGGTACACGTAAATGAGCTCCCTTTAAGACATTCGCTGGAATCATTTGATGGTAAGACAGCAGGTCCTCATGCATTTTCTGGACAGATTGGAAGATCATTATCAAATTGTGAAAACCAACCAGTTGTGGAATATGATGTAATTGAGAGCCATCTTTCAGATTTCGAGAATTATAATGATCTCAGTGCGGATCAGAAGTATTTGTATGAGATTTGCAGGGTTGCTCCAAATGGACATTTTCCAGATTTTTTGGCAAAACGCTATCTAGGAAACATTTCGCACGCCAGGTGGTTTAATACAGAAAACAGAATTCTTCATTATATGTAGCCACACCAAACCCTTCAGAAGAATTAAAAGTGTTCTCTCAGTATGTTGTAAAAGTGTATGCGCCAGTCTGGTTCAACATAAAACAGAAAACTTTTTGCACAGATGGATCAAGACATTTCTTCAAAATGATTCAGTTATCGCGCTTCCTTCCTGAAAAGTATTTGGCTACCATTGATCCTGTACTTCAAAGAAATGGATACTTTGCCCATCCTCAAAACATTCTCCTCTCTATGATGACAGATGAAAAGAAATATATCAGTGAACTGGACTTAAGACGAGTCCTTAAGGCAAAAACCCCGCAAATGCCTGGAATCAGAAATTACGACATTCCATTACTCAATTTGGAAGCTGAAGACTACACAGAACTGATAAACTGGACAGATTTGGTTATAACTTTCCTCCCATTTATTATGGATCTCACTGCTGCGGATATTTATAGAGTCATTCAAGGTGATACCACAAATATTGAAGTTCCGAATCTTCCAAGCCATAGCCAAGGTGTAGAACGATGTGTAAAATTGGTGACAGAGGTATCGTCTTCTGTTTGTGGTGTAAGTGCACGAGATGGATACATAAGGGCAAGACTCGAGTCCAGAAGCCGTATGCCTGTCTTCAACACATTTTCAGAGTTTCCTACAGAGTAATGTATGTTGACATGTATCTCCACATATGGTTTTGATATGAAGTTTTCGTAGCTCATTTTCAAGAATGCAAAGTAATGTGTTTTGTCATGTTTTCACATTATTTATATATTAAAACTTCCTAGGTTATTTTCAAACTGAGATCAGAAATGTTCATGTCATTACAGGACTTTTGTTATACTTGTAATTAATCTAGAAATTGTGTGTAGATGTCTATTGCAACATACACTACACACAAACCTAAATCATATGTTTGTACTGAGTGATGTATTTTCGTCATCTTTTTCTCACATATCATATTATAAAGCTTTCTGAGCTTATATTCAAACAGACAAGAATGAAAAATCGCCTCATTAACTTCTATAGTATTATTAATATATTTATCAATGATGCCCGTAGTTGAATATATACGTAGGATAATACAGATTACACATAAATCTAGTCCAATTTTATGTAAAAAGTAGTGTTTTTTTTTCTTTGTTCATATATGCTTATAAAAATTTTCCATCTGATTTTCAAACTAAGATAAGAAACAAAAAAGTTGATGTTACGAAACTTCTGTAGTATTTGTAATAATTATAAAGATGCTGTATTCGAATATAGCATATATGTAAGATACTTTAGTTTCATTTTTCCATTCAATTATAATGTAAAAGTGTAAGTATGTTACAACTAACTTTTCGAGCCCTCTATATCTATAGCACTAAAAGGAACTGACTCAGCGGAGTGAGGTTCTCTGATACAACACTGTTGTATAACAACTTTTCCGTACATAAAAAAATGCCTGTACTGTACGGATTTCACAATACTGTTAAGAATACATATTTCAGCCAAATTTCAAGTCTGTATAGCACCCAAAGGAAATGACTCAGGAGACTAATATTTCTGTGGTACAGTACTCTAAAGGTAAGGCAACTCTTCCGCCCTATTAGAAAAATTGATACCCCTAAAAAAATTTGACCACTATTTCACTCCACCCTACTGTACACCCTTCTCAACGAAGTCGCACCTGGAATTCAACTTATATCACCAGACATCCTCCCTTTTAGGTGCAGCACTAAACATTGACACTCGACGCATCGTGTTACTGGGCAAAATATCAAAATTAGATTTCTTTTTCATTCGCCTATCTAAGATTTCTGCACACTCAGCTGTCAATCTCTTACGGGCGTCATTAGCAATACCTATACTGTTATATTTTCTTCATAGTTCTATATTATGGCGCCATACAGATCTCCTGAATCAATACGATAATTCCATCCAACTTGGCCTAGAATCTCGTCTCAACTGCTCTCTTACGGATAGGTCATGCCTAAAGGCATCTCTGCTAGTGGATCACGGAAGTCTAGGTATTCGCCGAGCCCTTGATTTGGCCACTCCATTTTTCCTTTCTTCAATTCATAGCTCTATGCCATTGATTACTTCTCTTCTTCGCCAGGACATTCATCATAATTCTGAAGCTGAGATTAATGATTGTATCTCCCAGTGAACATCGTGCGGTGGACTTCCTCTAACTGATCTTGTCGTGCGGGTTCCTTAGCCGCAGATATAAAAATATTAAAGTTCCATGAGGCAAGGGGTTGACCAAAAGAATCCAAATTTTGTGTGTAGACTACCATTAGCACGGGGCAACTTTTTCGCAACCCGGCCAATCGAAATTTAAAAAATGGCCCACCTAAGTGAACAGGAAGGTTTAAATATCGAACAGAATATTTCACATTTAAGTTCAAGTTAATGCTTAAATGGATATAGTAACATTGTAAACATATTACAATAATCATAAATAGTATAAACTAAGATAGCAGATACGAAGAGATATATTAAAATGCTCTATGCTACAAAATATGTTTCACATTGCCACTCTTCAGCACAGAGAGGAGCACGTCTTACGTTAGTCCCTTTGTTTTCTTTCTTCCTTTAGTTCTTCCCGGTATTCTTCGAAAAATATTGGATAAGTTTCCTTCAACCTAAATTGATGAGGTTTCTCCGGTATAAATCAGGTATGCAAATCACCACTCCATCGGTGCCGGCGATTAATATCATATTGAAGCTAACTAAATTATTTCTATTGTTGGATGTGGGCTAGTAGTTTTCTTCCTATGCTAGTAAAATTTTGTTGCTTGTATGCATCCCTGATATAACTATATATAGATACAGATATGGATAGATAGATAGATATAGATAAAGTTATGACACAATATATCGAACATTTAAGGGCATTCGTATCAATATTTAATCAATAATTTCTATCAGTGAGGAACGGGTACCTCTTTGAGCGATAAAACTTTAAGAGTTTTATTTAGGGCTTGAAACCAGCTTATTCTGACAATTACAATTAACAGTTTTGAAGTTCGAGTCACATTTAAACAGCAAAGTTGTATTACTTTCTGTATCGAAGGCGTTGTGCTATATACCGATCAATGAGTTTTTAATTATCGAACAGGATGTTTTATGTAGTGAAGAGTAGGGTGAGCCGAATTCTTTTTTCATTTCAATTGGCCGGTTTGCGGAAAAGTCGCCGTGTGTTATTGGTGGTGTACACAAAAATTTTATTTATTTATTTACTTATTTAAGAAGAACACAACAGGTTATTCTACCCAATTACAGTGTTCATATCAGAGTTACATAGAATATCTGTAATATATTTGCGAAATCTATTCTGACATACTGTATATATCCAGAACGTTTTTACATTTACTCAGTTACACTGCACCCGTCCTCTACGTTGGAGACTGTTTTGTTGCATTTGTTCGAGATTTCTTACAATAAAAGAAATTTTCATTGCCCACACGTATGTTTCCATTGGGTACCCTGAGATGAAAGGCAGAGACCAAATCCTTACTATTTAATTTGTTATTTAATATTTTCTACAAGAATATCATGTCATTTAACACTCTTCTTTGATTGAGAGACGTGTTAAAATTTTCATTAAAAGAAGCACTATTTTCACATGTGGGGAAGATGCCTGTTCTCTTGTACACCAGAAACCGCAGAAATTTATTTTGAATTCTTTCTATTCTAATAGAGTCTTTCTTCGCGTGGGGGTTCCATATAATAGACGCATATTCTAATTTTGTTCTAACAAATGAAAAATATAATTTCAGTAAAACATTCGACTTATTAAATTCCCTTCCCATTCTCAAAATGAATCGAAGATTTCTGTTTGTGTCATTTACAATTTGATTTATATGATGCTCAAACGATAGTTTGTTATCATATATTACACCCAAATCATTGACAGTTTGTTCCCCCTTTAATTGTTTACCATCTATCTTATATTGAAATTTAACAACATTCCGTTTCTTAGTGAGGGACACGGTTTTGCATTTATCTGAATTTGTGTTTAACATGTTCCTCTTGCACCATTCATTTACTCTGTCTAGATCCCCCTGCAAACTGACACAGTCCTGTGCTGTTGTAATTCTCCTATATAATTTTAGATCGTGTGCATAGAGTAGTTTATGTGATGTTTTAATACAATTAGGAAGGTCATTAATGAATATTATAAAAAGTAACGGCCCTAAATTACATCCTTGTGGGACTCCAGAAAATTGAATGTATTCAAATGATCTACACGATTTATAAACCACATATTGTTTTCTGTCCATCAAATATGACTTCATAAAAGCAATTAACTGATCAGAAAAGTTGAGAAATTTAAGTTTATTCACTAACAACGTGTAGTTTACCTTATCAAATGCTTTCGCAATATCTGTATAAACTACATCTACTTGATTATTACTCTCCAATGTATCAACTAGATGGTCAGTGAAGACAGCGAGATTTGTTACGGTTAATCTGCCAGGAACGAATCCATGTTGATAATCCGATATTACTTGTTTAATGTGATTTTCAATGCGCTTATAAATTATGCTTTCAAATATATTTGCAAATGAGTTTAGAATACAAACCGGACTATAATTTTGAGTTTCTTTACTGTCATTATTTTTAGGAATAGGACAAAGTTTTGTAAGTTTCCATTTTGCTGGAAACATGCTGGTTTGGAGTATTAGGTTAAATAGCATGTGTAAAGGTAATAAGAAACTCTCTTCACAACCTTTTATTACATATGACGGTACATCATCGATATCTATAGAACATTTTGATTTTAGTTTTCTGATTGCCATTCGAATCTCGTCCACTTCTATTACCGCTATTTGCAACATATCAATTTTTTCATACATTTCAACTAATGCCGAATCATCTGTTTCAACTAGCAGTGGGGCTCCGTCTGTATACACTGATTTAAAGCAGGTTGCAAATGCGTTTACTAAGTCGTATAATGACATGAAGTTATTTACAAATCTGTACTGTCCCGGGGCGCTCATGAAATCGAAACCCGTACCTTTAATGTCTGGTAAATTAAAGTCATCAAGTACAAGAAGGTTGCAGCCTGGTTGACACTTCGATTCAATGTACTGAAATATTTCATCATATTTACAAACGACAGAATTTGGTGGAAAATACACAACACATATATACATTGTTACCCTCTCCCCACTTATTTTCACCAAAAGACAGTCTTCGCCATTATTTAGGTCATCATTATATATCAAGCACACTTTATATTTATTTCTTAGTATTGCAAGCATACCCCTCCCCCCTCCTTTTGCCGGTTTTTTTGTCACTACGGATTAGTGAATATCTGGTATCAAAGAATTCTGAGTCAAAGATACCCTCATGCAACCACGTCTCTGTTATTGCCAAGAAATCGTAGTTTGTTGACAGCACACTACAATAGAAGGATTCAGTTTTGCTTCTAGCCCCCCTCACATTCTGATAATACACACTTAGAAAAACTTCGGAATGCGCGTTGTTATCTGAAGAAGAATCTGTTTGTGCTTTTCCCTCTTTCTTACCTGCCTTGAAATCAGTCTCAGGTTACTTCCACTTGTTCCCTTGGGGCGTGGCACCTGTCCCTTTCGTCATTTTTCTTGTAATGACCTTGTTGCTGGTCGTTCCGGTGACCTGACTCACTGACACTGTATCCAACTGGCTCACAGTTTGTTTTGTTCCTGACGCTACTGCAATTCTAGGGGAAACATCTTTTACAAACTTCAAAGGGGTGTTATTTAGGTCCTCCAATGTGAAGTATTCGTTATTGATGCAAAGTTTGTCAAATCGTAAGAACGCAGGTTTACCCTCGGATCTAGCAATTTTCATATGTTCTGTTAACTCTCTCCTTATTTGTCGTATATTTGCAGAAAAATCTTGATAGATTACCGTCGGTGTACATTTAGCTTTGAACGTGTTCCTCAAAACGTTATCTTTCACTTTGTAAGAATTAAACTTAACAATAATTGGTCTGTTACTTCCTTTCCCTAAGCGATGTGCACGTTCGATATCACTATCCGAAAGCTCAATTTGAAGCTGTTCTCGCATAAATTTCCGCACCACACTTTCACAATCTGCCCATGTTTCATTTGTCTTCCCTTTTAAATTAGCGAAGAGAAGGTTATTTCTTCGAGAGTAGTTCTCAAGTTTATCAATTGTCCGGCGGTTATGTAGTATTTCTTCCATCAGTCTTTTATTTTCTTCCCTCAACTCCTGTAGTTCGGAAAACAAGTTTCTTAACTTGTTTTGAAATTCCTTATTGTCATCATGAAGGTCAGTCATCTTCTTGTCCATTTTCTCTAGTTTTTTAATCACATCTTCCAGGGTGTAGAGACCTGGATTTATCTCCACACCTCCAATCACCAGCAATACAGTAATAATAGCACCAACGAAGAACACTTTCACTGCTGTCTTTTGCGCATTAGATTGGAACACTTATCGCGACTGCCTATATTAAAGACTCCTATACAAAGCCTCCAGACTTGAATAGATATTCCCATTGTGCTACGGTTGAATGACTTCGGGAGCTCAACACAAGCACGTCTACGCCTAATTGGACTTGAATATTTTTTATATATATGACTATGCAACCCGCACGACACCGCAAAAAAAATTGTGCTGCATCGCTATAAACTTTGACTCATTTTCACACTGAAACATTCTGAGGCTGTGGAAGAGAAAGGTGAGATGCGATATATTTCCTATGTGGTAAAAATGGTAATTAATTACACAGAAACTGTATTTTTATGTCTCAATTCATGTTCTTCGCATATAGCGTGAAAAACAATGTTGTCAACCTCATATTGGAGCTTTTTCACGTATATCGTGAACAATTTCTTTTAGGCCCGTTTATATTATAAAGAAACATTTAATCAAGTAATCTGATATCGAATAATCTTAAAATTGATTGTGCAATAATAGAAAATATGTAATTACCTACAACATTGTACAAGTTAATAATAATATGTAAAGAATTGTTTTATAAGAGGTAGGAAACCTTGTAATTTTATACAAGTCAGCAACACCTTTCGGACATTTCAGAAGGTTTGTGTCCGTCATACCTTCAGAAGAAAAACCCTGGAACAATTTTCATGCCCAGCTTCTCATACGTCTGTCTCCGATTACACTAGTCTACAGTGGGTATTTTACAGAAACGAAATTAGCCAATCTTTATAGATTTCGAGGCGCTGAACACGAATATCACACTCAAAATTAGCTGGTAACTCAGGGTTGCCAGTAAATGTTGAATTTACCTAAAGAAATTCATGTTTTAGACATTTATTTTGTTAGGTTATAGTCAAGAGCGTATAATTACGTCCCTATTTATCGTTGTGGAATGTGTTATACCTATTTCTATTCGCTGATGACCGTACGTTCTGAAAATTTAACAATCATTCCGTTAACCGGTACCGTTGTGAAATTATATACCCATATATTCGAAAATATCCCTTTTTTAGAGGAAAATCCGATGTTTTATATTTTTACTGGCAACCCTCCAATAGTAAAATTATAATTTATATTTTAAAAGTAACCTGTCAATATAGGGAATGTTTTCTGCAAATGTCGTCATGATCGAAGCGAGCCTAACTGTGGAAGAAAAACTTTATCCCTTCTACCGAAATGCCGAAATTTTCCCTACCTTTACAACATGTACATTATAAGTGTAATATTGACTTCCGTATGTCGAACAGAACTATAGGACAATACATTCAGACAACGTAACTATCATTTCGGTAGTCTGTACTAGGGTGGGGGATTTTCTGTACTGAAATATTGCACGGAAAATTCCCTTTATGCAAAATTCCGACTTTTTCCTGCCTACAGCTGACAATCCTGCAATAAATAACTGGCAAGAATGCTGGAAAAGTTATTCTTAGACTTGTAGCATTATGTGTCATCAAGAAGACCGAACTGAGAATAAATATTATCCTTTGAAAGGAAATACCGCAGATTTCCCCTGTCTACTACATTTTTGGCCAAAAAAAAAATTGGTCCTCGGACCTTCGTTATTGCTACACAAAAGAAAATTGTACACAAATTTATTGCCTAGGATAAATGAATGCACTCACCTTCAATGAATGCTCCATTTCTTTGCCTTCCTCTTGTAGGTTGTGTCTGGAGCATCCCTGTGTAGCGTCCAGCAGAAGTCAACCAACATTGCAGGTGTCCACCGACCCGTGTATCGATGTTCCATGAGAGAAATATCCCTGTAAAATCTCTCGCCGTGTTCATCACTGAAAGCACCACAGTTCTCTGAGAAGACATTGAGGTATGAGTGAAGAAAAAGCATTTTCAGTGTCATGCTGCAGCCAATGTTTTGATAAGCATGAATTAATTCATCCA
This sequence comes from Thermobia domestica, assembly GCF_964235325.1. Lineage (NCBI taxonomy): Eukaryota > Metazoa > Arthropoda > Insecta > Zygentoma > Lepismatidae > Thermobia > Thermobia domestica. The sequence continues at coordinate 64,463,485 of NC_137467.1, forward strand.
CAAGGTCCCTGTAATTGTCGGCTCCCTTGTTTCCCAAGAACAATGTGGCCAAATTACGGAAACAACGCCACGCATGCAGCTGATCAGAGGTTAGAGTGGCCTCAAAGTCAGGGTCATTTAGGAGCTGGCGTATCTGTGGACCAATGAATATTCCCTGTTTGATCTTCTCTGTACTTAATCGTGGAAACTTTGTGCACAAATATCCGAATGCTGCTTCATTCGTGTTCACTGCCTTTACAAACGCTGTCATAAGTCCCAACTTAATATGCAGTGGTGGAAGAACAATTTTCTGAGGGTTTACTAGAGGTTCATTGACAATATTTTTTGAGCCAGGAATCAGAGCTGTTCTTAAAGACCACTCCTTTTGTGTATAGTGTTTATCTCTTGCGCGACTGTCCCACTCACATATATAACAACAATACTTAATATAACCTCCTTGCAAACCCAACAAAATCAAAATTACTTTGAAATCTCCACATACTAGCCATTCATGCTGATTGTAACTAATGACGCGTAGAACAGATTTTAACGTAGTGTACGTTTCTTTCGCTAAAGCAGCATATGCGACAGGGATGGACGGTCTTTCGTTATTATTATGTAACAGTACACCCTTCAGGCTTGTTTTGGAACCATCTATGAATAGTCTCCACTCATCCGGTTTGTATCAAATATGTAGGTCATGAAACAAACCTTCAACATCACTGCAGAATGTAATGTCACCTTCAGTACTGAAATGGTTCTCAAGTTCTTTCTGACGATCCCGAAAAACTGACACTTGCACTGTTTCAGCTAGAAGGTTCCACTACTGCAGTCGTGAGGATAACACTTCAGCTTTATACTTCGAGAGGTCTAAATCCCTAATCAGATCACTGAGTTCACGTTGTGTGATTTTGCATGTTTCGCTGGATGAAGATAGGCGTAAATGAAGGTTCAACAACACTGGTGGATGGATGCACTTCTTCGGCTGGATGTGTAGGATCAGCATTCTCGCTATCACTGCTTGATGTTGTTGCGTTTGGGGGAACAGGAACAGGCAGTTCTTGTCCATGAGGCACAGGGCGAATTACAGATGGGATGTCAGGTTATTCGTTATTTCTCTTCCTTTTGGTATTGACTCCAAAGATTTGTCTTGGTCTCCCACTCGACAACCGAATTACAATAAATAGGCTTTCCTTACTGCATCAGTAAGCGGTCGCCTTCTATTACTACAAATAGCGCCTGCACAAATGTAACAAAAGTTATCAGGATTGTTCTTGCAGGTGCGAGGCATTTTCATATAAAACGACACTCGTTCAAATAACACAAACACAAAGAGCTTAATTCAAATACTTTACTGTATATACATTCACCACCAACCACCTCTCAATCAAGACACATCACAGTGCAGTAAAAGAGAGCGCGGACACACACACGCACGCCGCCAACAAGTTTCAGTCTGTCGAATGATCAGGTGATTGGATCGTGGGCACACGAGTGAGCTTTATGCATTGTTGCCAGATCCAACAAGTACAACTTGCTTAACGACGGCAGCAAAACCGTTGTTACACTTCTTTGTATATTGCTATTATAAAAACAACGCAATTCATTTGTTCCCTAAGTACGTGTGACATTTACCCCTTCGAAATCTCTTGACAATACGGTCATCCCATGGGAAGAACATTTTTTCTGTGGATGTGAATAGCATATAAATTGTTGGTGTCAACGTATATTTTATTATTATATTTATCCTAGGATTGCCAGTGCAGTTATTTATTGCAGGATTGCTAGCTGTAGGCAGAAAAAAGACGGAATTTGGCAGAAAAGGATTTTTCGTGCAATATTTCAGTACAGAAAATCCCCCATCCCAGTACAGACTACCGAAATGATAGTTACATTGTCTGAATGTATTGTCCTATAGTTTTGTTCGGCATACGGAAGCCAATATTACATTTTTAATGTACATGTTGTAAAGGTAGGGAAAATTTCGGCATTTCGGTAGAAGGGATAATATTTTTTTTTCACAGTTCGGCTAGATTCGATCATGACGACATTCGCGGAAAACATTTCCATTACTGACAGGTTACTTTTCAAATATAAATTATAATTTTGTTATTGCAGGGTTGCCAGTAAAAAATAAAAAATCTGATTTTCCTCTACAAGAGGATATTTTTGAATATATGGGGATATAATTTCCCAACGGTACTGGTTATGGGAATGATTGTTAAAGTTTCAGAACATACGGTCATCGACGAATAGAAAGAGGTATAACACATTCCGCAACGATAAATAGGAAGGTAATTATACGTTCCTGAGTTAAACCTAACGAAACAAATGTGATAAACATGAATTTCTTTAGGTAAATTCAACATTTACTAGCAACCCTGAGCTACCAGCTAATTTTAAGTGTGATATTCGTGTTCAGCGCCTCGAAATCTATAAAGATTGGCTACTTTCGTTTCTGTAAAAAATAAAAAGTGAAAATTTGTTGACCAGTGTTATATATTAGTACCGAAAATCCCGAAGCACTTCGTTGGCTACCACAGTATGTCACCAAACTATATGCACGAGTTTGGTTTGAAATAAAGGGAAACGGAATTCTCTCACTAACGGGACGCGACACTTGTAGCTATTCGCACAATGTGCATCCATTCTTCCAGAGAAATTAAGAAGAATCGTGTGTAATGTGTTTAGTTCCAATGGTTACTTTGCCCATCCGGAAAACTTGTTGGCAATGATCACCTACAGGAGCCAGAACATCCGAGTTTTAGGGTAGAGAAGAATCAAAAAGTGTCGTCAGAGAAATAAATAAAGTCTATCTAAATTTGATGCTCCAGAAGTAAACTTAGACGCAGGTCAATATCATGAAATGATCGATTGGTTCTCAACGGACGTCACTGAGCCACCATTAACAAGAGAATTTTCTCCGAGAAAGATAGAAGAAAATATTAAAGTGGTGGTTACAGCTTCTCAGGAAATTAGAATTTTTCCGTGCCGTACGCAAGCAGTGGATAGGATGATAAAGTAGTTTTACAAAGTCAGCATCAGTATGAAGAGCAGATCGAAGAGATAGCTTTATCAGGGCAAAATTAGATTGTAGAAAAATGAAAATGTTTGACTGCAAGCAGGACAATCATATGTAAATGATCCTAAAAAGGAAGTAAATAGTTGGTCGGGTGAAACTCACTTTGCAGCTACCTACCCGTGGTGGGCTCTGTGGAGTTTCAGAGTAGATGACCCGAAACGAGCTAAGACCTCCAAGGGAGAGTTTGTCAACAATATTTCATGATCTACTCTATATTTATAAAGTGGTTTGAAAATATTAATACAATTTCTTCGTCTGGCTGATTATGATTTTTAACACACATGAATAATATTGCATCTCACTTTTCTCTTGCGTTTTATTTTCAGCCTTACTATGGTTCCGTGTTAGAAAGATCTAAAGGTTATAGCTGTGCAGCAGAATTACATTTGTGGTGCCGTGCGGGTTCCTTAGCCGCAGATATAAAAAATATTCAAGTTCCATGAGGCAAAGGAAGCAGTTGACCAAAAGAATCCAAATTTTCAGTGTCGACTACCACTAGCACGAGGCAACTTTTCCACACCAAGCCAATCGAAAAAAAATAGCTGTGGAGCACAATTTTCTTCGTAGTGTCGTGAGGGTTGCTATCCGCAGCTATGATAATATTCAAGTCCCACGAGCCAAAGGAAGGGGTTGATAAAAAAAATACAAATTTTGTGTGTAGAAACCATTAACACGAGGCAACTTTCCGCAACCAGGCCAATCGAAATTTAAAAAAAAAATGGCCCACGTAAGTGAATAGCAAATTTTAAATATCGAACAGAATATTTCACATTTAAGTTCAAATTAATACTTAAATGGATATAGTAACATTGTAAACATATTACAATAATCTATAAATAGTATAAACTAAGACAGCAGATACAAAGAGATATATTAGATTGTTCTAAGCTACAAAATATGTTTCATATTTCCACTCTTCAGCACAGAGAGGAGCACGTCTTTTTGTTTCCTTTCTTCCTTCAGATCTTCCCGGTATTCTTCGAAAGATATTGGATACGTCCCTTCAACCTAAATTGATGAGGTTTCGCCGGATCTTCAAGAAATTTGACAAACTCTTTGAAAGAATCATCACTACTACTTGAGGAAGGCGAGCATGCAAATTCCGAAGTGATCTCATCTTCATGCAGTAATATTGGCTTGTGAATTTTTACCCCACTTTTCGAAAAATGCCGGGCCCTAGAAAATCCTTCTTGGGTGAATGTGTGTACAATTCTAAACGTTCATTATTACTAGTGAATTTCTTCTTCTTCTTCTTCTTCGTTTTCTTTAGCTGAGCTTGAACCACTTCTTTCGTTTTCATCGGCAAATTTAGTTTTATGTGTCGCACTGTACCCGGTTTAAACACTTTTCCGATAAGCATACAATTCTTGGTCACCTCTACTCTGTTCATCTTCATCACATAGTGTGTCACGGAACATATTAAGAACACGAGGAGACAGGAATTCTTCCATATCATCAAGCACGAACTTCAGTTTCTGATGAGAAGTAGGGAACAGTTGTTAAGAAGATGAAGGGGTACTCTGGTCACTCTCTGGTTGTGGGTAACCCTATGGGGTTTTCGGATTATCGCCAACACACTTGCTGTAGTCCACAGCATGATTCAATGGATAAAAACCACACGTACGAAATGTGCTTTAAACAATTTCTTGTTTGACGGCATCATCCCAAACTTTCTTCAACATTGGTGCAAAATTTACTTTCGTTACCGGTGATCCAAGAGTTCGAATTTTCTCGTTCTGAAAAAGCATTCTCACATGGTCGTTCCAAGTGTGAAAATACTCCTATGCCGAGTGCTGGTTGAAGAAGACGAGTGACGTTGGAGAAACGACAGTTGTTGATCGTGACAATATTCACTGACCTGAAGTGAGACGTGGACATCAAGGAAGAGAATAAGAGGAAGTGTGATTTTGTCAGTCTCTAGCCAAGGCCTAAACTGTTGAAGGTAACTCAAAAATGCCCTCATCCTGCCAGTTTCTACTTGGTCCGTAGATCCATGACAAAAGTATATTATTCTTGACAATTTGGTGAAGTCGTATGTTCTTTAGACGATTATGGTTCGGGCACAACACAAGTCAGCACAGAATTTGCTGAGTACTGTTATCGCCTCTTTTTCTTTAGATGTTGCTATAATTTGAAGCTGTTCTCCTCTCACACCAAGGTACTTTTCTGAAACCCTGTAGAACAGGAATTTTGGTTCATCTGCTTTGAAGATTCTTCTTCAGTCTACCACAATTGCACTTAATCTCTCAGATTTAAGATAGCTGGAAAGTTCAGCAATGCGGCCGCTTATTCTCCCTTCCGAACCTTAGCCCCTGCCGTTGCTAATAGTTTCGGCCTTTTTCTGGTTCATACTATCTGACACTATCCTAGCATCTGCTTGGTGTGAACAAGGAGAAATCAGGGAAATTTCATTCAGGATCTCTGGTCTAAAAACAAAAAAAAAAAAACTTTTACCTAGGTATGCACGACTCCAAAGTTCATTCCCATCTGCAATTCTGTCTCTCCTACAATATAAGGCAAACCCCGAAAGGTTCGTTGGGGTGGTTGAGAATTAGAAAGCGTTGGTCCAAACTTCACTTTTGTTACAAATGTGATAGTGTGGCAAAGTGTAATTAAAAGAATAAAATAAATTGTTAAGAATGACAATTTTATTATCGTGAGAGCAATGAATGACATAAAAAGTTACAAAATGATCCAATTTAAGCAGTTCAAGAACATGAATGGTAAGAAATAGATATCAGAGGAAAGCAGTTTCTTTCCTTTTTCAAAAAAATCTTGCAAAAAAAATGTTACATAATGTAAACGTTTAATATAAAAGCTTGAAAGCACAGAAAGAAACATCCATACGAAACAGAAGAGACACAAACACACAATAAGAGACACCAGTGGCGTAGCAGACTTACGGGTCCCCCATGCAAGACAAAGAGATGGGGCCCTAGTTGTAAATCCAATTGTTAAAATAATAATAACTCGTTTCCTTTTCAAAATTTCTGACTCTGCCTAAGAGCATGTTTGCATATAGCGATCATGTGTGCACATTTTGCCAATGAGAGCTTCCAAGGGCCAAAAGTTATGGAAATATCCGAGAGAGGAACAAAATAAACTTTCGTATGATAAATTCTAGGATAAAAGTTCTAACTACTTGCCTTTAACAGATGCTATTTAGTTTCGGGATTAGAAAAATTCTGGCGCATAAGAAATTATAGTGTATAATATTGCAAATGTGCAAGTGGATTTATTTACATTGCAATTTGTGGTAATAAAGAAATTGTCATTAGAAGACATTGTTGTAAAACTTAAGTTTTATTTCTTCGTCCATCGCAAGTCTTAGGGACCCATTGCACATCACTCCTTCCCCCTTATATATCAATATGGTAAATTTAGGATGTTAATGTATCGATGTTGTTATATTTGCGATATCGGATGTTGATGTATTTCAATATTGATATCGACGATTTCGATATATTGACGTATCTCACAGGCTTAAATCGTAGAAATGAAGCTTGAAATGCTGGAATCAACAATCAAAATATATGTTTTTTTCATTTTCGTATCCAAGGTTGATGGGCAAGTGGTGAACCCGAAAAAAATTGTAAAACAAAGAAATGTTAAAACAAAAGTAGTTATATTTTCCCCTTAGTAGAAAACTATTACTGTAATTTTCCTTTAACTTATATTTGTCATCACAAATCAGCGACAGTACACTTACTTTACATAGTATAGTAAGGGCCGCGGTGGCTCAGTAGTAGAGCAAAGGTTTAATGTAGGAATATACTCTAATATTGTCCACAACAAGGCAAACCGGAACATAAGATTCCTGTGATATAAAGTAGAAGTTCTACAAAATAACCACAATTCATTGTCCTTATTTCTATTAGTACTTTTGCTACACACTCAGAGCTACAAAGACTAATAGAACTAGAAATTAGAGAGTTCATTCCTTTTTCCTCTCAGACTAAAAGACTTCTTCATTTTGATGATTGTCATGTTTGAAATATAAGTTTTATTTGGGGCTAATTCTGTCCACTGGGTTTCGAGGTAATCGGTAACCGAAACTGTAAAGTTTGTCGACCATCAAATCTCAGTTTGTTAACAAAAATTTCACATATCATTTATCACAAAAACATTCCTGGTTGACTCTTTTCATGGTGAATTACTGAACTTATTTATTTACAATTATTAAAAAATGAATAATTATTTTTTAACGTAAAAGGTCACTATAGTTCAGTAGAATGCAGTAGTAGTTGCATCAAAATAAGAAAGGAATAAAAATATTGCTTATTTGTAGAGATGTACAAGCTGAGTGATAATCATAAGTGTTTATACTCCAATACTCTTGTGTGGCAGAATTTGAAGAAATCTGGTTCGTGTGATCCTAGGGATGGACATAGGCAAGTTCGAGCGAGTTTTATTTTGAACTTGACTTGATTCACCAAATTGTCTCCTACTGTAGTCAAGTCCACACAAAACGAAGCAAATTCTGTGTGAAGTTATAAATTTTCTGGAAAGAAGACATGAGGACGTCAGGCACAAGAATACGAAGGATCATAGAGGATTTTATTGTCTACTGCACTGCAATTATATCAATAATAATAATAATAATAACAATAATAATAATAATATAAAGGATGCTAAAAACGTTCATTAAGTAACGTTAAAATAAATACCAAACTTGGTAGTCAAATAAATTACTTAACTTCCAGGAGAACTGTAGGTCCTCGAGACACGTCGAGTATAATGTCAAAAGTTTAACACATTTTTTGTTTACGTACAGTTCGGTTGCAAGTTCGGTAGTGTTCATTGGATATAATGATCCAAAATACATTCTAATAAACCCAGAAGGTAGTGTACGTCATACCTTCCATAACGGACTACTAAAGCAAACTAAAATAGAGAAAGAATCGAAACGAAAAAAGAAAAATGAATGAATGCTATTTTACTGCTGAATTTCTGTTACAAACACTCCCTATTTAAAGTCCAAACTTCATCATAATGAAAAGTTACAAATGTTCAAAAGGCAAATGTCATGTTTCTTATACCTATGTAGATGTATGTGATGATTTTTATTATTTTACTTTGACTGTGCATTTTAGAGGAGAGAGGAGCTTTCTGACTTCATCACTCTTTAACCACCCAACCAATCTCGATGAAATTTTCATCACAGATGAAGTTTAGACCTGAGGTGGTTTTGACGTTTCACTTTGACTGTGCAATTTTGGGGAGCGAGACGATCATTTATGCATAATCGAAAATGACCGTAATTAGTGTCAAATCTATAGCTTTTTCGGGTCGCACAGATGCAAAGTGGCTCTTCTGATGCCAATTAAATCGAAATTCAGCACCGCAAATTGAGGTGGGAGAGGAAGAAGTTATATAAAAATGATCGAAAATGACCAATATCAGTGTCGAATCCATACTTTTCGTGGTTGCTGAGATGAACAGTGACACTTCCGATGTAATGGCTCACAACATAGGAGGGGGAATTATATATATATATATATATATATATATATATATATATATATATATATATATATATATATATATATATATGAATGATCGAAATCACCAATATCAGTGTCGAATAAATAGTTTGTGAGATCGCTGTGGAGAAACGTGCCATTACATGTAAATTCCACCATGTCACGTGCTGGAGAGGAAGGGAGAGAAATATAAAAATCATAGAAAAAGACCAATATTAGAGAGCTCTTTAATAGTAGTAAAGATTGACTAACTAACGGAACATATTACTATTCTTTTTTAAATTTAACCCAGCAAATAAGACCTCAATATTACATTATTTTCCATTACAAATAAGCATACTAAAGTTGATGGGAAAAAGGAAAATAAATTGGTTTGGACCCTGTCTAAGAATGAATTGCCTTATAAGAGATACTTTGGAAGAATTAGTGCCTGGAAGGAAAAGAGTGGGAAAAAGTGTCATCTCCTGGACAACATGAATACCGAAGTATCGGGTGCCTTCGGATGTCATGGTTACTTGAAGTTATACTAGAGACTCTTTATATAAACATGAGGGAAAACAATAGGATACATAATTGCTATGCTGGTGCAGAGCGGAGCTAGTTAACTTTAGAACATCATTATGAATATTGAGTACCTACAGAAAGGACAATTATTACGAGACATAGTTCCAGTTATTAATACACGAATTACTAATTAAGATACTTACTTGCCCTGTACTTTGTCATTAACCCTTTGCTGTAATTATCCACTTTCACTCAGTTAGTGATTCATTACATACAAATTAAATTTTTCTAACTATTCCACTAATACCAAATACGCAGCCATGACGTCTTTGTATCGCCGCACTAACTAGTCTCTCAAGCAATGTTTATGATTCCGCAGACATAGATAACTTCCACCGAGGAAGGGAAATATATTTCAACTAGGAAATTAGAGTAAATGATACTAACTCACATTGTCCGTTAATTCTAAGACTTATAGACTCCATCCTTCTCTGCAATGCATAGCTGTATATCCGTACACGTCCAAATTATTTTTATTATCTTAACGTGCTTGAAACATTAAAAATAGGCTTTATAACTAACACAACCTTCCATCAAATGGTAACTGTCCAAATAGGCCGCTTTAAAATTACTATCCAAACGGGTTAGGTCGAAATTTCAACATACTACATAATACAGAGATGCGATAGTTAGTCGCCATACTTTCCAGCATGTGTTGGAAGTATACTTTTGGGCCGGCTTACCTTTCTACTTCTCTGATAGGCAGGTTCGAAACAATTACTTATAAACAAAGGAAATGAGCTAAATACTACGACTGTATTCATTCGTAGACAATATAATACAAAATAACTATTATGATTGAAAGATGCTAATATACTATTTTTATGTACTAAAGAAAACTAAATATTTATGAAAGACCATTACATATTGTAACGTTAATTCGTTCGTCAGCTACGTTACATATTCCCTGATTCTAAATGTTTATGCAATGCTCAAGATTATCTAGAATAACCCAACACAGTTATGCACTTTAAATATATATTATTATCCTTCAACTTGTATCTCGTTCACCACATTCAAATATTATACATTCAGATTACACAAGACGGTTCTTCGTTACCTCTATATCCTTTTTACTTAACCATACCAACGACATTAAGCAGACAAACAAATCGACATAGCAACGACTGCAAGAAAACTCTCAAAATAATACAAAATATTTAAATTATTTATTTATGTAATTTCTTCTTCTTCTTCTTGATAGCTTGTGCCCTTTAAATAGCTCATTTTTCCCGTAAATAAAAATGATATTTAAAAGTACATAAGAAATATGCATTATCGTTGTATAATGGCTCCCGAAGTATGAGACTTCTTTACATTGATCATAATTAAAGAAGGAATCCTGGAAAGTTGCACATTTCGTAAAGAATAGTTACCTTAGCTTTTGTATAATCCTCGTATATACAAAAGTTACAATTCATAAAATAACGTACATTTTCATTTTATCTCAATATCATTCTTATATTTATCCCACAATCAACTTTATTTTTAGTTTATAAAATTACCGACGATAAGGAGATATTCAAAATGTGGTACATTTGTTGATTATTTTAGGTCCTAAATAGATTATTTTATTCGATGCCATTTATACTCGTGAACAGGAAAGTTTATGTAAGTCGGGATATAACATGTTCATTTATTCGGGCATATTTAATATAAACTTAATATACAATATTTGTATTTAATACATAGCTATGATTCTATAGAATCAAACGAAGTAAGAATTACAATGAAATCAGAACAATATTCAAAGTGAAACAAAACAAAAACCAATTAATATCACAAAAAGAAAAATCACACAATAAAGAAGTGGTTACGCTAATGATTAATTTGAAACTACTATATTATCAATATTAATCTCGGATAACACGTCTGAAGGGACTAAGTTTTCAACTAGTTGCATCCATTTTTGGTATGCTTTGACGGACGCCATAACCTTAGGTTAAGTTACATTATCAAGAGATTCGATTAGATTGCTTTGAATACCACAATCTTGATTACAGTCCGGTATGTTATTTATTTCACCAGATCATTGGTTCCTATTTTGAAAATTTCTGCCACCTATGTAATTACTACGAAATCTGGGAGTACGTGGATAATTAGATCGATTGTTTACATTGTTCCTAGAAACAGTACTATTATTATTTATATTTCTTCTGAAATTAGGTTTTGCCGTATTGTAGTGACGAGTAAATCTAACATTATCCCTCGTACTATGATTGCAATCCCCTCTAACATGTATATTTCGAACAGGAATATGGTTAGTTTGATTTCTATTATTTTTTACTTTGCAATCTAATCTGGTTTTCATAATTTTGAACAATCATTATTAAATAATTGAAATTTATACATTGCGACGAAATCAATACCTGCTGAAGCTTATTAATATCAGTAGTAATATTCTTACTGATGCGATAATACGTGACACCTGCTGGTAATGATTCATTTGTTTCAAGTCGCTATATGCTGCGATTCCAAAATCAATAAGGCTTTTATCGACTTTTGAATCAAAACGTTTATTCCTTATCTGAGCATCCCTGTCTGCTAATATAAAGCCATTCTCGATATTAGCTAACAATACATTTTTAAAATCCGAATAGTTACGCAAACTACCTCTAATTGCCTTGTCCATAAAGAATAGGGTGGTAACAAAATATACGGTAAGAGTTTAAGGAAATTGGTCATACCTATGCCAATTAACTCCCATCCTTTCTCAAATTTCTCTAGAAACGTACTTGCTGGGATGTCTTCTGATCTGCCGCTGAATTTAGTTAATAACTTTATTTCACTAAATTTCACCCGATTCTTATTATTACTAAAATGCCTTAGATGTCGTTTAACGTGCGTATGATTTCTGTGAGGTGACCTGCTTTCCTTATTCTCAGTATTTGAGATAGTGTCCTTCCCTCAGAATAGGTTTTTGATGAATTGTTGTCTTCTTCGCAGTGTCTTAACTCAGGTCTCCTATATTCATCATGCACAGCATTGAGGGCAGGATAAGGATTACAGTTGACCGCATTAATTTCCTCTTTTAATAATATGGTTCTCTTCCTGCAGTCTTCGAATTTGAGTGGCATGTTACTTGGCTTGGGTTTCGCCTACGTCAATAGTTCTTTCCACCAACGCAAAGCTATGAATGATTTGTTCCTTTGTATTGTCAGTTACTTCCAAGTTGGTATTTATCTGTTCCAATTTGGAATCCAACTGGTGTCTTATTTGTCGAGTCACTTGTTCCAATCTGGTGTTCAATTTGGAATCCATTTGTTGTCCTGTTTGCTGAGCCACTTGTTCCAATCTGGTGTCCAATTTGGAATCCAGTTCTTCCAATCTGGTGCCCAATTTGGAATCCACTTATTGTCCTATATGCTGAGCAGCATGTTCAATATGGTATCAAAGTTGTGTATCATCCTTCCAAATTAGAATCCATCTGTTGTGACATAGAATTCATTTGTTGTCTTAGGTGTTGTAAAAGTTTAATTACATCTGTTGAAGTCTCACTTCGAGAAATATCAACTTCTTCAACTCTGGTATTCACATTCATTGTAGGTCTTCTGTATTTTTTTTATTTATTACGAAGCAACAGATAATCCGTGATTCTCAAGGATAGTTTACTAATACTTCAAACTGATCTCTAAGGCCCATGGTTTCAGTACCATAAAATATGTAACGGTAATTCCTTCGTCATCCACGTTACATATTCCCTGATTATAAATGTTTATGCAATGCACAAAATTATCTAGAATAACTCAACACAGTTATGTACTTCAAATATATATTATTATCCTTCAACATATATCTCGTTCGCCACATTAAAATATTCTACAATCCGATTACACAAGATGGCTCTTCGTTACATCTATATTTCTTTTAGTTACCATACCAACGACATTAAGCAGATACACAAATCGTCATAGCAACGACTACAAGAAAATTCTTAATATAATACAAAATATTTAAATTATTTCTTTATATAATTTCTTCTTCTTCTCGATAGATTGTGCCTTTTAAATTGTTCATTTTTCCCGTAAATAAAAATTATATTTAAAAGCACATAAGAAATGTACATTATTGTTTGTAATATAAACGACAAGAACAACATCGCACAGGAGAAGAAAGAAATGCTTACGCAGACATCTGAGCGAAGCTTGCCCGACGTCATCCATTTTGAGTCCTTAAAAGTGAACAAGAACCAGAAAAAACATTCTCTTTGGGGAAGTATGTAACGCCAACTAGGGACCTTACACTCTTCGCAGTATTTGCACAAGCGCAGTATATTACCGACGTCAGCCATTATTTTATTCATTAAATCTTCACAACCTTGCAACCGGAAAGACTGCTTTCAATACAATAACGAAACAATATCGAAAAAAGTCCGGAATGAGTTTCCTTCATGTTGTGGCATTAAAGCACGCAAGGTGTATCAAACACTGATAGTGACGGGCACATATTCTGCAATTCCTTCCCAGGACAGAATAAAAACTACGCAATATTCATATTTTCTTTTACTTTCTGGTCCACACAAAGCAAAAGTTTAAGATCCTTCTGATTACATTTCCAGTAAGGGGAAATTCATACTTAGAATATGACACAATCATGGGCATAATAAACACAGATCAAAATATGAAACACCCAGTGACTGGCATGAGGTTATTGAACATGCACGGAAAGATACAGAACTTTTCATTGTAAAATACTGTAAGCCGGAAATTTTCCAGCAATGGACGTTTATTCGCAAGAGATACAAAAAATGTCGTTTCGCACAAATGACAACCTCACAATTCCTTGTAAGAAGATGGATACGCAGATTCTCCTTTGAAAGTCATACTTTAATTCATACAAAACATACAAAATCATAAAAACCTCTCAATTTCGATAATTGACTTCAGGTTCATTGCCTCGAATGAAGCAGGGACTCCTGATTAGAATTTCACGTGCAAAATTTGATGACTAGCAACTCTTGAAGCAATTTTGTGGACCATATGCTCTAGAGTACTCAGTTCATTGAGAATACGCGAAAATTAGGTGGAGAAAGACAAGGAGTAAGTTTCAGTAAGGACATCTCACACAAACTAGAAACAAAGTGGAATATTACCTCTAGTGATGTGAAGTGGAAACTTTTCCATTTAAAAAAAATCCGGAAACTTTCCCCCTATATTTTTCCGGAAATTTTTCCGTTCTAAACAAACATCAGTGATCAAGTAGAAATTCTTCATTAACCACAAAATTGATTGATTTCATGTAGAGCAATTTTAAAAAGTGGATTATCATTTACAGTATGTGAAAATTTTCATGGCTTAGAAAATTTGTGGTATTACTTTTCCGGTAAACATGTATTACAATTCTTCATGGATCGAAAATTTTTCTCTCGTGTATGGAAAAATTGAAAAACTTTTTATAAGTATGAAAACTTTCATAATTTTAAAGCAAAAAGTAAAATAACTTTTTTGAAAATTGGAAAGTTTAATTTCTCTGCAGAAACAACTGAAAGGAATTTTCATGAATCGGAAAATTTTCATTATGATATGGAAACAAGTGAAAGAACATTTCATAACCCGTACAATTTTGAATCTAATATAAATAAAATAAAGTGTGTGTGTGTGTGTGTGTGTGTGTGTGTGTGTGTGTGTGTGTGTGTGTGTGTGTGTGTGTGTGTGTGTGTGTGTGTGCGGCCTGGCTACCAGATGACTTGACCGAGAGCTACCACCTTTTGGTCACGGGTACCTTGGTTCAGGCCCCAGACAAAAAGAAGCGCTTGTTTTAATTCGACCCAGGGGGTCTCAGGAAAGTCGTTTGCCGGGACATGTAAAGTAGTAGAAAATGACCGATATTAGTGTCAAATTTTATAGTTTTTGCGGTCGCTAAAATCAAAAGTAAAACCCCGATCGCATTAACTTCCAGATTCACCCCATGAGGTTGTGGGCCGCGGGTTACCGGGGAGTATACCAAGACATGTAAAAATAATCCAAAATGACCGATATTAGTGTTAAATCCATAGTCTTCTCGGTGGCAGAGATCAATGGTGACACTTTCATTAGCGATGATTTTCAACTTCAGTCATCATTGTATGCGAGCTGGGGTTAGCGGAGAAGGTTACCAAAACATGAGCGATATGAGTGTCAAATCCATAGTTTTTGCGGTTGCTGAGATGAATGGAGATATTCTTACAGGCGTTTGCTTCCAAATACAGCCACCATCCAAAGAATGGATATTTTCAGCTAGTACCATATAAAATGATATTAGGTGGAAAAATTTTTCACTATATTTTAAAACACATTGAGCTATAAAATGGAGTTCCCGTAGAGGAAAGTTAGACGGCAACAAATTATAATTTTTCAATTAGCTTTCGGTTAACCGGAAGATTTTGTAATATTTTGAGTTGGCAAGTAAAAACTTACATAGTGTTTCTCTGTGTGAGGGGGGTGAGTGAGTGTGCTGTTTGTGTGTGATTGACTGTGCGTGTAGAATGCAGGGAACATAAATCGAGTTCAGAGTACTTATATTCGATTGTTTAAAATGCAAGAAGGCGAAGACAAACCTTTGTGAATTCATCAATTATTACAAAAACAGAAAATTTCACTATTTCTTCATATATAAGCCTGCCTTTCTAATGAAATAACTACATAGAAGTTCCAGTTCCTTATCAAGATTATTTTTGTAACAGAAAATAAAAAGAAATACTTTGATTTTTAATTGTGTTTAAAGCTATAAGAAAACCTAGTCTTAACGCTTATTAAATTAACGAAATGTGATTTTCTGAGGTAAAAGGTGAATTTTGATGTAAAAATACATTGACGTTTTTCAATCATTTTTGCTGAAATGAAGCATCTTTAGATTTTCACTTCTTGAAACTTTCTTCAGATAATATTAATTGCAAATAAATGTTAGGAATAAACAACGATGTAGGGATAAGTGTAGTATGTTTTTTTATGAATCGGAAAATTTAAATCACTGATTATCTCTGCATGTACTGTTTATTCAATAAAGGTTCTTGGAAGAAAAAAAATTATTCGGTTCCGTATTCCGTATACGTATTCTCGATTCTCTTATTCTTATTTTTTCCTCCAAATATGAATATCAATTCTGTATAATTAGTGATAACAACTTACAGCTTTATAAATATTCAAAACTTCATATCTACGTCCTTACAAAGTATTTTGCTCGTAATGTCTAGGGTATTTGGCTCATATCAAAGAATATTAAATGAAATTACGAGAAATTAAATAGGAGATTAATCGTTTATTTACAAATAGAATACTCTAATTTTAAGGTAGAGTACTAACTTTAATTCAGGACGCCACTCCGCCCTATATCCTCTATATCTTCCTTCTTACCCTTCCCCAATAACTAATGGAGAAAGGAAGTATTTTAATCTAAACTCTAGAGATCCTAATTTCCTTATTAATCAAATTACTCTCTATTATAGCAGGGACCTGTGGAAAATACGGTTTACAGAATTCAATTACTCCTGGACCGCACTCCTTGCTTTTAAAGACGGGACCTTGACTCAAAGGTCACAGTTTGGCCTAAACCTGTCTCTGGGACTCCAAGTTAAGTCCACAAAAGGATTCTATCTAGCTTAAGCATATAATTATATAAGATAGGTTGGTATTAGGGATAGGATGTCAGCCTCTACTCATGGCTCTAAATAATTTTCCTTACACTCAACGAAATAAAGGAATTTGGTTAGTTACTTACTCTAACACTCTCTTAAATGAAAGTTGCAGTGAGAAAATTTCTAAACTCTTACAGCACCTAAATATGCTATAATTACACAAGTAAGGGGACGAACCCAAACGCATTTGGATTTCTATTAAATGTTCCTCCACCACTAGTACGGAACCAAAACCTCGAGTCTATACGTGCGTCACTCACCTCCGCCATAGACCCTTAGGAAGCTTAAATACTCCCATTCTAAACAAGCAATAGTAATCCAATAGCCTCTGTTATAGGCGTAGGATTAAGCATCTAAAATAACAACTTATTTCCTAACTCCCCTATCATTTGTATATCCTATCTCACGGCCAAAGCTCAAATGCTTAAGTGGGCATCTGTAATGTAGTAGAATCACTATTCTGTTTACATACAGTAACTAACTAGAGGGGACTCTTTCCCACTGCACTATTCACTTCCAGTGCAGCGGACTGGCTGGCCAAGATCATACATTCAGGAATCCTCAAAACGCACAGCGACGAAGATAGGGGAGGCAGCCTTTTTATACGTTTTTGGCCTGCTAAAAAAATAGCAACAAAAAATCTTTTGAAAATTTTTAGCGCCAACTTCTCAAATGGAAAATTCCAAGTAAGGGAGGCTGAAATACAATGGATTTTCGCAGCTAGCCTCTTCGACAGGCTTCTAAAAGAAAAAGCATGCAAAAAGCAAAGATAGCACTAGCTAAACTGTAAATAGTAATATTGTTAATTCTTAAATAAGAGGGGATGATGCTCTAATATATATATACATAAATATACAACGTAAATTGATTAAATATTTCCTTACACTAATAATAATAAAACAAATGAATAGATATATACCAATAAATTAAAATACTCCTGGCCTGGATTTCTAACTTATAAATAAACACAATTATTAAATAGAGCAATATTCAAATTATATCATCTATATTTGAATCTAATATCAGCAAGGTCGCTAGACGTACCTTGCATATAACCCCATCACAAAAAAAGAAAGAAAAAAATGATATTATTCTCACTTGTTACTTAGAGTATTCAGTTTATAGTCCGGATCAGTCTTATATTTCAAAAATTTTTCATCACAACACTATCACAATCGCAAAAACTAAAACAAACAAATTTTTCATTTAATTTCGTAACGACTTAAAATTTTTAGGGAGAATTTCCCTTCAGTACTTAGTCTCGTGACCATCTTTAAAAAACAAAAAATTATTAATTTCCAATTTAATTCAATATTTATTCACTTCACTTGTTCACTCACTTCCACTGTTTTTTTCTGTTTATCTGCACTACCGACTTGTAGATTGCTGTTCACTACAAGTCCAACTTCCTTTTTGCCGTGTCAACTCTGTTTACAGTACCTGATAAGTCTAAGTTCTTACCTGGTGTTATGGGAAGGTTATCTAATCCCTCACCGTCAGTGATTGGATCCAAGAAACAACCATCCTCGACATCAGCATCTGGATTTCTGGAAGAATCTTTCGAACTCGGTCCACCAAGGTTTGAGTCCTTTTCTGTGATCAACTGCTTATTAAACTTTTGCACCGATTCCTGATATTGAAGTGCTCTAATGTCCTTCAGAGTATAACCTGGGTCATTTACTCGAACTTTCTTACTTTTACTGTTATTTAACTGTGAAAAACGCATACGACGTTTATTGTTTCGTGAAGCATCTACGTGACACAATAATTCAAGTTCAAAACTTGCCTCTGCTTTAGGACGAGCAGCAACGTACACACTACGTGTAGGTTTCTTAAATCCGTTCGACATTTTTTTTCAAACTTTGAGAGTACAAACAACGAAGTTTACAGTAAACGACGAGATGAGAAACTGTGATCTTGGCCAGGATTGTTCCCTAAACTAGCTAAATTTCTCTAAGAAAGAAAAAAAATAACAGCACAAACAATTTTTTTGAGCTTAAATTACTACGACTGTGGGATGTTTTATTTTCCCACCAACTTTACTTTCTCTTTCGTCTGGAAATAGCGTTTTGGCAAACTCTGGCTGTAGTTCACGAACCTTCTTAAAATTCTGGGGCCATAAAAACAGGTTTGATCATATCAACGTTGGTCTTGACTGTTCTACCACTGTCTTGATTCCGAATTATATAAGTATTTGCAGCTAACTGCTTTTCGATCTTCCAAGGACCGCTGTATCTTGGTAAGAGGCCTGCACTCACTTTATTAGTGGGGGAAGAAAGTCGTATTATCATCCACCATACCATCTGACCGGGTTTGAATGGATTCGGTCGTCGACCTCTATTGTAAATTAGTTTTCTGTCAGCATGTTTTCGTCTCTGTATCTCATTCGCGCGTTTGTAAGCAGTCTCCATTCTCAGTTGGATTTCCCGAACATATTTACAATAATCTGGCTCCTCTTGAACTTCTTTCTCTTCTTGAGTCTCATATAACGGGTGTTTAAACGACCTTCCAAAGAATAGAAATGCTGGGCTGTATCCTGTAGCCGAACAAACTCTGGAATTTATTACAAAATCAATAAGTTTAATATCTTTCGCTTAATTTTCATGCCGAGAATTGTCTTTACATCTTTTATCATTTTTCGCTTTTATTTCCCTTTGGCCTATAAGCGCTAATAAAATGACATCTTGTCTTAAGCAGACTCATTGTTTCTCTCCACAATTTTCCTGAAAATATTGAGTGATTGTCACTAGATATCTGAGAATAATGTTCAAATTCCGAGAAATAAGTTAAAAGACAGTTTACCATTGTCTTTGCAGTAAGTCTTCTGACAGGATAAATCTTTACCAATCTTGAAAATCCATCAACAAGGACTAATCCATATCTATATCCTCCTATTTTACTTGGCACTAACGATCCAAAATTATCGACATACAGTATCTGGTTAGGCCTAACAGCTAATGAAGATTCCATAAACCCATACTTCGTATTAGTATTTTCCTTGTATAGACTACAGGGAACACAAGCTTTGCAGAATTTGCGTACATCGTCACGCATATTTGCCCAGAAGTAAGCTTCCCGCAACTTTCTTAGCGTTTCTATCCACGAAGGATGACCTGAATCTTTAATTACATGAGCCATCACACAGAGAGTTGCTCTCAATGAGTTTGGGATCCAAACCACATCCCTAACTTCCTCATTTACTCTCAATCTTCTTTTCAGAATTCCATTCTCGTCTATAAAACAATTTCTCTTCAGTCTCTTAAATTTTTGTCTCAGCTTACTTGAAACTGACACCTTATCTCCTTTTAAGAATGCAATGAATTTCGAAATAAAAGAATCTCCATTTTGATTTTCTCTAAGTTTATCTAAATGTCTGATTTGCGAGAAGTCTGCATAATTATTTTCTTCCTCTTCTTCTACTAACATGCAGTAAGGTAATTCCGATAGCATTTCTCTCTTTTCTTCTAGAGAAAATTTTCTTACTTTGCTTACGATAAGTTCTTTCTTCTCTTCTTTTCCTTCATTTGTTTCTTTAATAGCTTTACTTCCCTAAAACTATTATAATCTATGAGTAAAACCTCAGACGTTGGTAGCTCCTGAACGTCTACTACTTTTCCTTCACTTGTCTCTATCTTTAGAAAACCAGAATCGTTTTCAGCTTCTAACGGTAATAATTCATTAGCCTCGTTGCTCCCCTCAAACTCTGGACCTTCGGTGTGCGAGTTTTCGAGACGAGACAGAAAATCTACGGGATTTGTCTTCCCTTGCTGAAATCTCAGCACAACTGCAAATCTCATTATTCTTGTTAACCACCTCTGAACAAGCGCTGGTACTTTCATAGATTTTATCAGTGATAAAATCGGTCTATGATCTGTATATACATGAATGACAGGAGTATGAATTAAATATAATTCGAACTTCTCAAGTGCAATAACAATGGATAAAAGCTCTAGATACGTAGAACTATATTTACTCTGAGTGGGAGATAACTTTCTAGATCCATACACTACTACTGCTAAACGGCCCTTTTCATCCTTTTGGCAGAGGGTGTACCCAGTAGCCACCGAGCTTCCGTCCACATATAAGTAGAACGGATCATCTAACTTCGGTAGAAGTAATTCAGGATCTTTGGCTATTTTTTTCTTTAGATGCAATAACGCTTGCTCGTGCTTTTCTTCCCATTTAAATTTTGCATCTCGCTTCAACAAATCTGTAAGCAGTGAAACTATCATAGCCATATTTGGTATCCGAAAGTGAAAAAACTGGAAAAAAACCCAAGATCGCTTGAAGCTGTTTTACATTCTTCGGTCTAGTGATTTTCTGCGCCATCTTTAATTTCTCCGGAGTACAAGTTATTCTACCGGGAGTAATAGTACATCCCAGAAATTCTATTTTCTGCGTAAAAAGAACTGCCTTATCCGGGTTAAAGGTAAGTCCTGCATCGCAAATTCTCTTCAACGTTTCTTCAAGAGTTTCAATTAACTCATCAGGTGTTTGACCGCCCACCACTATATCATCATAGAATGAGATGACCTTAGTATAATATAGTTCCTTTAAAACCATTTGCATTAACCTGGCTAAAGCAAATGGGTAATTACATAATCCATAAACTCCTCCAATGAACTGATACCTGCCTAAATGAGTTATAAAACCTGTATACGGTTGACTTTCTTCATCTAATTCAATCTCGGCGAAAGTATATGATAAATCAAAACATGCATAGAAATTCATCTTCCCTAAGTGAGTTAGGGCTTCCATTATACTTGGCAAACCTACTTTTTCCTTCTCCGATAGTTCGTTGACTCTTCTACTATCTAATATGACCTTAAAATTACCATCCTTTTTCTTATGCAAAATCGGGCAGCTTACGTACGGAATACTTGCCTTTTTTATAATTCTATCTTTTTCCATTTGATCTAACAGTTTCTCCATAATCTGTCTTTTCTCTATAGACATAGGTCCAAGCCGACAGGAAAAGGGTTTGGGGTTTTTAATATTTATATGATGTTTCATTAAATGTGTAACTCCTGGTTTGTCTGAAAAAACGTTCTTATATTTTTCCAAAATATTTCTCATTTTATTTTTTCTCTGTGGGTCTAAACTAACATTGTATAACATCTTTTCTATAAGCTGGCTGGGAGCACTCTCAATGGCCGCACAAGGGACATTTCCCTCCCCTCTACTTTTATGAGGTTTGTCATACTCGCATACTGCCATCCATCCGCTCTCAATACACCATCCTCGGAGCGATGTACACAAAACAATCTTTGCCCTCGCCAGGCAATCTCTCCCTACAATTATGGGTTTCAAAAGAGAAGATATCACGTGGAACCGTTACCTAATTTTATGGCCGTAAAATTCAACTTCTACGAGCACACTCTCTAAGGAAGTCGTTGACCTACTCGCTAGACTTAAATACAATGGATCCTTCTTAAACTTCGCCCCTCTCTCTTTCCACAAATTTGCTTCGTTTTCGTCAACAAAGCTCAGTAGGCTGCCAGAGTCGCAAAACAAGAATACCTCTCTATTTAATATTGTCGCTTTTATTAGTGGCTCTGTTCTCCACCCTTGAGATTCCTTTTTTGCTTTCGATGCAATAAAAAAGAATTCTTTCTTTTTCCTGACGCACCATCGTTTCCATCTTTACAAAGAGTACCGTTATCCCTCATTCATGTTGACAAACTTTTTGAAGTTCTCTCTCGATCCTCTGGAATTACGAATCTCGTAAGAAACGACTCATCGCTAAAGCACCATGAATTGTTCGCAAAGTAGAGATCTATCTTTCCTTCTGATAGAAAATCAGCACCAAGCACAAATTCAATAGAAGCGTGAGAAAGAGCATAGAATTTATGCGTAAATTTCCTCCTTTTTGTGAAAAAAGTTGGCATAACCACAAGACTACAGTTAGCTTCACCTGTAGCTAACAAAATCTTTTCATTTACTTTCTCCGATTTCGCTCCTTTCTCTATCCATTTTTTCGCGGTCATAATATCAATTAATGAATAATCCACTGTCCAAGTAACAGTCTTTAATCTGTCCGTAAAATTTCCCAAAAAGATAAAGAGGTGCATATTTCCCTCTAACAAGTTTTCTAGGAAAACTACTGACCGTAGTTGCAATATTTTCCCTTTTCCCGTGGTTCTCAACCTTTTTCTTGTTGGGGCAAACATAGCTTTTGTGCCCAAAACCTCGACAAGCATGACACTTAATTTCAGCCTTTCTTGGTCCCTCTTTCTTACTTTCTCTCTTTTCATTTGTTTGCCTGCTAAAATATGCTGGATTTAATGCTTGCGGCCTAATCTGGGGGACTGACTCAGTGCCTATCTCTCTACTACTCACTGCAGCCAATTGGATACTTTCTTCCTTCCCTGCGCTATGCTGCTTAGCATAGTTATAATCTTCTAATAAATACGCTTGAATTTTCAAGGCGTATTCTTCCAACTCCCTTAAGTTTGCAAATTTGCTATCATGAAGAAATTGGTTATACTTAGTGTGCGCTTTACTTACAATCTTAGCTATCTGTTCTACATGCTCGATTGGATTTTTCATATGAGAGAAAACAATGCCATTTCTCTAATAAATCTTGAAACGATTCATCCGGTCTCTGAATTCGTGTCGCCAATTGTGCTTCTATTTCGCTTTCATAATTGAAGCTAAAATATTCCTGCAGTAGACTATGCCTAAATGCAGTAAAATCTGTAAATTTCGACTTGAAATTAAACCATTTACGGGCGTCAGAAACTAAGGCATTTGGAATAACTTTCTCTAGCAATTCATTCATTGTCATATTTTTGCACTTTTCAAAATCTGTCAATTCATCGAGGAAATCAAATGGATTCTCCGTTACTTGTCCTGAGAACTTCGGTAACGGTAGTTTTATTTCATCCAAACTACTACATTTACAATTTCTGTGCTCATTATTTTCTTGATTCCCCTCTCTAAGCTTACGTATTTCCAGTACTATCTGGTCTATTCCTAGATCAACATCCGAATCTATCCCTAAAGCGGATTTTAACAAGTCTAATTCAATTACGTTCTCCATTTTCCTCCTACGTCTTTTTCTCGGTTTCATTTAATTTCTATTCCGGACGAGAATTCCCCAATTTTGGAAGAAAAAAAGTTTCGTATTGTCTTGCCCGTTTTCACGACACTCTTAATCTTCCAAGTATGAATATCAATTCCGTATAATTAGTGATAACAACTTACAGCTCTATAAATATTCAAAACTTCATATCTACGTCCTTACAAAGTACTTTGCTCGTAATGTCTAGGGTATTTGGCTCATATCAAAGAATATTAAATGAAATTACGAGAAATTAAATAGGAGATTAATCGTTTATTTACAAATAGAATACTCTAATTTTAAGGTAGGGTACTAACTTTAATTCAGGACGCCACTCCGCCCTATATCCTCTATATCTTCCTTCTTACCCTTCCCCAATAACTAATGGAGAAAGGAAGTATTTTAATCTAAACTCTAGAGATCCTAATTTCCTTATTAATCAAATTACTCTCTATTATAGCAGGGACCTGTGGAAAATACGGTTTACAGAATTCAATTACTCCTGGACCGCACTCCTTGCTTTTAAAGACGGGGCCTTGACTCAAAGGTCACTGTTTGGCCTAAACCTGTCTCTGGGACTCCAAGTTAAGTCCACAAAAGGATTCTATCTAGCTTAAGCATATAATTATATAAGATAGGTTGGTATTAGGGATAGGATGTCAGCCTCTACTCATGGCTCTAAATAATTTTCCTTACACTCAACGAAATAAAGGAATTTGGTTAGTTACTTACTCTAACACTCTCTTAAATGAAAGTTGCAGTGAGAAAATTTCTAAACTCTTACAGCACCTAAATATGCTATAATTACACAAGTAAGGGGACGAACCCAAACGCATTTGGATTTCTATTAAATGTTCCTCCACCACTAGTACGGAACCAAAACCTCGAGTCTATACGTGCGTCACTCACCTCCGCCATAGACCCTTAGGAAGCTTAAATACTCCCATTCTAAACAAGCAATAGTAATCCAATAGCCTCTGTTATAGGCGTAGGATTAAGCATCTAAAATAACAACTTATTTCCTAACTCCCCTATCATTTGTATATCCTATCTCACGGCCAAAGCTCAAATGCTTAAGTGGGCATCTGTAATGTAGTAGAATCACTATTCTGTTTACATACAGTAACTAACTAGAGGGGACTCTTTCCCACTGCACTATTCACTTCCAGTGCAGCGGACTGGCTGGCCAAGATCATACATTCAGGAATCCTCAAAACGCACAGCGACGAAGATAAGGGAGGCAGCCTTTTTATACGTTTTTGGCCTGCTAAAAAGTAGCAACAAAAAATCTTTTGAAAATTTTTAGCGCCAACTTCTCAAATGGAAAATTCCCAGTAAGGGATACTAAAATACAACGGATTTTCGCAGCTAGCCTCCTCGACAGGCTTCTAAAAGAAAAAGTTAGCATGGAAAAAGCAAAGATAGCACTAGCTAAACTGTAAATAATAATATGGTTAATTCTTAAATAAGAGGGGATGATGCTCTAATATATATATACATAAATATATAACATAAATTGATTAAATATTTCCTTACACTAATAATAATAAAACAAATGAATAGATATATACAAATAAATTAATATACTCCAGGCCTGGATTTCTAACTTATAAATAAACACAATTATTAAATAGAGCAATATTCAAATTATATCATTTATATTTGAATCTAATATCAGTAGTGATGTGAGGTGGAAAATTTTCCGCTATATTTTTCCGGAAAATTTTCAGTTCTAAAAATATCAGTAATCAAGTAACAATTCCTCAGCAATCATGAAATTGATTGAATTCATGTATAGAAATGATAAAAAGTGAAAGATCGTTTAAAGAATCTGAAAATTTTATGGCTCAGACAATTTTCAGTACTATGTAGGAACAAGCTAAACAATTTTTCAAGAATCGAAATATTTTCTGCCTTATATGGAAAAATTGAAAAACTTTTTATGAGTCGGAAAATTTTCATTTGAAGCAAAAAGTAAAACAACTTTTTTGTGAATCGGAAAGTTTTATTGCTCTGTAGAAACAAATGACAGGAATTTTCATAGATCGGAAAATGTTCACCACGATGTAGAAATAAGTGGAAAAAACTTTTCATAGACCGGGCAATTTTGGATATTATGTATAGTGATGTTAGGTGGAAAATTTTCCACGATATTTACCTGCACATAGAGCTACAAAATTGAATTTCAGTAGAGGAAAGTCAGTCAGCAACAAATTATAATTTTCCAAGTAGCTTTCAGGAACCGGAAAGTTTTCTATTTCAAGTTGGGAAATAAAATTTTACAGTGTTTCTCTCTCTCTCTCTCTTGCTCTGCGAGCTTCTTCGATGCTAAGCGGTTAGCATACGCACTGGCATGAAAAACCTGGCTTCGATTCCCAGCGGGAGCTCATGTAGTTCGGATTCCACGTTAATCAGTTGGTACCGTTTTATATAGTCTCGCTGCTGAAAGGGACATTAAACTCAAAATCAACTCAATACAACTATTCTCTCTGTGTGTGTGTGTGTATGAATGCAAAGTGCAGAGAACATACATCGAGTTCGTAGAGTACAAATGTCCCATTCTATTATTTAATATTTCAATTTATTAAGTCATGAATATTTTCCGATTCATAAAAACATACTCCACTTATTCATTCGATTCATTAAAAATTGTTCCACTTGTTCCTACATAGTACTGAAAATTGTCTAAGTCATGAAAATTTTCAGATTCTTTAAACGATCTTTCACTTTTTAACATTTCTATATATAAATTTAATCAATTTTATGAATACAGACGTATTGTTACTTAATCACTGATATTTGTTAAGAACGGAAAATTTTCCGGAAAAAATATAAAAGAAAATTTTCCACCTTACATCTCAACTAAACAACTATGTAGGAATAAGTGGAGTATGTGTTTATGAATCGGAAAATTTTCCGGAAAAATATTGAAGAAAATTTTCCACCTCACATCTCTCAACTAAACAACTATGTAGGAATAAGTGGAGTGTGTGTTTATGAATCGGAAAATTTTCCGGAAAATTTTCATTATACAAGACAGACGATTTTTCGATTCATGAAAAATTGTTCCAATAGTTCCTACATTGTACTGAAAATTGTCTGAGCCATGAAAATTTTCAGATTCTCTAAACGATCTTTCACCTTTTAACATTTCTATAGGTGAATTCAATCAATTTTATGAATACTGACGAATTGTTACTTAGTCACTGATATTTAAGAACGGAAAATTTTCCGGAAAAAGAAAGAAAATTTTCCACCTTACATCTCAACTAAACAACTATGTAGGAATAAGTGGAGTATGTGTTTATGAATCGGAAAATTTTCCGGAAAAATATTGAAGAAATTTTTCCACCTCACATCTCTCAACTAAACAATTATGTAGGAATAAGTGGAGTGTGTGTTTATGAATCGGAAAATTGTCCGGAAAATTTTCATTATACAGGACAGACGATTTTTCGATTCATGAAAAATTGTTCCAATAGTTCCTACATCGTACTGAAAATTGTCTGAGCCATGAAAATTTTCAGATTCTTTAAACTATCTTTCACTTTTTAGCTTTTCTATATATGAATTCAATCAATTTTATGAATACTGACGAATTGTTACTTAATCACTTATATTTGTTAAGAGCGGAAAATTTTCCGGAAAAATATAGAAGAAAATGTTCGACCTCACATCTCGACTAAACAACGATGTAGGAATAAGTGGAGTATGTTTTTATGAATCGGAAAATTTTCATCACTAAATATCAGCAAGGTCGCAAGACGTACCTTGCATTCTGCAATTGTATTTTTGTTTCTCAACTGTATTTTTTTATTTTTAACTGTTAATCATTGTAATCTACATGACACTAGAATTCAATAAGATATGAAAACGCATTCTGTAAGACAAAAGTCAAAGGGTGAAATATTTTCTCTATGCATGTATTGTTTATTAACGAAAGATACTGTATTTTTTCCTGTAACTAAATTATTTTATTTGTAACTGCACTTGTAAATCATTGTATTTAAATGACGGTAGAATTCAGTAACACTGTGTATTACTTAAGGACAGAAAATATGATGTAATAATTGCCGAGAACAAACTGAAAATGGCCCTTACACATTGAAATCGCTTTTTCTCTAAACGTCTAGTAATGCACCTGGATCGTTTTCATCTTCTACCCTTCACATAAAATATAAATCTATAGCTTAACGTAGGATCTCGACCCAAATTAGTTTAAACTCGGAATTGAATCCAGGTATCTCGCAACGACGTTTAAGATAAACAGATATACTACGATATTTTCCACATCATCTTTGTAGCTATCATTTTGGTTCATTAAATGTTTCCCGTTGTCTTTCTTAGAATATAAAGTTCCACGAATTATATCGTCTTCAAGTCGGTAATAGCGTTAGACTTTTTTAATCATATTCTGATTAAATAGTAGACAGAGTTTAGTTTTCCAACATGCTAGAGGTCTCAATAGTCTGGTCGCACACAAATAGAATATATCAAATATTTTTCTTCTCTTCTCTTTACCGTTTGAAACACACACAAGTATTCCAGTGCCGTAATCCGTAAAATAATTTTATTTGAAAATTTATTCACTTCGTAGTTAAAACAAATTTAACGCACCTCAAAGAACGCCTTAGGTAATATTATTTTGCTACCTTGCGCAACACTGTTAAGTAGTTAGTCACTGAACAATAAGTAAAGGAGTGATCATTGAGTCTGTAGAATCAGACCTAAAAAAATCCTAACTTTTATGACTTATCATAATTTAAAAATGAAAAAAATATTAATATAATTGCATTTGTACATGAGAGCAGTAATTTGCTTTGATACAAAAATAAAATTCATAGCACCCACATTAATATGAGTCACGAAACAAATCAACACATAACGTTAATCCGATTCTTAACACACGAATCCTAATTCAATTATTTATTTAGTGCAATACTTTGTCAATGGTTTAATTAGTGTCAGCAAAAATACCAATAAAATTTATGTGTTTTAATGCTAACATGCGACAACAGGACAAATATGAATCGGGATGGCCTGTCAATCTCTGATTCCTATATTCCATTGGGCGCAAGAAATAGTTTCAACTAAACACGTATAGAAGTTATAAAATATTCTCAAAATATCTTAAATTTCATACGTTCCCTAAAACGATATAAAATGAAACCATTTATTTTAATTTCCCATGGTTATACCATTTACGCTAAAGGAAAGTGATGAATGTGGAAAGTGAGTGAATTGTAAAATTAACTTTTGTGCTCTCCCCGGGTATTGAATACGGGATCATGTGCACCACAGACACACACGCTGATCGGTAAAGAAATGAGGATGATTTTTAAGTGTTAAGATTCCTAATGACTGTTGGCACGAGAGATAGCAATATACATATTTATTGTTTTGCTTGTATCAGCATGGAATTGTAGAATAAGGCTCAATTAGGATCAGAGGACATGAAAACATTATAGAGAATGTTATTGTGTCTCCAAAAAGTGTAATTGTGTTCACCGGCCTACAATAGAAAGTGTGCTGGGACAATTCCTGTGGGAAAGGAAAACAAAAAATAGATTATAGAAAAGATCAGCCAAAGGCATTGCTCACATGGTTCCTTCTAAAATAATTCAAGTTTGGAAGAAGTCATCAGTAGGTGGAAAAGCTACTTTAAGTCAACAACGAATTGTCTTATTTTTTTCAATATCACGAAAACGTTCGTCAGCTCCTAAAATCAGTGAAAAAATCAAATGCTATATGTGATGCTAAAATTGTACAATTTCAAAAATTTGCCAGTGAAACCTTATTTGATATTGTTTGGTGAAAATGTGCTGATCCACAAATTCATTGTAAAAGTGAAAAACGAAGACGAGTGTCAAAGTTAGAAGTCCCATTTCTTCTTGACCAAAGAATAAAAAGGGATATGATTGTAGAAAGAATAGACAAAAGTGAATTAAAACGGCTTATGAAGCGGTATGAAAGATCCAGAAACATGGAAATGAACATTTGAAACAAGCTGAATGAACTTTAAACAAGGTCGCAAATCTCTCTAATAGTAACCACGATTTAGAATGTTCCGGTTCAGAAAAAAAAATTCATTCATCTCCAAGAATTGGAAAAGATACGAGTCCACTATGCAAGCAAATGAGAGTTAAATTACAAACATTCGTTTCTGCGGTTTGCAGATCAAAAGTATCTGTCCGTCATGCTACACTCCTAACATCTTCACTTTTAGATGTTGGCTTGGTTACTTACAAAATTGAGAGTCCTTACCACCTGCTGACTTTGAACCTGTAGCTGTTCAGTGAATTCAGAACTTCAGTGCGTTGAATTTAAGCACGGATCAAAAATAACTTCTGAATATTTGTCAACCTTTTTCGTTGGGCAATTGTTCTGGAAGTTTGGATAGTCAAAATCCTGGAAGCTACATCAGACTAGATGGGTAACAACTGCTAATAAAATTTTGCGCCTTTACATCGGAAAGGAAAATCCATCAACAGAGTTCAATATTATGGTTTCCCACACAATGAATGTTTAAGCTCTTGTATAGTTCTGTATTAAAATCGAACCATCGTGCACACAAGGAGCTGAACTTTTATGGAAATTTAGGTCATTTTCTAGACCTATGGATCTAGGAATTTTCAAATACTAAAGCAATCATAGGTCCAGTGACAATGCGAAATAAATGCATGGTTCAGTCATCCCGAGAATTTACTTCTGGCAATGATATCGGACACGATGCGAACATAAGAAAGCTCGGTTGAAGGAGAATGTTGAAAACAAGAACACTATCCCTATCTGTCAAATACTGAGTGAGACAGTTCAAAGTCCTGAGGTCAAATAAGCCGCAAGAACCTACATTGACATGATAAATTGGTCTGAGTGTTTCTTGACGGAGCCACCACTAACACACCACCTAAGCAAAGATGAGCTGCAACAGAACATAAACATTGCCGCCATTGCAATGAAGAAGAAATAGCAAGTTTCTCAACACTCAAGCAGTAGAGCACGTGTAAAATTAGTGACAGAAGCGGTCATGTTCTGTGTGTGGTGCAGACGCTCGCTATTAATTTATTTTGGCAACTTTACAATCTTGGGAGCTGATACCACAGGTTACAAAGAAATCTGAATACAAATTAAAAATAAGTAACAACATAAATATTAGAGAACATTTGAGAACAAGTAATATGCAAATAGAAAATTGAAATAAATCCAGGAGTAGGACGGAAGTCAGAACTCGAACTGCACCCACCTCCTCGTGTGAGTTTTCGGTTATTTCAAATGTAAGAAATTTACTTGGAAACAAGCCAAGAGCTGCAGAAACTATAATCCTGTATCTCAGTAAGTTTTCTGCAACGTTCAAAATGTCATACGTTTTTCAAATGTATAAAAACATAAATACATTTCACTTTATTGATTTTTGACTCCATTGTGTCTGATACCTAACAGAAAAGTCACCAAAACGTTTAAATATTTTACGGAATGTTTACAAATATATATTAATATACAAGATCATTGACTCTCCTAAACCCCGCAAACAAAGTCCAAAGGAATGCCGGCAACCCCCAAAATTGAAGTAGAATCTTGAAGTCTTTTACATTATATTGGGACTGTCTGGAGAACAATTATTGCTACGTAAATGGAACCTACTGTAAAGTTATAACTCACTTATTGTCTTTTAAAAATCTACGACGTCGTTATTGTTTTAAAACATCGAGCCGATGGCGGCACCTAAAAAAAATGAGGTATCGATCTGAATTATATTAACCACATTTGGAAAGAATGGCCACTAAAGGTAACAAGATTTCGGTAAAAAAAAGTTTTTCGATACCCCCTATTTAATATCCAGGCTTTGGAGGTAACACAAAATCTTCGGATACATATATCCTATTTTCCGCAAAACCGAGTACTTGTTTATGGAAGATAGCGTAGGATACGTTTTTAACAGTAAAATAAGTCCAACAGCATCCTTTACGGACTTTAACTGCATTCATTGACAATGAGGAAAACCCCAAAGAATATACACTCTAGGTCGCTAAGAATGAAATATATAATTGCCGAAAAATATACTTTAACTCATTTATTTTTTATTCGGATTCAATCTTAAATTACGTACAGACCTTAATCCCTTCCCAGGGGTTAGTTTAGAAGACTTAATGAAAGGATAGACCATATTGAGTACAACATATATATTTTGGAAGGTTATGAAAGAAAAATATTTTTATCATATTATTATCATAATGAAATTGTGGTGAATGTACTGATTTTTACCAACTTATCCCTGTCTGGTTTCAACAGGAAAGACTGGAATGACTGGGATAGCCCGAAGAAAGTGTGCGCTACATTTTATAGAATACCAAAAAACTTTTATAAAGTTTCTACTAAAAATTGATTTGTGCATGTAAAAATTTCCTATATTGGAGATTTTTATTCTTTTTATTCTCTTTTTTTGATAGATTCTTGTAACATTACACAATATGGATGTTTTCGAAAACTTCTACCAAGATTCATTAAAATGGAATGAGGATTACGAGAATTACAGCCGGACAGACTGACTGACAGATACGAATGCTTGTTGAGTCGAATTATAGATAATGCAGTACGTTATTTCCAATTACGTGTAAATTTGATTTCTGATGTGAACGTATTTCTATTGTTTATTAATGAGAATGTTTATACCAGAATATTTTTGATCTAGAATTATATTTGCAGCTTTGTATTATTATTTCAGCAAGACGTAAGAAAAAGCTAACTAAGTAGATCCAGACCCAAAACTGTGATATTACACCTTATAGCTATTCTTTCTATCAAAATAAAAAAATGTTCTTTGTTAAGAATTGAACATGAAACAGGGTATTTGTAGGTAAAAGCGATACTCACTATGCCAAATATTCAAATGCTGCACTCCTCTCAAACTTTATATATTTAAATGATTTTATATTATTACTGTGTGAAACTTGACATGTAATTTTTCTGTTCGTCGTGTTTGTTACACTGTGGTATTATGTATTGCGTAAACTATATTTGCAGACGTTATATATAGCCTATGTTAATATTCTATTAAAAATCATAGGTTTAAAAGTTTAAATAACATCGATCAAATGCTTATATTAAATGATTTTCCATCCGTAAAATTACTACAGGAGACATTACTACGGGGGAAAGAAGTGCTGTGAAATAACCTTCCCTACACATTCAAATGAGCATGGTTCATATCGTCATGGAAAACGGCCACACCAATTCAAATAATTTTATTAACATAGCAAATTCTCAATTCGCCGTTTTATAATTTTACTATTATTAAACTCAATATTCTTAGGGAGAGACGAAAGTATAAAAAGCAAAGGAAAATTGAAAATCTTATTAATGCATTAAATTTGGAAGATAAAACACAGAACATAGGTTACATTAACAAGTGCCCTAGCGGTTTCGAAATTTTTGCTTCCAAAATAGTGCAGGAATTTTGTATAAAAAACATTCAACGAAGAAACTTTGCACTGTTGTATTACTTAACCTCCTTATCAAGATACTAAAACTCCCATAAGATTGACTTTGAGCTTCGACCGCCATATTGGAAAATAGCCGCCAATTTTTAGTTTTTCGCCGATAAATTCTAAAACTAGCAGATATAACGTAACCTATAAACTGAGATTATATTTCGAAAATGAAGAAACATTTTTGTGTATAATACTTCTCTGTAGCTTTATTCGTTAAGAAAATATGGAGATTTAAGTTATGGGAACTTTGTTATCTTGTGCAGAATAGTACGTTTTCCGAGGCTAAATTCGATCACTATACATTGTATACTTACTCAAATCGTACATGAGTGGCCGCAGTGGCTCAGTGGTAGAGCTTGGTGCTTGTGGTCCCTGGTTCGATCCCAGTTCACGCCTACTAAACTTTGTGGTGTACAAACACCGTGTGCGTGGGTTTCCGCGGGATTCACTCGTTTCCTCCCATTTTCTTCATTCCACTATTTTATTCATTTCTTATCATCACTGTCTCCTCTAGCCTAGCCCGCATAATCCCTCAAAGATTTCATTACAAATCTTGCATTGAAATTAATTCAATACCCTTATTCAAGTATAATAATAA
Source organism: Thermobia domestica (assembly GCF_964235325.1). Lineage (NCBI taxonomy): Eukaryota > Metazoa > Arthropoda > Insecta > Zygentoma > Lepismatidae > Thermobia > Thermobia domestica. The sequence goes on from NC_137467.1 coordinate 64,497,354, forward strand.
TAATAATAATAATAATAATAATAATAATAATAATAATAATAACGACTTAAACTATGAACAACGGAAGATTGTACTTTGGACCGACGGATCTAAATTCCAACTTTTCGTCTCCAACTAAATTCCAACGCTAAAAGTTTGTGCTTCATCGTCCCGTACAGCGATTTCCTCTCAACCGTGTAATACCTACAGCAAGGCACGGTTCGGGGATGCACTACAGAATACCATGTTAAGTTAGTGCGAATTAATGGAATAATGGATAAAAACGTGTTGCACAACGTCTAAATATGTCATGGAATTCCATTAGGAACGTGTATTTGGAGCAGTAAATTTGTGCTAAAACAGCACTTCTATCCAAAACACTCTTTCAAGGTATGAATATTTATCTGTAACGCAAAGAAGACGCTTATATCAGCAGCAATTGGAATAGTCACCACAGTCAACGAATTGTTACCCATCGAGCTCTTGTAAGATACGCTTGAGAGGATAGTCCATAAATAAGTGCCAACAAATACTGATGATCTTTTGAACTACTGGAGACGTATACTTTCAATACTCAATACCGAAAAGAAAGAACAAAATTACCCCTCTGGCTTCAATGAATGCAGGGATAAAATCCGGGTCAGCAATGTAGTTATTAAGAGCCAAAAATTATTCCATAGATTATATGTCAAAGAAAGGTTACTGACCAGTTGAGAGGTAGCTTCCAATATGAGCTTTCTCCAAAATCACCTTCATAAAATTTAACATCTTAATGAAAAAGGCCATTACGTCATCTTTAATTTCTGCTTTAAATGTGAAGAAAACAGCTTCCAAGTACCAACGAATGCTATTCATGTTTTAGATTGACATATTCTACATTCTGTTGTATGGCCAAGACCAGCGACATACGGTGATATTCTTGAGTGTTCCATGTCGTACATATTTCCCCAGTACGGTAAAAATTGCATCGTTGTGTTTGATGAAGATCCTGAACAGCCAACAACTAAAGGAATCGAGCAACAGAGAACAGCACGTGCAACGTCGACAACAATTTACTTTCAAGCGAACTCAGTTACGATCTGTAATCAAGCTGAATTTTTAGGTAATCCCAATAATAAAGTTGCCTTAATTAATGACTTGGTAGCTTGTTGTTTGAAATCTAATGTGAAGATTTGCCAAGCAGAAGCTGATGATCATATTTCAATCGTTATTGTAGACTTGAAAAATATAAATATAAATAATACTATTCTACAAGCACTAGTCTGCTCTACAAGCAGTACTCCAAATGTTATTCTAAAACCAATAATACTAGTAGGGCCTACTACATAATTGTAATTTCTAACCAATTTCTGTAAATAGTCTGTCTCATTCAAAAAAAAAATATTTCTCTCTGGCGTCTCATTCAAAAGATGAATCACTTCCTGATTCTTCGTCGTCATGGATCTGTCTTGATGCTCCAACAATGTCGAAATTATTGTCTGCTTTGTCATCTACTCCATTTATAATAAAATTGAAAATGGTTAATTTATGGATTCACATACCTCCCTGATAGAACTGCAATTGCTTATGTTGTTGTATAGATAGAGAGATAGATAGATAGAGAGATAGATAGATAGAGAGATAGATAGATAGATAGATAGAGAGATAGATAGAGAGATAGATAGAGAGATAGAGAGATAGATAGATTAAATACAACTAATCTTTTTCACGAAATAATCATGATATTTATTTGTCTTATGTGACTCAATATTAATCTGACTTCATTTGAAAGTATAACACTCCTTTCTTATGTATACTTACAACTGTGTCTTGCTTAATTAGTTTATATGAGTTGGTATTTATTGTTAGCTTATCGACCGAGAGTTTTGTCCAGACGGGTTTCAGCATATCGAGCTAGTACCGAGCAGAAATGGAAGATATTATCCATAGAATTACGATGATATCTCAATTGCTACTCAAGGCAACTTCATTTCCATGACTGTAATCTTATTACTTAGCAATACTCAGCAGTACTTAATTTGTGGAAAATAGATTTTCGAATTGCAAGATGTGAGGTTATTTTTTGATAAATTGTATCCTTTGTTGTGTATCTTTCAAATAAATGATGATGTAACTAAGATAATTAATCTTGCGCTGAGATTTCCAAGGCAATAGTTCGGTAACCTTCAAATAATAAGTTTTTAGTATCAGATCCACTGGAAGCTTCGAGCGCAATATCAGACTTGTGATTCATATATTAACTCAAAGCATCTCCCACTGTGTTCTGTTTTGCTGGAACGTATAAGATAGTAAAGTTATTCGATTCTATCTCAGGCAGAATATTGACAGCTTCAGCATAAGATTTTAGCAATGTTTGAGGAAGTTTGGAGTCAGTATTGCGGTAGAAATCTAGATTCGATGTAAAATACCGGAAAAACCAAAATGTGTATAGAAGAGCTAACTAACATCAGGACGAACAACTCAGAAACAACTCACGAGATTGGATTTGGGGTCATCTGTAACAACTTTTTTTTTTTGTAACTGCAGCCAACCCTTTTTTTCGACAAGCACACGGAAAGGTATGATGTTCACAATCAGGCTGCGAGGTAGCGATTGACAGAAGTTTGAATGTTGTTGCTCTTTATTGCAAGTGAAGTTGTCACCTTTTGTAACCACGATTGCGAGGGTTCCAAGATTTGAGCGAATTCCTTCAAATAACGAGTATTCTTCGCATATCGAATCCACTATAACGCAGTCTGTCGATCAAGAGCTTGCACAGGTCTATCATTTCACCCACACATGAATATAAGATGTAAAAATTATCAACGTTACACATAATGCTAGAAAACGGGAAGCCTGATAGCATAAGTTTCACGAGACTGTTAATTGCGGCAGTCAATGAAGTGCTTGCCATATTAAGCGTGATGTAAAGATTACCTTCAATGTCTAGAACTGAAAATCCTTTGCACTCCTTACAGCTTTATTTAATGTGGAGTTGAAACAAACCATGTCATAAATATGAAGAGGAATGAAGCTTCCGTGCCATTCGAGGAAAACTGCAATTCGTTGAGGCGAGTAGGAAATTTCAAGGACATCGGTTAGGGGTTCAGACCTCTTATATCTGAAACAAATATATAAACTCCCAAGTGCCTTTTTCAACAATAGAATGGTATGATCTCATCGAGATATCTACCAATATTTAAACCGATCTAATTGCTCTTTGATATCAATCCAGATATGGTATGGGAACGAATAGGGATTTGTTCCTTGAAGTATTGTCGATCAACCTGATTTCATGCTCATATCCTCTGGCGAAATGAGAACCGGTCCACGAGAACACAACTGGGAACGTACGAAGGAGCTCATAGAACCCCTTGTTATCTTCTGCAGCAAGCTCGGGGTTAATTCCTATTCTAATGGGTACTCTCATATTTCGGAACTCTTCCAACTCTTCTTGTGCTGAGGTAACGCTTCAAATGTACTGTCCTGTATACTTCCTCTGTCCGTTAAATAACATGTTTTTAAATCTTCAGCTTTCCTTAGAACAGTTCAAATTTGCCGCATCACAATGTGGCTATTAGAGTTTGTAACATACAGCACTGGAAACTACTTTACAATGATGCCTGTGTGATAAAAATTCTCAATAAATCATCAAAATACGGACACGATGGTAAGAAAACCTTATTTCCGATACTGTCTCAACATGGTCGTAAGTGCATCAATGTATCGGCACGCGATGGTACTACCACGTTCTCTCTAATAATCAAAAATATTCTAGCAATTTGTTCATCTAGAACTCTGATAGATGGATTTATGATTTCTAAACGGAATTCTGGAAGACGATGGTTATCAAATCTGCTGAAGGGTGAAACTATTGTGATGGCAAATATTAAGAGCTTTCTGCATTTAATTTTTTTTGAATCAAACAAGGAATCATCAATAATCAAAATTCGGAATAAAGTGGAAGATATGGGTAAAATGCTTTCCTCCAACATTAATCTTCATTCCCTCTATCTCAGAAATGTGTATGCAATTCCCAATCACCTTTTGAAGTCGTACATTGATGCTATACTTTATCAATTATTATTGACCAAATTAGCAAGGAAAAAATTAGTCTCAAAGCCAGATTCAAATATCATTGTTGACTCTCTCTATTCAAAACTATTAAATTAGTTAACGCTTGGTTGGAAAAGAAGGTATGTTAACCAACCAAGAAAGACTAACATTGTCCCTCGTGAGTACTTGATGTCTATCTTAACTTTATATCAACGTGACATATGGGTGTTTTTTACAGCGAAAATACATAATACGACCATTTAGAGTAATTTTTGAGGATACTGTAGTAGGTCGTGTTCGAGAGTGATCGTCTGTAGAAGTACTGTACTATAATTCTTCTTACCGACAACATGGAAATAATCTGGTAGAAGACTGTCTATAATCAACTGAACCTGTTTCTGTTTAGGGATGTCAGCGATTGCCCTCAACATTAAATATTATTTCGCATAAAGATAAAAAACTATACTTTAGTTAGCACCTTGTTCTCCAAACCTCACTTAAGGTTTGGTTGATTATGAAACCATGTTATTCTTGAAACTTTTCCTGATCTGATTTTTACGTTGCTCACACGTAAAATAAGGCTCCCTTTCAGAAACCAATTCTGTGAAAATAACCGGAGAACAGTGTTACCATCACCCTCTGAAGAGAATAAGCTAAATGGCCCTTAAATTATGCTTTTTACGCAAATAATGACAAGATTTTTGAAATGCTAACCCATTACGTACATTGTAGGTTTTAAACACCTTTTCTTTTGAATTTTATTCGCTGAACACTAGCATGCAACATACGCGGCTTTTAAATTCCAATAAAGTCCATTAGCAACTCATCTGGTCAGTGAAAGTTCACAGCTATATTATCTGTTGAAATGAAATAAGTCATCATCGATGATGTCGCAGCTAGCCGAGACGCTGGAGCTAGATGCACTATTGTTGAATTGTGGATTGGTTGTTTGTGTAGGTTGCCATTGTCCCAATTTTCAGTAGTATTCTTTCGGCAGGTAACAGTCCTTATAAACAATTCTTATTTCTCCGTACATCCATATGAATAATCATGATTGTATTGAGAGTTTTCAAGCTAATAAGATTTCCTCTTTGTTTCCTTTAATAAACAATCTCTGTGGCTTAAAGAACCAAACAGTTTAATAAATTTTTATTAGATAACTTTTACTCTTGCAACGAAATGTGAAAATTCAAATAGCTAAAAAAAAAAAAAAAAAGTAGCAAACGGGGCTGTTACGAAAACGACATTAAAATTCTTTCTCTGAGTCGATAAGTATTATTAAGTAGTAGTAAATCTGTGGATGGAGAGAGAGACGAAGAATGAGAAACAAGTGTTTCTTTCGTAATAAAACACTCCTGTCTAGAGAAATCAATTAATACGATAATGTATAATAACAAATAGGCTATTTTTTTTAAAAAAATACACTTTATTTCCAAAGAAAAAGTATTTTTAGAAGTAATTTAACGGCTAATTATGGAAGCCAAAAATGGCAAAATAGTTTCATAAAATAAGCTATATTTAAGACTATAAGCATTTTCTAGATTTGTCTGCCTACATGTCTGTCCAAATAGGCTAAATTTAGCCAAAAATATGCTAAATTGGCATTACTTCCTAAGAACCCAAGTTGAGATTTATTTCCGTATTGTATCAATTCACCCATTTTTGCCAGCAAACTTTTCACATCTCAAAAGGAATCTATTAATATACTCCATTAATGAAATATATATAATGGTTTAGGCTTAATGATTGTATTGAGTACTCTAGAAAGTGTGTCCCTTCTTTCTAAATTTCAAAAGGTAGTCATTTCTGAAGCACTAAGAGAAGAAAATGAATTGCTGAAAGATGGCTGTTTTTATAGGTTAGACAAAAATCTACACGTTACTTTCGCTGATTTTTGAGACAAACAATCAGCATGTTCAAAATAAACAGTGTGGAAACAATCAATCATTGTTCCAATTCACAAGAAAGGCGACAAAACTGACTGTAATAATTATCGAGGCATTTCTCTTCTGTCAACATCCTATAAAATCCTTTCAAATATTCTATTAGCAAGATTGACCCCATACGCAGATGAAATTATTGGAGATTATCAGTGCGGATTTAGACGAAATCGATCAACTATCGACCAAATATTTACCATTCGCCAAATACTCGAAAAGAAGTGGGAATACAATACCCCGGTACATCAACTATTTATTGATTTTAGAAAGGCTTACGACTCGGTTAGGAGAGAAACATTATACAACATTCTTACAGAACTTGGAATACCGAGAAAGCTAATTAGATTAATTAAGATATGTTTAAATGAATCCCAAAGTAAAGTCCGGGTAGGAAAAGTTTTGTCCACGAGCTTTCACGTCGAAAATGGCCTGAAACAAGGAGATGCGTTGTCGCCATTATTATTTAACTTTGTGCTGGAATACGCCATAAGGAAAATCAAAGATAGCAACCAGGGCCTAGAGTTGAACGGCATTCACCAGGTTATGGCATATGCTGATTATGTAAATTTAATAGGGGATGATAGGAGAACAGTAGAAATAAATGCAGAGATCTTATTAAACGCTTGCAGGGACATGGGTTTGGAAGTAAATGCAGAGAAAACTAAATACTTGGAAGTGCATCGGGACCGAAATACGACAAATTTTGGAGGCGTTAAAATATTAAATAATACTTTTGATAAAGTGGATACTTTCAAATATTTAGGATCAATATTAACAGACGAAAATCATTTTCACGAAGAAATTAAATGTCGACTAAAAGCAGGGAATTCGTTTTACTATTCGGTTCGAAATCTTTTGTCGTCGCGAATCCTGTCGAAGAATTTGAAGCTTAAAATATATAAAACGATAATCATGCCTGTTGTTCTGTATGGTTGCGAAACATGGTCGCTTACTCTGAGGGAAGAACATAGACTGAAAGTATTTGAGAACAGGATCCTGAGAAGAATATTCGGACCCAAGAGGAACGAGAATGGGGAATGGCGGAAACTTCATAACGAGGAACTACATAGTTTATACGGTTTACCCAACATTGTTAGGATCATCAAGACTAGGAAGCTTAGGTGGGCAGGTCATGTAGCTAGAATGGAAGAAAGTAGAAACGCTTTCAAAGTCTTGACTGGAAGACCCATAGGGAAACGACCATTAGGAAGAACTAGGCGCAGATGGGAGGATAATATTAAGATGGATCTCGCAGAGATAGGAATACAAAGTAGGAACTGGATGCAATTAGCTAAGGATAGAAGTCAGTGGAGAGCTTTTGTGAACGCGGCACTGAACCTCCGGGTTCCATAGACCATAGAGTTAGTTAGTGAAACCAAGTTTCTTCAGCTAAATGATGAAATGTATAACTCTAAATGAACACTTGTTGGTCACATAAATTGCATATACACAAATATCAACACTGAGGAAATGCGTCTATCTTACATACACATAAAACAACTAAGAAATGAAGGGTAAGAATAATAGTACTATAATCGTAAAAAATGTGTTGACAGAGAAAAAAGGAAAGCAGATCATTGGCACCGATGCGTATTGAATGTATTAAAAACTCTCTACAGTCTGATCTTAAGAGAAAATTCAGTGAAAGAAAAAATAACAGAACAAGAATAGAACTAGATTAAATAAGGTAACAAAAACTGAAGAAAATGTTCACCACCTCGTGAAGAATTATAACAACGCTTAGAAAAAAGATTGGGAAAGAGAAAAATATAAATAATGTGCTTGACAAAGGCAATAAATCACAAGAACATCCTTCACCATAAGTAGTATGGTAAGTGCTAGAAAGAATACGTAGGTTTCTATGATAGAAGCAAGTAGAATTTCCAGATCATTTTAGAACATTGCCAGTTTGAAATCAACTCAAAATAGTAGTTTAAGAATGAGACTTCGTATTGTCGGTAGTTTTGGGGCTGCTAACAGTGGAATTCTCAGTAAGTACGAAACGAAAACAGTACACAAAATTCATGTGAAAAAGGAGACAATTTATGAGTGAGAAAAAGACGACAATCTCATTTCCTGCATTGCTTTACCTTACTATATGGGTGCTCGCTTACTCGTACAATCGTTCTTGTTTGTCGAATAAATAAAACAGTATTTGTCCAAAAAATGAAGAGAAAATACCCTAGAGCCCTGGCAGAAAGCGTCGAAAGCACTCCTACTTGTCCAGATCAGTGTATTAGATTCGCTCGAATTTGAGGTTATATAGAGAACTTCTATCACAGAGCGCAGAACTAAGTGGACCAAGCTTGTAATGTTTATACCACAACATTAACTCACGACTTAATATATCCTAATCATCTGCTAAAACACTTTAAAATAAAAATGAATCAGTGGAGTAGATTAATGACAATATGTTGTATTTTGTCAGCATTATAGGTTTTAATCGATAACTGATTAAAAACTGACATTTCCAGTGACTGTATAAAAAATCTTCAGAGCTAGTTGATTACGAAGAACACCTCCCCTGACCTTACAGTGCTTTGTGGTCGCTCAAGCGACCATGTGTTATCCTAAGGTTCCCACCTTAGAAACAATTTTTATTGTGAGTGGGAACCCTTGGTCGCTAAGGAAACCTTCCTCTGTAGAATCAACTTACAAGTAGTTTGGAACATGAACACTAGAAAGCAGGATAGTCATACAATAGCAGCGTCTTGTAGAAATACGCGTGTTGGAGTAGCACGTGGTAAGTATTTATTTATTACATATATTTATTGATAGAGTTGACAAGTTTCATGCATTAATTTTCATGTTTAATGTCAGATTGCACAAAGCACATAATAATAAGCGATTGAAACGCTTTCTTGAAAAAACTACAGTCTCGAAGATTTGTGTGGTCGATAGAGCGACCAGAGGCTTCAAAGCCATAACTTTTTGTTTTCTAGAAAAACACTCGTATGGAATGAAGTAAATGTTTACTAAGGGTAAACTATAGAAGTAATTGGTTCAGTTCTCCTGTGAACATACTGAACCAGATACGTGAGCGGAGGAGGGTGTCTTGAGAATCCGGACTCCCCCAAATGTAAGACTTTTTGTGAAATTAGTATAACTTTCGACAAAATTCTGTACATATTACGTAAATTTCGCACTAAGAAACACCTTTGAGTCCCCCAAATCCAACTTTTGTGTACATGTCTACGGTGAGCTGAATTAATGAGCTGAGCAGACAGTATTGGCCTAAGGCTGTCATGGTGGAGGATGACATCTCTCGATAATTAATTCACCCTTTGTTGGTGGTTTCAAGAAACAATGGACCGAGCCGCCGTAACTCAAGTTTTTCCAGGGTTTGTCCTCAGTCACAGCAGGCCATTGCTGGGATGTCACCTTCAACGTAGGCCGTGGTCAACAACTTTTAGTATTCTCACCCCTCTTCTATCCCGGCCTGAGCCTTAGATCCCTTGAAGCCATAAATGGAATTCAAGAAACGATAGTTGTGTTCTGTTTTTATTATGACTCCGAATTATTGTGATACTATCTGGCTTTTGGTGCCTCAGTAAAAGAATTTCTACTGTACAAAATTTTAAGAACTAAAAAGAATTTGTTGTAGTAATACATAGTAAAACTATTGTATTTGTAATAAGCTGATAATATGCGAGGGTAAGAGCTGAAATATCATTGAGATATTTTTGGGAAAAATAAGATAAATAAAAAAGTTACATTGAAAAATTAAACTTCTACCTAGGTATATCATTGGCACTGAGACCTAGGTCGCTAGAGCGACCTATCCACTGCTGGTCAGTGATGATTACTGTTGAACAAAATTGAACATAATTACTTCATATGCATGTACTGCAACGGAAATCTTTGAATAAAACCCAAGTATAACAATTGGTTTGTTCTCGGGTCTGAGGAGGTTTAAATTCGCTCATTGGATGATTCTAACTAGGCATAATGTTCTATTAAATTCCATTCTCCTACTCTTGAACCTTTAAAAATAACCACCATGTTTGTGCCTCATATGTCGGTTTAGGACAAACTGTCTGCGCCGCTCAGTAGGAAAGCAGCTTAGCGAAAGTTAGGATGGGTGTTTTTCAAATATGTACGACTTTATTAACAAAACAATGTAAAATTAAGGTAACAGACTTTAAAGTTTCTTTGAAAAGTAAACTATTCGTCTATTTATTCATTACTGATTGATTGAATATAACTGAATATCTAAGAGCAAAGTTGTAGTGTACTAATTTGCAATATTATTGGCGTTCTTTGCAGGCTGAGTGAATAAATTAAATAATGTTTTAATGTGTGGGTAACCAAACTACTTTACGAAGCGAATTTTATTCATTCTTAAGAAAAATCCACAATGTTAAAGCACTGTGATTTGATAGTAGAGTGTTAAGTTCTGGTAATCAAGTTGGTCATAGATTCGATAATTATGATTTCAGGGTGAGCCCGAAGAAATTATCACATGAGAAAAGATTTCCCGTATTAAAAATAACCTAAATTCATTACTGAGTTCAACTCAAGGACGCGCAAACTTAAGATGATAATCATGTCTATGACCTCTGAGAATTCAAAAGTGGTAGTATCGAAGTACTGTACATGTTAATAATATTATTTCACCATAATAACTTCGCGCTTACCGTCATTCTGTTTAGCCCATTGAATATACTCTTAAATTGTCTATAATAGTCCATGTGAACATTTACAGATCGACTGATGTGTTTCTAACATACGAGTTAAGACTTAAATTAAGGAAGTAACAGATATGGTACCCAGTAGTGATTTAAAAAACTAGTTACAATCGACTGATTACTGAATAAAATGAAATGAAATTTCTACTTTATTTTACACGAATATGCCTTAGGGAAAGGGAGACGGATCATTAAAGGAAGTAAATTATTATAAAAGAATCGGGGATGATGACCATGTGGGAGAAAAAGGTTGGAATGGGAGAGCACCCACTAACACTATGCTGTCCACCACAAATTTAAATGACTTGCGTTCGAACCAGGGACCCTCGCACTAGAGAGAGCATTCTACTATTTACCCACAATATCCTTTGAAATTAATGTTTGTGGTGTGTCATGACGATAAATAAACACAATATTCTGTTCCAGCGAGTGAATCAATACAAAAGAAGTCTATCTACACCGTGATTGATTCACAAAAGGCTGAAATCTTCAAAGGTTTGCTTTCATGACATTTTCCTTTATGGACCTACGGACACAAACAAAACACAAAACTCATATACCAAACATTATTCACCTCAGAGTTAACGAGAGAATTTAGCTCGTACGCGTTTTAACAATAGTTCATGTGGGGTTATTGAAAAGAAAAAGTCGAAGTTTGAAAGTAACAACACACATAATACATAGTGAATTTCTGCCAATAGTCCTCTTGTTGAGGCTCGAAAATCTTCCGTCGCCACTTAGTCATGGCGATTGTAACTATGAGTCTGCTCGCTAAATAATTTAAGTCCAAAATAAATTTATGTAGGACCATGAATGACATTATATCTTTATGATGCCTAGCGTACAGTGTTGGCACCTGGATCAGAATAAAAGTTTCCTAACACTTCTCTTGTTATGATGCTCTTTCGATAGCCTTTCGGTATGTCTGCCTCTTCGCCACAGATTTCTCCAGTTCCGAACCATTGCGGTGACCACGAAAGCATGTCCCTTGTAGAAATATAGTAAGAAAGTAAAGCCTATATATTTATAATACGATTCTTACAGTATTAAGATAATAATTGTAGCAATAGTGTGGGGTGACTAATTGCTAATATGTAGAGTAAATAATAGAAACAATGTAAGGATGTAGTGCGATACGTATTTTTTAAAAGGCATTAAAAGTTTTTTGGTGCAAAAAGTTATTATTTGTAGCCGTACTATAATATCATAGGGATCACGACAAATTTTCAAAATAAATAAAAGCTATAATATGGTTGCTTAGATATTCTCATACTGCGCGTGATTTAATTTGAAATGATATAGTACAAAGACACTTAACATTTGGTGTAATACAATAATAAAGTAATCTTGGGTATATGTATCTCAAATAGTTGTAACGATAGAACATTTCAAATGACCATTAATGTATTTGAAACTAATAGAATAGTCTTAATAACACATTACTTTTATATACAGTAAGTACATTACTTATTTTGTTACTTTTTCTTTCACTATTCCACTGGAAACTTTATATGTAGTTCCCAGTACGAAACTATAATATGAACGTATTCTCTGCGGCTTTCAATATGACTAAAATTATGCCTAAAAATTACGTCACTTCAAAACACTTGTTTTGTTGCTTTATGTAACCTGCTCATTTTTGCATTGTTTGAATCACTGTATCTCTGAAACGAACTGAGGTTTTTGGTATCTGGTATAATAAAGACTAGTTCTACACAAATATATCTTTAAATTATAACCTTTGGCCAGAAAGGAAATGTTCATTTAAGATTAACCATAGTCCATAACGTCATATGAGAACCAAAGGAACATAACCCCAAGAATATAATTTTTGTTTGCTTGAAATATGAACATAATTCTGAAAGCCCAACCTGATGTGTTTTGCCTGTTATTGAACCTGACTTTGTAATACCTTGCCTGATGTGAAATAATGTGTTTACCATCTAATTAAAATAGCATTTGTTTGAAAAAAGAAACTTTTTCCTCTCTTCTGTGAAGCTACGAAAATTGAGTTACGTTCCTCCTTTTCTCATATGACGATATATATGCATACGCAAATCAAAGAAAAGAAATAAGCATTTTTCTCATAATAGTGCACTAAGTAGTGATTACTGGCAACAGTAAATCGATACTTCATCAGTCAGAAGACGAGAATCAAATTTTCACATATATTCACGCTCCGAACAATCCTACGATTTTTGTGAGTCAGACTTTTTAATTCGATTGTAAATGATTCAAAGAAAAAAATAATTGATCTCTACTCATTAGAGCTTATATAAAGGAACATAAGAAGTAGAGATTAATTCGATTTGAAATTTATTAATTATTAGTCACATTTAACCAAAATAAGAATGACGAAAATGGAAAGAAATTTATACAAAAAAGATATAATGAAATTAAAAAATCACATCACAAACTAAATTATAAATAGTCAATGAAGTAAAAAAAAACTATGTACCTCCTAAGTAGCATCTCTCTATTCTTAAGTGAGGATTTTTTTAAAAGGCATTGCTATATATTTTTAAAGTCAGTATCTCAACCATCACTTGTTTACTTGTGTAGGAGAAATTTTGTAAAAAGTTACAATTCTAGCAACTGTGTCAGTAGTAACCTGTAGTACATATTTACCTTAGCGTAGAGAATCAAGTCGGAATTCGGAACAAAACATATAATTGTGTGTTTGTCCATAGGTATTCTACAGATAGCGTGTTCGACAGATATACGAAGAGTAGAAAATATATGGAGCTAAGATTTGTCATAACATAAGAAAGATCAGCTATAACATGAATAATCAACAGATTGTATTAGGTAGGGTGTGTTATGTTGGCATATGTGACGTCAATAGTGTGAGTGATGCCTGAATCCATTTAATTTTAATACATATCCATTTAATTTTTATACATATCTCCTTTCCTCGTGTGCGTGTATGTGGTGTTAACACAAATAAATTCCAAATTGATTTCAAGTAATGCAATGTTCTTTCTGTAGGAAAGAAACTTCTTTTCAATCAGTACGGCTGCTACTCCATACTGTTTTTTGTCGTGTAACTGAATAAATGCAGTTAATTATATTTCTGTGTCATAAATAACAAAAACAGATAAATAAATGTTCACTTGTAAGAATTTTGCTAATATGATCGAATTAAAGTTCTCAAAATCAAACTTATCTCTTTTGGATCTATCCTCAAAGTTACTTTGTTTCCTTAACACGTGAAAATTGTTATTTTGCAAATCCAGATTTCTCTGTGCAGTGGTACTACATGGTTTTGCTATTCAGCCTAGGCACAATCTTGGATTATTACCACATACCAGAAAGCAAAAAAGGAACTAAGAAGTGTAGTTAAAACAGTATCTGGTATTCATAAATAACATACAGGCGGTAAGAAATGTGATAGCTCTGGTATCTTCTCCGGCAATAAGAGTACCGGTTACACTGCTAAAGTAACACCAGCAAAATTTACGCCTAGTCAAATACTTTATCTTTTTTCATGCATGATGTACTTATTTAGGCTTACATAGAAACTTTAATATAAGCTTTCAGAGTACTTTTAGCGAACATATTTAGTGCAAAATATTTTTGTAATATACACGCCACAGAAACAAAGATGTGTTTGTTTACTGTTGGGTGCTGGAAATTGACGGCACAACACAACCAAGCTGTCAAGAACAGCTTGTTCACATTGAACACTGTGTTCCCTGATTTGGATCAGTAGTTATACTCCCAGTGAATACGCTGTGGCTGGTGAGAGGCTTTTAACAAGGCTAAGAAAATATTGTCTATTCGCCGGAACGTATTTAGACCAATTGACATACAACATCACATAGTTGTTACGTATTGAGAGGGGGCGATACACGCTTGACCTTTTACGAAACATTCTTATTGTACCTATTTCTAGTAAGTGCAGGGTTCTGTTCTTTCGTATTGAATATTTTATAATCTCAGTTATTATTTGGCATATTGTTGTAGAATGACCATAACACTCAAACCTTAGTAATTGTTTAGCAGTGCTTAAGAAACTTACTGACACTCTCTGTGGTGTTGACGCCTTAAGGCAATGAATATCTAATTTGGTTCTTAGGATTGGACTTCACGAGCAAACCATGATTGTTAACTCCATTAGCAATGAACACTCGTACTGTCCTATACAAAATATGATTCAATTAATATTAGGAAGCTATAATGAACTATTCAAATGTTAAGTTCTGTAATTCAGTTATAAGATTTTGTGGTCAAAAGGAAGAAGTGTCTTACTTTTTGTTCTTTATTAAAGCTAGTTACGTGTAATGTGGGATTAATGCGTCACAGATTTCCTGTGATGTAATATAAACATCTTCCTCTATTTCTCGCTTCAGCTTCAATTGCTTATCAGATAGTATCGACACTGTCGTATAATTAGAACGGCAGTTGTTTTATATACAAAGGCGCTGCTGGAGTGCGTGGGCGAATTTACAACCTTTGTATATAGAGGCACTGCTGTAGGGTGTAGGAGTAAATCTTCCTGTTATTGGAACATAGTCAGAGACACCAAGTTATAAACATAAGTAATAATAATGGGTGGACGTATGAAGCCTATAAAAGACGAGATCTTTCACTATCGCCATTTATACTTACCTTAACCTAGATGGTGGTTACGCTTAGAACGTCAGCCGTAGAAGTACTTTACAGATATTTCTAGTTATTGAATTGAATACCTAGTTATTGATTGAGTAGTTAATATCGGACCTAAATGTAGTGCATTATTTACGAAATTAGACTCCTGAAATGTTTGAAGATGTCATAAGTATTGTGGATTTAAAATTTAAAGCCGGTTTTCCACTTGAATCCAATGCTTTTGACTTTTTTTAATTGATCGCTGTTCTCGACTGTTCCTATTTCTCTTAATAATGATTCAGTTTTCGGATTTTTATGTGTCGTTCACTTGAATCTCCAAGACTTGCAAAATTATTTGATAATATTTCAGTATTAATATACAACTATAGTGAAGTCTGTCGTGTTTTGAAAATTCTATGATAATTTTAATTTTCATTTAATGTGCATTAAAACTTTGCATCAGTATTACATAGGGTATATCTACTTATTTTCTAAGGGTAGTTCATACACTCAATAAATTTTAAAGCCAGCTGAAATAATAACGGGCCAGCATTGAAGAACCCAACATATAATTGTTTCTTGTATGAATCTGTACCTACTTGTAGAGCTAATAAAGTATTATAGTTTTTAACCACGCCTTAAGTCATTTATCAAACTGACTTCAGTGCTCATTAATGGCAGTTTGTTCTAGTCTGGCAAGATTATGCCGTCTATTAAATCGTAGATATCTAATGAAAATTGAAAACACGATTCCGTGTGAACAAAATTCTAGTCATTGTTTGAAAACTGAGGACGTCTGGGCGGCTAAGCTAAGCTTCCAACCTTCAGTCCAGGTGCCCTCTTACTTTTAGAATATGTACTGCCCTATCGCGGTCAATTTGCGTTACTGGACGACTGTGGCTGTGAGAACTTGCGACCACACCGTCCGATGGAGTTAAACCCTAGAATTTGCGTATTGTTATTGGAGAAATATTATCCGGTATTCTTCCATTCGTCGGTCCTCACACAGAAAGGCAAACTATAAGGAGTAGCTACACGTTCACGAGGTGACCAATGTACTGTGTCTCTTAGAGTTCTAATAAACGTTAAGTATGCTTGTCAGCCTACTCCCTATTACATTTAACCAAGCTCTCTCTCTCTCTCTCTCTGTATATATTATATATATATATATATATATATATATATATATATATATATATATATATATATATTACTGGGTGTCCATAAAGTCCGGTGCCACACCGTGTATCTTCGAAACAACTGCGAATATGAGAAAACACAAAAAAGTGTCCATCATTATTTTAAGGAGCGTGAGTTTTGTGCTATAGAAGGTCCACTCTAGACCCCGCCATATAAGGGTACGTGGGGTCAACTTGAAAATTTTAAATGCCAAAGGGGTCGAGTAATATATCGTTGGAAACGACTCTACAAGTGAAACTTTCTTCGAAATATTTCTCTTGTAGAGTCCTTTCCAACGATATATTACTCGACCCCTCTGCCATTTAAAATTTTAAGTTGACCCCACATACCCCTATATGAGGATACCTGGGGTGGAGCTTTTATAGCTCAAAGTCCAAGCCCGTTAAAATGATGGACGTGTTTTTCCGTTTTGTCCCATTCGCAGACGATTCGAAGATACACGCGGTAGCAACGGACTTTATGGACACCCTGTATATATATCGGTTGAGGCATTTATAACTATTTTGGAAATATCTGGAAAACTAAAAAATCAGAATTTAAAAATTTGTAATTAAAGTTGTTCGTTTCGAAGAGGGACATTGAATGATACTACACTCGACCCCCTGCTCCACCACCCTCGGTGGCGTGAGGGAGTCTTAAATCTTAAATAGGAACACGCATTCTTTATAGCATATTTGGATTCGCCGGGGAAAAATTGTAACTTTTGTATTGAACACCTTTTCGTTGCTTGAAACATGGCGCTGTAATCGACAAATATCAAAATGGGTTACGAACATTTGGTAAACGATGCCTTTAAAACTTTTTGGAAAAAGGTGGAAAACTACATATCAGAGTTTAAAAGGTTGTAATAAAAGTTGTTCGTCTACAAGAGGGACATTCAGTGACACGATACTCGACACTCTGCCCCACCCCGGTGACGGGAAGTGGTCAACTTTGAAATCTTAAATAGGAACCCTCATGTTTTATTTTATATTCCGATATTCCGGGGAAAATTGTAACTTTTGTACTGAACATTTTTTGGTTGCGTGCTTGATGGTGCTGTTATCGAAAAATAATCGTAATGGGTTATAAACAGTTAAAAAGTAATATCTCAAGAAATGCACATCACATTGGGAATTTTACTGGTTTTCATATATTTCAGATGCTATCAAATGACACCATAGTTGATCTCACCATCACCAACTCAGGGGGTTAGTAAGTCAGTTATTCTAAAATCTGTAATGTGAAACCAATTGATTCTCCAGAACATACCACAATACTTTCTTCAGACTGTTGGGGTAATTTCTGTCACAGATATAGCTGTAGTGAACAGCAGTTGGAAACATTCATGGTTTGTTTTATCAGTGAATTAAAATCTAGTTTTAGCGTTCCCCAGGAACAACGATATGGAAGTAGTAATAGTTTGTTCCCATAGATATGCGCTTTTAATGTGAATCCCCATTGTCTTTTACTATCGGAGTGCTATAGCGAGTTTTCTTGCCTCTCATCATCGGGGTGCTTGATTTAGGGGATTCCCCTTGCCTCTCATAGAGCAACATTGTTTACTGAAACAAATGTTCAAAATTGTGCCCGTTTTCTGCAATACACATTGCAAGTGTCAGACACGCAGCGAGAGTCTAACCACGAACTGCGACGCATGATCGAAGTCCGTGGTTCATGGACGGTAATTTGAATGATAAAAATATATCGCAGAAAATAGTGACAATTTCGAACATTTTCTTACAATTTTAGACGACATGTACCCATTTTGATTTTTGTCGTTTACAGCGCCATCTATCACGCAACGAAAAAGTGTTCAATACAAAAGTTAAGTATTTTTTGCTTGGAGAATCCGAATATGCAATAACAAATGGGGGTTCCACTTAAGATTTCAAAGTTGACCCCTCCGGGCCTGGAGTTGGTGCAGGGGGTTGAGTGTAGTATCATTGGATGTCCCCTTCTAAACGAGTAACTTTCGTTACAGGTTCATTTTTAATCCGATTTTTAGTTTTAAGATATTTCCTAAAACAGATTCAAACGGCTCATCCTGTGGATATATATATATATATATATATATATATATATATATATATATATATATATATATATATATATATATAGGGGAAGGTAGTACACAGTGGATCAGTTTTTAAAACTTTCAGCATAAATCCGTTTAATGCAACTATTACTGGCATTTGTTTAGTGTAGAACATAGACACATGTCTCTACTACATTCGTAAGTAATTTATTAATATGAAGCGCTGCTCTGTATTTTACAGTTACAGTTAACGCCAATGCTTGTAAAGTGATTCACTGTGTACCACCATCGTACACAGTGGATCATATATGCGTACACAGTGGATCAAAGGAACAATGTATTGAAAGTAATGAATAGAAACCGAATGATAATGGAGCCCATCATCTGAAAATCTCCAAATCTACATAAAATTTTAAGCATTATTATCAAAATCTATATTACTCACAATACAAAATAAATTTTAAAATTCTAAATAAAAGTTAGAATCGAAGTATTACAAGCATCTTAATAGCATAGTATTAATTTCAGAAATTGATTACCAAAATAAACAATACAAACGACTGTTATAAAACAAACTTTTTAGACAATTAAATTGATATCTTGTACAGAGAATCTTTGGTTTTGGATTAGTAAATTTAGTAGTTATGCACAATAGCATAATCAATTTGTTATAAAATGGAGAATTTAACTTTCTGTACTTAATTCAATTAGTCTGATTACGCAAATTATTAGTTTCACTATGACGAGAAAAATATATGTCCAGCTCTACATTATCATCCTTTGAAACTTCAAACGGTTAGCGGAGATCAATTCCATGGAACTCTACCGGCAACCTGATATTAACAGACAGTATTTTATTCTTCACAATAAGAGATTTTGGAAGCCGTCTTACTATTCAAATATTGTGTGTGGGTGAAATATCTGGATTATTTGGGTGGACGATACTTTCATGTATCTTCTCACTTCTTAGAAACGAAATCTAAAAATCATTTTCATTGTCTTTCCTAGTCGTGATTTGACCAATGTAATGTGTCCGTGAAAGAAATCTTACAAGAACGTAATCACCAGGTTGAACTTCTCTTTGGCTCTGTTCCAAATCATCAATAAGTAGTAGTTTCTGTCTCTAAAGTAACATGGTCCGTCTTCCTTAGCCTGAGGGGCATAATCGTGTGACGTTAAACTGAAAGATTTCGTTTTCTAAAGTATCATCATCATCTAAAGAATCTTATAATATAATTGGCTTAAAATCATCATTCGCTGTTGAACTATTTTCTTTCCCTTTCTTCAGGACTGAAAGTCTTTATTTTATCCGTTTTGCTTCAGATTGCTGCTGAATTTGAACTCCTTTTATTCACGGGCTTCTTTCTCCGTTATTACTTTCTTGGATGTCTGAACTGTTCTAGTTCATGTGTAAGTTGGAAATACATGAAAGGCTACAGAATTTGGGATATTTCGTAGATAAGTTACGTAAATTACTAAAGGATGCCTCAACATTGTGTTTGTTGAATGACATCAATCTTGAGAGTTTAAGATTGACGCTATTCAACACATCTTCGGAATTTCGAATACTAAGATCTTTATTACGATTCACTCTAGACCTGAAATTTTGCTTTTTTCCCCACGAAGCAGGTATCGATATATTGTTGTTCTTGTCAATTTCATATGCCAAACGCCTCACGGCAACGTAGACTAAGACATTTTGTTGCACATTTGTATATATTTCGGAAATAAATGCTCCAACTCTGAAGTGAATATTTGTCATACAGAATAATTTGATTTCATTTTAACATTGTCACCTGGTACTTTCTTATTTTCTGACACATCTGCTCAAAGTTGTGTAATCAATGTTCTTCAATTTACCAACGCTGCTAATAGAATATCCCTGCTCCACCACTAATTGCACTGCTTCTCTCATCTAAATAAATGCCTTTCATGTTGCCTTGCATATATTTCCTTGTGGTTAAACCATTAACCTGTAACGTGTAACATGATATTAAAAGCTCCGTGAAATGCCAATACTATGACTTGTTTCTAAACGAGTATGCCAAATACATTGAACTTCTATAAACACAATGAGGTACAGAGTGGATCAGTCCACTGTGTACCACACCGATGTGATCCACTGTGTACTTGTTGGTGTCACCCTAAACAGTTTCCCACGACAAGGAACTATTAAAGTAGAAGAACAAAATAAACAATGCTATATTACAAATACATTCTTACCTACTTCCCATGTCCATGATATTCTAAATTACAAGATAAATCATAGTGTCAGAGCATTCACTTCTATTACTTCATTTTTTACTTCAGCACAAGGAAAACAGATTTTTCATTTCACCTCAAATGAGAAGTACCCATTGTTGTTGACATTTCGTTCATAAGTGTGTAATGTGAAAACAGAATAACTGACATGCGCTATGTGAATTTGTGCAATAAATAAATGAATAACGCCTTCTGATCCACTGTGTACTACCTTCCGCTATATATATATATATATATATATATATATATATATATATATATATATATATATACAAACGCTTGAAGGAAAAATGAACCAGAGATTATTAAACCGATTAGTATAGCACCTTATCACTGTATCATTAGTATAGTAGTTTAGAACTTAATTTTCTTTTGAGTTGCTCAGAGTACGCAATGACTAACCTACGTACTTAAGCGAAGACCAACTCAGAGAAATCCGGTTTAGGTTATTTATTACCTGTTTCATTCGATGAAACTAACGTCATATGAATGTTTCTCCTTAGTAACAATTAGAAAGAAGTTGAACTACACTTCAATATGTCTTACCACTTAGTGATACTTTAAATATTCAAGCAAATAATTTGATATCCTAACCTATATATTCTGAGTATCAAAAGTACTAAAATGTTAAAACCAGTGTGTTTACGTGCAAGATCAAAACTTCCACATAAACTATTGATATGGCATCAATGACTACTAACGGAATGAGGTAACCCATTATTTTTACGACTGACTTTTGCTAAAAGCTAAATGGCGTCTAAAGTATTTGTTCCTATGCCTATGCAGTTTTTCAACATTCGTATTGTTCGGACAATTTTTAGCCAGATCTCAATAGCTGTCGGTACCCTGCTAGAAATTCTGCAGTTATGTGACAGTGACGTACCAGTTTCATATTCAAAATTTAAGAAAAGAAACACCACAATTATGTATGATTAAAGTTTCTAAATACTGGTAAATACATGTAACTGAAATAAATTGAAACAAAATAGAGAGGAAATATATATATTTGAAATATGATTAAACCTACTACTAAATTTTTACATATTCTAACCCAATTTACCGCTTTATTTTTAGGCATTCCTGATACAGGAATAGTACTTGAAAATAGCATGACATCATTTGGGGAATTTAGTGGAAGCCTAACCATAAAATTTATAGAACTGTATGAAAACGATGGATTTATTAATATATATTTGACACAGACAAATGATATATTTAGTCCTTATTCTTATGTTATACAATTGAAGCACCGCAACCGTAGCAACAAGCTTCAAACCGATGAAAAATTTAACGTATTTAGTACCATTTCCTTATGTGATGGTAAGGGTGGTGATAAAATTCACTTCCACATCATAGGTGGAACGTATAACTTAAAATGCATTGAATTGGACAAAAAATGGGTAAGAATCGCTTTTCTTATTTTCTAATAACGCTAGTATTTTCTTTACATTAATTGTATATATTTTCATTAAGTTTATTTGAACGCGTTGATCATAAATAGTATTGCTGGAAATCGGTTTTATTAATACGTAACTTTAGAAAGAGAAGCCAATATTTTATATGCTTATTATTAATATAATGGATATCAGTAAAGTTGATTTCAATTTACTTAAACATGACTCACGTTTTAATAAAATATATGAATTCATCAACTGGATATTTATATTATGCTTTGCTTTAGAATGTCTGGTTTCAAATATAGAGTTCCAAAAAAGCTAACCAGTGCACTAGTCGGTAATTGACAACGTAATAATTATAATCTTGTTGACATTTACGAGAAGAATAACTTGATTCAGCTTGCGTCTGTTATTTTTTATCATAATCTACATTTCCGATATTTTTTGCAGTAAATTTACTATATTGCTAAGCACTCACTTACAAATAAATTAAGTTCAAAATACATAAAATTATATTTTTCTGCATATGTAGATAAGAAACCATGTTGATAGTAAAGAATAAAAAATAAATAATTTCTTAGAACCACTTAGGGCATACATATTGTAGTTCAGCACAGCAAACGAACGTTATGACAATAATGTCACAGAACATTCATTTTATAATTTTGAATTCTTAACTGGAAATTCACTTACTAATATAAAACATTAATTCCTACAATAGGTTCGAACCTGTAACTTCGGTGTTGCTTTTTACTGTAATTTGACTCAATTTGAATTATCATTTATGTATATGTATAAATTGTGGTGTAATAATATCAATATATACTAGCTTTTATCGAAGTTCTGTTGAAAAGACATAGGAATTACCAGAAGGAAATTTGGGTTGAAAATATATTCGTAACTCTGTAGCATACAAAAATAGAAAAACATTTGGACAGACTGACTTGGAATGTAAAAAGGTGATTGGACATGTGAAATGTAGAACATATCAGTACTCAGTGTTGCCACACTTGGTACAATTGTACCAGATTCAGCCCTTTTTGTCACTCATCGGCCCGTTGGTACCACGCTGGCATTTTCAGCCCCTTTTGTGAAAAAGTTGGTACAATTCTACCCAATTCAGCACCATTTAACAAATATTGTCACATTTTCAAAAGTTCACGTTACTCATACTGTGTTCGACTCTTAAGAAATGCTGGTGAACATTCATTCTGTGACGTTGCACCGCATAACGCTACAAACTTCATGTGCAAAATTCGTAATTCGAACTATACCGGGAAACAAATGACGCTAGATTGGCGCATCCGCGTCGCGCAGGAAGAAGACGAGAAAGAAGCAGTGTGGTGGAAATTTTAGCTTGATTTTTTTTTTTAAGTACACACGTTGAATCAACTGTTCCATATTCTAAAGAAGACCAGCGGGTGCTGAAGTAAGTCTATAATTTATGTGTCATTGAAAAGATTATACATCAAAAAAATAATAGCACTAGTGCCGTACCGTGGAAAATCAGCGCCTGGGCGAGAATATACGACATATCAGCGCCTGGGCGCCCCCATACATATGACTGAGGTCGATAGACCAGCTGCAAAGCACCACTATGGTTGGCGCGAAGCATAATAAAGTTTTTAAAAGTAAACCCTGTTTTTCTCTTGATTTTGAGCACTTTTTCTTTCTTTTCTCCTTCCGATTTTTGCGCCCCCTTATTTCAGCGCCCGAGACTGACCCCCCAACGGCATGGTATAGCACGAAAAAATACATTGACGTAGCAATAGCGTCATTTCAAATTTGGCTTGGGGCAAGACCCCTTTGATATAAGTAAAATTTCGCGTTTTTCACTGACTTAATACTATTCTATTGATAAAATCTATATAAATGTTAAACTTAGGGAGGGCAAATGCCCCTCCCTGTCCCTCCTAAATGACGCACCTGTAGACGTAGTTGCCGGCTTACCGGGCTAAGTTGTTTACTAGCGACGCCATATTGACGAATACAAAAATACCCGAACATTTCTGCGTTAGAGGTCTACATCGACGCGTTGTAACAAACTTTATGTATAAGCCTAAAGTTAAATCAGGGATGATCATTCGTGGGCAAAAATATTTTACTTTTTGACAAAAAATGAATTCAGCCCTTTTTGTTTCAATTTGGTACTATTTTTCAGCCCACTCCAGAGCTAGGACTGTGGCAACACTGTCAGTACTTGACACAATCTACCTATAGAGGCGCCAGTCGAATATATATAGTTGTATTTGTCTTAATACTTCCTATTGTGATCATTATTGATAAACCCTTGTTAAAGCTGTGATGTATAATAAAATTGTCCTTGACACACAAGTCGCCGTTTGGTGTTTGACAATTATCGACTCACTATTTTCCGTACAGTTTTGTGACAAAACGTATAGCCTTTTTACATATGGCTCACACTCTTTTCAACTCCGAGCTTCCTTACAATGTCTTCCCTGGTCAATTTCTCGATATTTGAAACTACTCTTTTTTTTTTTTTCTTATCCAATTGTAAACCGTGGTGAAACCATAGTACAGCACAAATTTCTGGTATCTTTTGTTCATGGCTCGATACCAACTTCCACCAACATTGATTCGTATACATGTCCTGCAGTGTTGCCAACAACCTCCGAAGAAAATAGGTTAGATGGTCTTCAGAATTAAGCTTTTTTACACAAAAAATGGCTAAAGTTTGATCTGCTAACCTATAACCCACATTGTATATTTTAAGCCCCTTTTTTGTATGTAGGATTATCAGTGAGTTATAGTAAGATTTGAAATCTTGAATTTTATTTTCTGAAAACTAACAAGCAACATACATGACTTTAAATTACAATAAAATCCATCAACAACTCATCTCATTTGTGAAAGTCAACAGTCATATTATCAGTTTAATTCAAATAAGTCATCACCGATGACGACACAGCTAGCCGAGGCGCTGGAACTGGATGTATATACCATCGTTGGATTGTGGATTGGTTGTTTTTGTGTAGACTGGCATTGTCCCAATTTTCAATAGTCCTTCTTTCGGAAGGTCATAGTCCTTACAAACACTTTTTATTTCCCCGTACACCGACATGAATCATTATGATTGCATTGAGAGATTTCAAACTTATTAGATATCCCATTTACTTCCTTTAATAAACAAATACAGTCTGAAGAATCAAATAGGTTACTAAATTTTGTATTAGAAAACCTTCATTCTTGCAATGAAATGCGAAAATTAAAGTAATTAAAAAGTAACAAACCTAGCCAAAAGTAGTTACGGAAGCGACATTAAAATTCTTTCTGAATCCATAGGTATTTAGTAGTTGTAAATCTGTAGGTGGGGAGAGAGAAGAATGAGAAACAAGTGTTGCGTAATAAAACATCTGACTAGAGAAATCAATTATTAAGATAATATATAATGACAAATAGGCTACTTTTTTCAAAAAAAAAAAATACACTTTATTTTCAAAGAAAATGTATTTTTAGAATTAATTTAACGGTTAATAAAAAGGTAAAAATGGCAAAAGAGCGTCATAAACTAAGCTATATTTAAGGCTATAAGCGTTTCGTAGATTTCCTTTGCTAAATGCGTCTCAAAATAGACTAGATTTAGCCAAAAATAGGCTAAATTGGCATCACTGATGTTCTGATATACGTACAGTTCATGCTACATGCAGCATCTACGCTTCCCAGGTGGCCGTGTATTCACGAGAAACGTAAGTACGCACATGACCAACAAATGACTCTATACTAGCTGCGTAGTAAGTTCAGCTGCCGTTCCTTTGCTCCACAAGTTACCAAGTACACCTCCAGATTCAATGTCTTTATCGCACTTAATGGAGGAACAAAAATTTCATCTATGAGGTAGTGTTTACAATATTCAAAAATTCGTTTTGCGACGTTCAGCCTATTTTTATAACACCTATTTTAGTATAGAGAAGAACATTATAAAATGTTCATCACAGTCTTAGAAGCGAAATATTAAAAAAACTTAAATACGTATATCGTTATTTTATATACGTAAATACTTATATAAATCCTTATCTTAAACATTTTCTTTCGAAAATGTCCAAATTCTTTTGTTGTGAGTAGAATGTAAAAAAAAACGATCATACTATCTGCATTGTATTTACTTAAGAAATAAAACGCCAAATTTTACAGCTCCAACCTAAGTGAAACCCTCCATCAAGAACTTTGTTAACAATCATCCAGGTTTTAACATTATAGAAACTTTTGATTTTTTGGGGGGGGATAATCTCTGGAAACTCAGAAACATTTCTATAGTTACATTTAAATGACGCCGAGTTTCACACCTATAAGTTAAGCGATACCTTGCTTTAAGCATGTTCTGAATAGGCAATAAGAAACAATAATATTACAGACATTTTCCCTTTCTTCTACCATCTATGTGGATTTTTTTTAAAGATACTGAAGGATGTTTTCAGATATTTTAAATGGTAAGTTGATATGATAATGGGATGTCAATATTATTCATCCTAAATTCATACATTATTGAAATACGTTATTCTTTGAAAAAAAAACTTAATCCCCATTAAGAATACATATTTCCAGAAATCATTGCTTATATTTTCCTTTCTTAATAGAAGCATGGTTTACTTCTACTTAGATTTTATTTTTTTTTTATTATTATTATTATTATTATTATTATTATTATTATTATTATTATTATTATTATTATGGTTCCTGACTACTAGTAGTATTGCCTGAGTGATTATGAGTCGCTCACTTCTATTTTTTTTTTTTTATAAAATTTTAAATATTATAGTTATAAATATAAAAAGAAAATGGTACATACATTTAGTATAATCGGAATTTTTTCACCAGTTAGTTTGACTTTCATAACATTAACTTTCGCAATAACAATCCATAGTGATTTAAGTACATAATGCATTTATGTTACGGTGATTTATTTTAGTGTTATATTAGTGTTAGCTGAATTCCCAGGTCAAAATTATAGTTATTTGAATTTAGTGTACAAAAACCCTGCTATTATGTAAGCAATGAGATTAAGATATATTTTTATAAATATTTTCAGGTATATAACTACATGGCAAAGGATACTCATTACACATACGTTTATCTAACTTTTACTCGCGATGGAAAAATTACTGTGCATTGGTCGGTTGATAACGTCAATATTATTATTACTATGACAAATAAAACCCACAAGGCACTCCATGTGAACAAATACAGCATTGGTGTTTTCAGAAGTAGATATTTTGTCCAGCTTTATTCAGGTACAGTTAGTTACTTCTCTATCTATCTATCTACCTATATATATATATATATATATATATATATATATATATATATATATATATATATATAGATAGATAGATAGATAGATAGATATATTAAAACTAAAATTATGCATGCAACTAACCATAAATTATTTCGATATCACACTCAAATATACAGTAAAATGAATAGTGTGTAGTATACTGATAGATATATAATAATCCCATTCTAATATTAGTCGCACTAGTTAATTAAATCTGTTGATGTTAATTTTGAGTTTAGCGTCCCTTTGAGTACCCAGGGTAATATGAAACATTGAATTATGTGGAATACATGTGGAGTGTGAGCCACATGCTCTTTCTCCACAAACCAAATCCTGAAAGAGCGTACATAACTATACTATGCTATTAGTATGCAACCCACAATCAACATCGTACGTGTTCCTCTTCGGGCACAAAAATAAATAAGGTAAAAGTAAACTTTTTTAAAAAAAATAAACTACACAAATCAATACTAAGTATGAATATAAGTGGATGCAAACTGAAACATTTTTTCAAAACTTTGCAATTAATAATAATAATAAAATTAATCGTTTCGCGTTTTCCCGCACACACATGCGTCACAATGTGTAAGATACCTATTTGCTCCTTACGGTTGAAAAATCATTGAGTAGAAAATTTTCTTAATCGCAATTAATTGGACGTATCTGACAAGGGCGCCGATCCCGGGGGCCCAGACCCCCCAAAGCTCATGTGGGCCCCCTTACTGTACTTGTAAATTTACAATATTTGGCATAATTTGAATGCAATTTGTTTTAAAATTATATATGCTTTCTGCATCTGAATGGGCCCCCCAAATGTACAGAGAAATCGGCACCCTTGGTATCTGACATAATAGATAATCGAGATTAAGTCTAGATAATACAATTTGAAGTACTACAGTTTTGAAAGTACGTAACCACTTTCATTTGGTATTCTGAGTACGACACCATTTTTTAACTCCTCAATATTACGTAAGCAAAAGGTATTCCGGTTTTAATGCGATATAATTCAAAGGATTTTGAATTTATTTGTTTAGTACATAAATAAGGTTTTCGAATATACACTTTACGGTGGACAAATATTTTCACTTTCAAAAGATATTAACTAAGAATTTTACGTATTATTATAAGAGTATAAACAATTATTCTTATAAAAATAAGATTAAGGTTACTGAGACGGTTTTAATCCGTTCCACGCCAGTCATATCTACTATCTAGTACCGTTATGTAAAGGTTCAATTATTGTTAATACAGGTTCAATTAAGTCACATTGTACAGCGCAGTCGTGGCTAGAATTTCGTATACTATGTACTGCATTGTTTCTTTGTTAACCAACTGAGATATTTAAACCACTTCGAAATTTACTAGAGGCACATTCTGGCCTAGGATTGCGCATACTATGAAATTCTTATTTCTATTGCACATTACATTGTATATTTCGGTTACTTCTGTAATTGTTACCGCATCTTCAATTTCATAAATAACACTGTTCAACAAATTTTGATCGAAAGTATGTAAATTCTTTGAAATTGCGATTTTTACATTCATTTAAGCATAATATGAAAGGAAATAATAATAGAAAAATTTTCTTAGCTCAGGTTGTGAAGAAAAACGCCCTTGTACAACAGTAGCTGTATATATACAAATGTATTAATATTTATAGAACATTTAAGCAAAATCCTTGTAAAAACCTCATTTCACTTTTTTTATCTATTTCACTGTGATGTGATAAGCTGGGGAGTTAAGAAGTACCCTAACCTATATCTTTCTATACCCTTGTACTTCCTTTTTCAAAATTGCGCAAATACCAGTTTCACAGCGATACAGAAAATAAAGTAACCGTGGTCATGTTAAACATTAACAATTCCGTAATAACAATCAGTATTAACATCGAAACAAGAAAAATATGTACAAATACCTTTTTGTGCAAGAACTACACTGCAATGTAGACAAACGTTTCAAGTGATCCCTTGTACAGGATTATGTTTATTTTATTTTGAGCGTCTTCGCTTGGCTTCCCTTTTGTAGGTTACATCTGGAGCATCCCTTGCAATAGTCCAACAGTAGTCGGCCAATATGTTAGAACTCCACTTTCCCTCATATCTCTTCTCCACGGCTGCAATATCTTGATGGAAACGCTCACCATGTTCGTCACTTACTGCTCCACAATCTTCGGAAAAGAAGTCTAGATGTGAATAAAGAAAGTGGAGTTTCAGAGACATATTGCAACCAAGATTTTCGTAGCACAATAACAACTTTGCTACCAGTTGTTTGTAATTTGTTGCTCGGTGTCTTCCCAAGAACTGTGAACAAACACTCTTCAACCATTCCCACGCAGCTTTCTCCTCACCTTGGAGAATTTCTTCGAACTTGTGATCTTTGAATAGTTGCCTAATCTGTGGCCCTATGAAAACACCCTCTTTAACTTTGGCATCACTTAATCGAGGGAATTGTCCTCTTAGGTACTTATAGGCCTCATAATCTTGGTTCATGCTCTTAACAAAACTTTTCATAAGACCTAATTTAATATGTAGAGGGGGAAGCAAAATTCGGTTACGATCTACCAGTGGTTCATGCTGCACATTTTTCACTCCCGGCTGAAGAGTTTCTCTGGTACTCCAATCACTTTTACGGTAATGAGATCCACGATCTCTACTGTCCCATTCACATATAAAGCAACAATACTTTGTATACTCTAACTGCATACCTAGCAACAGTGCTATTCCTTTAAGGTCACCACAAATGAGCCACTGAAAATCGTAATATTTAATGCCTTGAAGTAAACATTTCAAGTTTTCATAAGATTCCTTCATATGAACTGCGTAACCTACATGAATTGAAGGAAGTTCATTTCCAATATGTAAAAGCACTGACTTTAAACTCACCTTGGACGAATCTATAAAGAGCCTCCACTCCGTAGGTTCGTAATTAATTTTAAGTGCCCTCATGAGACCATTTACATCTGTACATGCCACAAGTGGTCTTCCATAGTAAAAAATTGAAGTGAACATCTTCTCCCTAATCCGATACACTGAAATATTTACTTTTTCCTGCAATAAATTCCATTGCTTTAAGCGTGACGCTAAAATGTCGGCTTTGCTTTTCGAGAGGTCCAAGTCTCTGATTAGATCACTTAGTTCCTCTTGAGTAAGTCTATGTGGTTCACATGGAGGTTCTTCTACAACAAACGTAGGGTCCTTCGAAGTACTTGATTCAGGAGCTTCAACTTCTTGATCATCATCAGAAAAAAGATCGTATTCTTAAGGTGGGTCAGGAACACGTAGTCCTTTTCCATGTGGAACAGGGCGCATTGCAGAAGGAATGTTAGGATATATCAAGGCCCGCTTCTTCTTCGTGGAAATTCCCTTCTTGATGGAAGGAACCATACAAAAATAACAGTCTCTGATGTGGTCGCTTGGCTCCCTCCAAATCATGGGCACTGCAAAAGGCATTGAGCGCCCCTTCCCATTAATCCAATTTCTTAGATTGCTGGCACAAGTGTTACACACAATGTGGGGTGCCCAAGATTTATCATGGTCTCCAATTTTACAACCAAAGTAATATTGATAGGCTTTTCTTATTAATGGTGTTATAGTCTGCTTTTGTGAGGAAAATGTCATTTCCCCACACACGTAGCAGATGCTATCCGCACTGTTTACACTATTTCGCGGCATTTTTGTTTATTGAAATTCTCAAAATGTTACTTGAAATAGTTCTGACAACTATTTAAAAATACACATCCGAAATACCAGTATTTTTGCGTACTTGTAGTTGTATTTTTATGTCCTGCACTACACAAACGTCACACCCAAAACGCTGATAACTGCACTAAACCTGTCTTTTCTAACAATAGCAGAACACTACTGAGATAAGGAACACAATGAAACCAAGCGTTCATATAGTTTATCCAGTGTTGCCGGATCAGTGTAACATTTTACCCCAAACGAAGCGAATATATTTATTTTTAAAGCGTTATAATTAGACATGCCTGTAAAACAAAAAGTATAGCTAATATTCGAAAATAACTTTCAAATTCGTGATCAGCACCACAAAATCAATAAGAATTAGCTGATTTTGTTCAATTTACATTTTCGTTGTTGAACAGTGTAATTAAATATATTGTAACAATTATTTCTGAAATTTGAGTTATCAAAATTTTCATTAAAACAAGATTCAGTTGAGTTATTATTGCTAATGTTAGGAAATCTATTGTTCCTTACATTACTATTAGTATTTTTTATATTTGTATTTCTTACAGAAAAATGATTAACTCGGTTTCTTTTTGAACTAAATAATGTCAGGTAGGCCTCACCACTTTTGGACCGAGAAAAATAAATAATGCTATTCGTTCCTGCTACGTTAGTGCTGGTTAGTGCCCAAATTTCGCCGTTAGTGGACTTCAAATAACGCCGTTATATCGAAATTAATTAGCGTCAAGTTGGCCCCGCTTTTCCCCCTAACCTTCTATTCGTCGCGCCGCGGTCAAAAAGACCACAGGAAAATTATTTTTTGTTATGCGGCCACCCTGTTTGTCACACAGGCTCCACCCTCTAGCTAATCTCCCCCCGCACTTTTAGAACATTTCTGCTCAGTAATTCCGCAATCCATTGTTTAGTTTAACTGCCAGTGATTGGTTAGTGACTCTGCGGTGCTTTCCACCGCGCGCGACTAACCGTGTATTGTAATTTTCAGTGCTTCTCTCCGCAGGCGGCTTTTGCGTTAGTGACATTTTCACCTCTATAAACATAAGTATTTTTTAAAAAATGGACAGGAGAGAGGTTGACAGGGTTAACAAACTGTTACTAAGTGTTGAAAAAGAGGAAAGTATGAACGAACAGATTAAAAGAACACAGGAAACTGTTAGGAAAATACCTTTCGAAGAAATTAATAAAGATGAAGATCTCGTGGAAGCTTTGTCCGAGGAAGAAGATGACAAAAAAGATCATGTTGAAGTGAGTGATCACGAAAGTGGAAGTGAGGAGTCTCCAAGCGAGTTTGAAGACCTTCAATCCAGGAATGACAAGTGTGTCTCCGAGCCTGTTCGTTTATTGCAGTATATTGGAAAGGACAATGAAACGAAATGGAACATGCATGAAACTAATTACAGGAGCCGAAACCATAAGTACAATATTGTGACACATGTGCCAGGACCACTCGGTGAATCCAAAAATGTCACAACTCCTCTTAAAGCATGGAAACTCTATTTTACTGAAGAATTGTTAAAAAATTAATTGAATACACTAACCTGTGGATAGCAAACAGGAGGGGAAATTACAACAGACCCCGGGATGCAGCTGATACCAACAAGGTAGAAATAGAAGCAGTGTTTGGTCTACTCTATCTGGCTGGAGTATTGAAGTCGTCGCATACAAACTTGAAAGATTTATGGGCACGAGATGGAACTGGTGTCGAAATTTTCCGCACAACCATGACTGAAAGAAGGTTTCGATTTTTGCTGACGGCAATACGTTTTGATGATTATAGGACTAGAGGAGATCGACAAAAAGTTGGTAAATTTGCAGGTTTTAGAGAATTCTTTGAGGAGTTCGTTGAAAACTGCAAAAGTATTATTCTTTGAGTGAGTATGTAACAATTGACAAAATGCTCGATGCATTTCGTGGAAAATGTTCACTTCGGCAATACATAGCGAAAAAGCCGGCAAAATACGGTATAGAGATTTATGTCGTGTGTGATGCCAGAAAAATTTATACAGGAAACATGGAAGTTTATACAGGAAAGCAGCCCAGTGGACCTTTCAAAAGTGAGCAATAAAGTACAAGACGTTGTCGAGAGGCTCGTGAAGCCTATATCAGGAACGGGAAGAAATATTACTATGGACAACTGGTACACATCTGTACCTTTGGCGTTTTCCCTCTTATCAAATCACAGACTGACAATGGTTGGAACGATCAAAAAAAGCAAGCGGGAGATACCTCCATTATTCGTACAAACAAAGGAAAGACCGGTCAATAGCAGTATGTTTGGTTTTGGGAATGTTTCTACATTACTGCCGTACGTGACAAAGAAAAATAAAGTAGTGTTACTTCTGTCAACCTTGAATGATGACGGAGCCATCGACTTATCCACTGGTGAAGCAAACAAACCTAAAATGTTGACATTCTAGAACCTTATCAAAGGAGGTGTGGATGTGGTGGACAAACTGAAAGGAGCGTACTCAGTGTCAAGAGTTTCCCGAGGATGGACCCTTACCCTATTTTACAGTATTCTGAATATTGGCGGCATCAACAGCTTTATCATTCTGTAAAACGAGGTTGAAATGGATCGAAGGACATTTTTGAAAACCATCTCACGTCAACTCTGCCAGGAGCACCAACTTATCGCCATACCCTCGAAACCATTCCTCGGTGCATCAGAAACAGGCTTGATGATCTACTAGGAATTGAGGAAAAAGAGAAAAAGCAAAAGGATCCCAACATTGGAAGATGCTACTACTGTGACAGAACCAAAAACTGAAAAACAAAAACAGCCTGTAGCTCTTGTCTGGCTCCAATATGTATAGAACATACTGTTTTTACCTGCAAAGAGTGTAGTATTGGCAGAGCAGCAGAGTCCGAAATGAGTAACGACGAAGTGCAAAACGGCGTGAAATTGAAGATATGACTGTCTAAAATAATTCAATTTAGTGCTGTATAGGAGGTGAAGTTTCAAGATAATAAGACTGTGAAAAATAATTCCGTGCCGGTGTGTATAGCTGTGAAATTTTCAAATAATAGGATTGTAAATTAATTCCGTGTAGAAGAGGCTGTGATATTGTAAAATAACAAGAGTGCCAAAAATAATTCAATGTAAAATATGCTGTGAAGTTTTGCCTTATTGTCATATTCATATAGTATTTACTTTAGTTATTTATTATTGTATTTCTAATTTTGGGTAACCAAAGAGTTAACTTGCAAAATATTCTATTATAAACGAAGAAATATTGTATTACCATGCAAGAGAAAAAGATCATTCTCAGAATTCGAATCGTCCCTCAATCCAGTACCTAGTTCCCTATTTAAAGAGTTATGTAAAAAAAAAAAAAAAAACACACACACACATTTTAATCCAAATGAAAAAAAGATGTCTAATTGTAGGTTACATCTCCCATATAAACACTCAATAAAACATCTCTAAAACGAATTAATAGGTAAACTCCGAATACTTTTTGCGGTAAAACTTATTATAATAATAAATACTTTACACCCTCCTAATCAAGAAAAAAGATATTTACCGTTATAAAAGAAAGAAAAATGTTTAAAACTATATTAGGGACACGTTACGTTCGTGCGGTCCTTTTGAGCGCGCGACTACTCGGGTTACTTCGGCAGCGCGACTTCCTGAGGGCTAATTGGGATAGAATTTGTTTTCTAGTGCCAAACACTAGTGCTACATTAGTGCTGGTTAGTGCACAAATTTCACCGTTAGTGCTCTTCAAATAACGCCGTTATAACGAAATTAATTAGCGTAAAACGTTTGTGCTCCGGTAGTGCTCATGTTTGAGGATTAGTGCTGTTCAAGTAAAGCAGTTATAATGAAATTAATTAGCGTCAAGTTGACCCTGCTTTTTTCTGTAATTGAAATAGGATTGATTTTCTAATGGCAAATATTTGCTCTATGTTAGTGCTGGTTAGTGCTGAAATTTGAGCGTTAGTTCAGTTCAAATAACGCCGTTATAACGAAACTAATAACTGTCAAGTTGGCCCCGGTTTTTTCCCTAATTGAGATAGAATTGATTTTCTAATGCCAAACGTTACTGCTACGTTAGTGCTGGTTAAGGCTTATCTTGGAGTTTTTTTGCTGTTCAAATAACAGCGTTATAACGTCAGTTGGCCCCGTTTTTTTCCCTTATTGAGTTAGAATTTTACATTGAATGCTACGTTTAGTGCTACGTTGGTGTTTGATAGTGCTTCAATTTGTTGAAATTATATGTACATGAACTTTGCTTCTCCACTTAACGCATTAACGATAAAATTAGTGTCAATCATTATTGCATCGTTAGTGTTACTTAGTGCAGCAACCTCTAACGTCATTGTACATGCTACAAGTAATAACCTTTAGAGTTTCAAATTGACACTGGGCCCCACTTTAAGGACTAACAAAATAATTAGTGATATTCGTTAGTGCACCCTCAGTGCTTCTTATTGCACTAACCGCTAACGTTAGTGTTTCATTAGTGTAGGTTTTAGAACCAAAGCAATGGTCCTCGCTGATCTCTCCATACTATGCACTAATGAAAAAATCCTGCCACTCGTTTGTGCATCGTTAGTGCTTTTAGAAAATACTAATAGTTTTGTAAATGCTTACTATTCGTATAGATATAGCAAAGTATATGTCACGAAACTCCCTTAAGAAATACATGGGAATTTTTCATTGCGTGAAATTTTCGGCAAATTCAAAAGCACTAATGACTTCTTCTAGTGCAACCGTTAGTGCTTCTTAGTGCACCATCCCTTAACGTTTGTTCATCAGTGTGGAATCAAGAAGTGGAAAACCTTTGTTGTCAGCCTGAACTTGATCCCTACTTTAAGCACTAACGCAGAAATTAGTGCTTTTCGTTAGTGCATCGTTAGTACTTCTGAAAAACACTGATTGTTTCGTAAATGCTTCAATATTAGTGTAGATTTAGCAAATTATAAGTTCCAAAAACTCTCATGTACAATCCATGGAGATTTTCTCATTGCGTCAAATTCCCGCCAAATTCAGAAGCACTAATGATATATTCTATTGTAATCATTAGTGTATCGTTAGTGCTTTTTAGTGAACCAACCAATGACCTTAGTGCGTTTTCAGTGTAGATGCTACAAGAGAAAAACCTTTGGGGAGCTAAGTTCACACTGCCTCCACTTCAAGCAGTAACGAAAAATCAGTGCCTTCATTAGTGAATCGTTATGTGGCTTCTTAGTGCGCCAACCAATGGCGTTAATGCTTCATTAGTGTATTCTCTAGAACAAAACCAATGAAGGGAGTAATTACCCTATGAGCTCCACTTTAAGCACTAACGGAAAAAAAAATAGTATAATTTCTTAATGCATCGTTAATGCTTCTAAAAGCGCCAATAGTTTTGTTAGTGTTTCGTTATTGTTGTAGATATAGCTATTTATATGTCACGAAACTCCCAAAAGAAAAGCATGTTATTTTTTCTACTGCTCAAATTCTTGCCAAGTTCAAAAGCAGTAATCTCTTGTAGTGCAATCGTTAGTGGTTGCTAGTGCACCAAGTCCGAAAATTAGTTTCTCATCGTGAATGTTTTGTAGAGAAGAGCTAGCGTGAAGTTAGAGTCCCCTAAGTTTTATTTTATAGCGTCCATGACTAATGTTGGGGTTCTGCAATAAGACCTATTAACGAAATAGTAACCATTACAATAATGTTCATTAGTGCTTTTAAATTTGGCCTTTATTTTACAAAATGAAAAATGCTACGTCCTTAAAGGTAGCCCCGCACGGTTCTTAAATGCTACTAAAACCTTTTATGTACTAAGAACTTCTTTAGTGCACATAAGCACACTAAACACTTACCTTAGTATCATGATACATTAAAAGTTATTAATGAATAACTCGGGCAGTTCTAAGTTTAGATTTTTCAACTTTCGCACAATTTTATAGTAATTGTGCTACAAAAGTGAAACTAACACCAGCGGTTAGTGCATTGTTAGAGCTCTATGAAACAGTAACCCCTAAGGTTAGTGCTAACATAATTTAGGAGTTATATGTGTATAACTCACTCAAGACTAAATTTAATTTTATCGAATTTTACATTAATTGTCTCGCAAAGGTAGAATAAACGTCGAATTTTTGTGCATCGTTAGTACTCCAAAAAGTTATAACTGTAGTGCTATTTAAGCTCTGAAGTTAGTGCTATCATAGTTTGGGAGTTACTGATTAATAACTCATGCGGGGCTAACTTTAGATCTTTCATTTTTTTATTTTTTTTTTATTTTTTTTTGAATTTTACACTTGTTGTCAGATAGAAATAAGATAAACGCCAGCAGTCAGTGTATTGTTGGACCCCCATTAAACAGTAAGCATTAACGTTAGTGTTGTCATAATTTAGGAGTTATTATTGAATTATACGGACGGTACAGAATAGAAATTTACTGAATCTTACACTAATTTCCCCATAAAGATAGAACAAACGCTAAAGATTAGTGCATTGTTAGTGCTACATAAAACTCAAAGCACTAACGTTAGTGTTATCATAGTTCAGGAGTTATCAATGAATAACTGTGAAGGGAACGAATTTTAAATTATCGAGTCTTACTATAATTGTTTCACAAAGGTAGGACAAAACTGAAGGTTATCGTATCTTTAGCAGTCAAGAAAAATAGATACTAACGTTGTACTATCTCATTTTAGTGGTTGTTAATGAAGAACTCAAGCGAGGCTATTCATTTTACACTAATTTAGATTCACATTATATTTTTCACTTACACAACTTTACACTAATTGTCCCACAAAATTGGGACAAATACCAGCGCTTAGCGCATTGCTAGAGCTCTATAAAAAATTAGCACTGTCGTTGTGGTTTCATGAATACTTCAGACAGGACTGAATTTAAGTTTATCGAATTTTACTCTAATTGTTCCACAAAGGTGGGTAACCACCAAAGCTTAGTGCACTGTTGGTGCTGCATAATACACTAATCACAAACATCAGTGCCATCACTGTTTAGGAGTTATTAATAAATAACTCGGCGGGGTAAAATCAGATTTTTCAACTTTTACAAAATCAGTGTAAAATACAATAAATTTTAATTGACTTTCGTTCGATTTATTCACTAATAACTCCTAAAGTATGATATCATTATTGTCAGTGCTTACAATGTTTTAGATCACTAACAAAACACTAATATTTAGCGATTACTCTACCTTTTGATTGGCAATTATTGTAAAATTCGATAAAATTAAATTTAGCCTCGCGCAAGTTATTCATTAATAACTCCTAAATTGAGAGAGCACTAACGTTAGTGCTGAGTTCATGGAGCACTAACCTCTGGTCTTGTCTAATTTCTGTGTGACAATTAGTGTAAAATTGTATAAAAATTGAAGGATTTAAAATCAGACCCGCCCGAGTTGTTCATTAATAACTCCTAAACTATGATAGCACTAACGTTAGTGCTTGATGTTTCGGCAAGCAATAACGATGCACTAACTTTTGACGTTTATCCCACCTTTGTAGTACAATTGTTGTAGAATTCAATAGGTTTCAATTTAGTCCCACGAGAGCTATTCACTAATAACTCCTAAACTCTCATAGCACATATGTTAGTGTTTAGTGAACGAAGCACTACCCATGTGAACTGTTTTGGTAGTAAGATACGTGCAAATCTAAATTTAGACAAGTGGCATTTTCCATTTTGTAAAATCCCCGCCAAATTTAAAAGAGGTAATGAACATATATATTGTAATGGTAACTATTACATTAGGAGGTTTTATTGCAGAGCTCGTAATATTAATGCTTCAATTATATGGACGTTAAAAGGTGAAACCTAGGGGAAGCTGCCTACACGCTAGGGCTAGCCCCTCCGCACAAAAGCATTCACGACAAGAACCACTAGTGTTTGGAAGTGGTACACTAGCTAACACTAACGATTACACTAGGAGAGATCTTTTAAATTTGATGATAATTTGAGTCAATGAAAAATTCCTGATGTATTTTTTTATGGGAGTTTCATGATATAATTTGCCATATCTACATATCTACACTACCAGTGAAGCACTAACGAAACTATTAGGGTTTTCTAGAAGCACGACCGATGCACCGGGTTTGACCGTTAGTGCTTTCTCGGGAAACTAACATGTATTTAGGCCTCCCATTTTTTTTTCCTTCTGGCATTCAAACTATTGAACCATTAATGTTCGGAGTTAATGCTCCAAGAAGTTTTAACGATTTTACTAGAAGAGATTATTAGTGCTTTTGAATTTGGTGAAAGTTTGAGACAATAAAAAATTGTCCATGTATTTCTTATGGGAGCTTTGTGACATAAAATTGGCCATATCTACAGTAATAGAGAATCACTAATGAAACTAATAAAGTTTTCTAGAAATACTAACGATGTACTATCGATTTCACTAGGTTTCATCTTTAGTGCTTTCTTAATGGCTCAGGTTATTTGCTTCTAGCGTCAGCCTATTGAAGCACTAATGTTGGGAGTTTGTGCTCTAAGAAGCACTAATGAAGCAATAAGAATTGCACTAAAACAGATCATGAGAGCTTTTGAATTTGACTAAAATTTGCGCCAATGAAGAATTCCTAATATATTTCTTATGGGAGATTCCTGACATGTAATTGGCCATATTTACACTAATAGTGAAGTACTAGCTAAACTATTAGTGTTTCCTAGAAGCACCAACGACGCAATAACGAATGGCGCTAATTTTTTCGTTAGTATTTGAGATGGCGGAAAGAGTGTAATTACAGACTATCATATTTTGGCTTTAGAGCTTCCACTAATGAAGTACTAACGTTAGGAGTTTGTGCACTAAAAAGCAGTAACAATCCACTAACGAATGGCACTACTTTTTGTTAGTGCTAGAAGTGGGGCATAATGTTGTCGCCCCACTAATCGCTACTACTTGGCTCTAGAGCTTACACTAATGTAATAAGCATTTACGTTAGTGGTCGGTGCATTAATAAGCACTACATAACGGTAGTATTTTTTCGTTAGTGCTCTAAATGGGGGCAGAGTCAACTTGATCCCCAAAGGTTTTATATTTCTAGCACCTCAATAATGAGCACTAACGTAAGAGGTTCCTGTACAAAGAAGCACTAACGAGGCACTAACGGTTGCACAAAAAGAGATTATTAGCGCTCTTGAATTTGGCGGGAATTTGTCGCAATCAGAAATTATCCATAACTACACTAATAATGCAGTACTAACAAAACTATAACACATTTTAAGAAGCACTAACAATGCATTAACGAATGACAATAATTTATTCGTTAGTGCTTAATAAATGGGGGCTAAGTTCACACTGGCTCTCCAAACATGTTTTACTTGTAGCACCTACACTAATGAACCCCTAACGTTAGGTGTTGATGCACCAAAACGCACCAATGATGGCACTAGAACAAAACATTAGTGCTATCGAATTTGGCGGGAGTGTGACGCAATCAGAAATTACCCATATATTTCTTATTTTAACAGCACTAACGATCAAATTTGGGTACTAACCAGCACCTACGTTGTACTCACGTTTGGCATTAGAAAATCAATTTTATCTCAATTAGGGAAGAAAGCGGGACCAACATGACGCTAATTAATTTCGTTATAACCTCGTTATTTGAACAGCACTAACGCTAAAATTTGGGCACTAACAAGCACCAACATTTAGCATTAGAAAATAAATTCTATCTCAGGGAGAAAAGCGGTGCCTACTTGACTCTAATTAATTTTGTTATAACGGCGTTATTTAAACAGCACTAACGCTCAAATTTGGGCACTAACCAGCACTAACGTAGCACTAA